>NC_086129.1:24890297-25229197 GCF_963921235.1 Mobula hypostoma | reverse complement strand
ATTCCTCCTCAGTTTTGTTCTAAATTGAAGTCCCTCTATTCTGAAGGTGGTCCCCCTGATCCTGGACTTTGCACAATAGGAAACATCCTCTCCACATCCACTCTATCTGATTCCTCTGATCCTAGACTCCCCCAATATAGGAAACATCCTCTCCACATCCATTCTATTTCAGTTGTTCGGTATTTGAGAACCACACCCACCCACGCCGCCTCATTAAACTCCAGCAGGAAGCGGCCCAGAGACATCAGATGCTCCTCGTGCTTTAACCCTGTCAGTCCTGGAATCATTCTCATGAAGTCTGGACTCCCTTCAATTCCAGCACATCTTTTCTGAGATAAGGGGACCACATCACCAAACTCATAATCACCAAGTGTGGTCTAACCAATGCCTTTTCAAGCCTTAGTATTACATCCTGCCTTCTAGTCCTCTCGTAATGATTCGAAGAAGGAGTCTGGGAGTCTGAGTGGGAGTGCCGAGAAAGAGATTTTTGAAATTTTCATTTCTATCAGACTTCCAATCACCTTTTACAGTGGTGCTGTCAAGTCCTTGGACCCTTAAGTCTACCTCTTCCATTATTGTCACTTTAACACGTCGGCGCTACTTTGCACCGTTCTGTTGCGTTGTTTATTATTATTGTCATCTATAGTGCATCTATAGTGCCAAGTGCATCGAGATGCAGCTCCTAAGGGACCGCGTTACGGAACTGGAGCTGCAGCTCGATGACCTTCGTCTGGTCAGGGAGAGTGAGGAGTTGATAGAGAGGAGTTGCAGGCAGGTGGTCACGCCGGGGCCACGGGAGGCAGACAAGTGGGTCACGGTTAGGAGGGGGAAGGGGAAGAGTCAGGTAATAGAGAGTACCCCGCTGGCTGTGCCCCTTAACAATAGGTACTCCTGTTTGAGTACTGCTGGGGGGGGGGTGGGCAGCTTACCCGGGGGAAGCGACAGTGGCCGTGCCTCCGGCACAGAGTCAGGCCCTGTAGCTCAGAAGGGTAGGGCAAGGAAGAGGAGGGCAGTTGTGATAGGGGACTCGATAGTAAGGGGGTCAGATAGGCGATTCTGTGGACGCAGTCCAGAGACCCGGATGGTAGTTTGCCTCCCTGGTGCCAGGGTCCGGGATATTTCTGATCGTATTCAAGATATCCTGAAGTGGGAGGGTGAGGAGCCAGAGGTCGTGGTACATATAGGTACCAATGACATAGGTAGGAAAAGGGAAGAGGTCCTGAAAGGAGAATATAGGGAGCTAGGAAGGGAGTTGAGAAAAAGGACCGCAAAGGTAGTCATCTCGGGATTACTGCCTGTGCCATGCGACAGTGAGAGGAGGAATGCGATGAGGTGGAGGATAAATGCGTGGCTGAGGGATTGGAGCAGGGGGCAGGGATTCAAGTTTTTGGATCATTGGGACCTCTTTTGGCGCAGGCGTGACCTGTACAAAACGGACGGGTTACACTTGAATCCTAGGGGGACCAATATCCCGGCGGGGAGATTAGCGAGGGCTACTGAGGTGACTTTAAACTAGAATGGTTGGGGGGTGGGAATCAAATTAAAGAGGCTAGGCGAGAGGAGGTTAGTTCACAACAGGGGGATGGGAACCAGTGCAGAGAGACAGAGGGGTGTAAAGTGAGGGTAGAAGCAAAAAGTAGTAAGGAGAAAAGTAAAAGTGGCAGGCCGACAAATCCAGGGCAAGCATTAAAAAGGGCCACTTTTCAACATAATTGTATAAGGGCTAAGAGAGTTGTAAAAGAGCGCCTGAAGGCTTTGAGTGTCAATGCAAGGAGCATTTGTAACAAGGTGGATGAATTGAAAGTGCAGATTGTTATTAATGATTATGATATAGTTGGGATCACAGAGACATGGCTCCAGGGTGACCAAGGATGGGAGCTCAACGTTCAGGGATATTCAATATTCAGGAGGGATAGACATGAAAGAAAAGGAGGTGGGGTGGCGTTGCTGGTTAAAGATGAGATTAACGCAATAGAAAGGAAGGATATAAGCCGGGAAGATGTGGAATCGATATGGGTAGAGCTGCGTAACACTAAGGGGCAGAAGACGCTGGTGGGAGTTGTGTACAGGCCACCTAACAGTAGTAGTGAGGTCGGAGATGGTATTAAACAGGAAATTAGAAATGTGTGCAATAAAGGAACAGCAGTTATATTGGGTGACTTCAATCTACATGTAGATCGGGTGAACCAAATTGGCAAAGGTGCTGAGGAAGAGGATTTCTTGGAATGTATGCGGGATGGTTTTTTGAACCAACATGTCGAGGAATCAACTAGAGAGCAGGCTATTCTAGACTGCGTTTTGAGCAATGAGGAAGGGTTAATTAGCAATCTTGTCGTGAAAGGCCCCTCGGGTAAGAGTGACCATAATATGGTGGAATTCTTCATTAAGATGGAGAGTGACATAGTTAATTCAGAAACAAAGGTTCTGAACTTAAAGAGGGGTAACTTTGAAGGTATGAGACGTGAATTAGCTAAGATAGACTGGCAAATGACACTTAAAGGATTGACGGTGGATATGCAATGGCAAGCATTTAAAGGTTGCATGGATGAACTACAACAATTGTTCATCCCAGTTTGGCAAAAGAATAAATCAAGGAAGGTAGTGCACCCGTGGCTGACAAGGGAAATTAGGGATAGTATCAATTCCAAAGAAGAAGCATACAAATTAGCCTGAGGACTGGGAGAAATTCAGAGTTCAGCAGAGAAGGGCAAAGAGCTTAATTAGGAAGGGGAAAAAAGATTATGAGAGAAAACTGGCGGGGAACATAAAAACTGACTGTAAAAGCTTTTATAGATATGTAAAAAGGAAAAGACTGGTAAAGACAAATGTAGGTCCCCTACAGACAGAAACAGGTGAATTGATTATGGGGAGCAAGGACAAGGCAGACCAATTGAATAATTACTTTGGTTCTGTCTTCACTAAGGAGGACATAAATAATCTTCCAGAAATAGTAGGGGACAGAGGGTCCAGTGAGATGGAGGAACTGAGCGAAATACATGTTAGTAGGGAAGTGGTGTTGGGTAAATTGAAGGGATTAAAGGCAGATAAATCCCCAGGGCCAGATGGTCTGCATCCCAGAGTGCTTAAGGAAGTAGCCCAAGAAATAGTGGATGCATTAGTGATAATTTTTCAAAACTCGTTTGATTCTGGACTAGTTCCTGAGGATTGGAGGGTGGCTAATGTAACCCCACTTTTTAAAAAAGGAGGGAGAGAGAAACCGGGGAATTATAGACCGGTTAGCCTAACGTCGGTGGTGGGGAAACTGCTGGAGTCAGTTATCAAAGATGTGATAACAGCACATTTGGAAAGCGGTGAAATCATCGGACAAAGTCAGCATGGATTTGTGAAAGGAAATTCATGTCTGACGAATCTCATAGAATTTTTTCAAGATGTAACTAGTAGAGTGGATAGGGGAGAACCAGCGGATGTGGTATATTTGGATTTTCAAAAGGCTTTTGACAAGGTCCCACACAGGAGATTAGTGTGCAAACTTAAAGCACACGGTATTGGGGGTAAGGTATTGATGTGGATAGAGAATTGGTTAGCAGACAGGAAGCAAAGAGTGGGAATAAACGGGACCTTTTCAGAATGGCAGGCAGTGACTAGTGGGGTACCGCAAGGCTCAGTGCTGGGACCCCAGTTGTTTACAATATACACTTGATGAGGGAATTAAATGCAGCATCTCCAAGTTTGCGGATGACACAAAGCTAGGCGGCAGTGTTAGCTGTGAGGAGGATGCTAAGAGGATGCAGGGTGACTTGGATAGGTTGGGTGAGTGGGCAAATTCATGGCAGATGCAACTTAATGTGGATAAATGTGAAGTTATCCACTTTGGTGGCAAAAATAGGAAAACAGATTATTATCTGAATGGTGGCCGATCAGGAAAAGGGGAGGTGCAACGAGACCTGGGTGTCATTATACACCAGTCATTGAAAGTGGGCATGCAGGTACAGCAGGCGGTGAAAAAGGCGAATGGTATGCTGGCATTTATAGCGAGAGGATTTGAGTACAGGAGCAGGGAGGTACTACTGCAGTTGTACAAGGCCTTGGTGAGACCACACCTGGAGTATTGTGTGCAGTTTTGGTCCCCTAATCTGAGGAAAGACATCCTTGCCATAGAGGGAGTACAAAGAAGGTTCCCCAGATTGATTCCTGGGATGGCAGGACTTTCATATGAAGAAAGACTGGATGAACTGGGCTTGTACTCGTTGGAATTTAGAAGATTGAGGGGGGATCTGATTGAAACGTATAAAATCCTAAAGGGATTGGACAGGCTAGATGCAGGAATATTGTTCCCGATGTTGGGGAAGTCCAGAACGAGGGGTCACAGTTTGAGGATAAAGGGGAAGCCTTTTAGGACAGAGATTAGGAAAAACTTCTTCACACAGAGAGTGGTGAATCTGTGGAATTCTCTGCCACAGGAAACAGTTGAGGCCAGTTCATTGGCTGTATTTAAGAGGGAGTTAGATATGGTCCTTGTGGCTACAGGGATCAGGGGGTATGGAGGGAAGGCTGGTGCAGGGTTCTGAGTTGGATGATCAGCCATGATCATAATAAATGGTGCTGCAGGCTCGAAGGGCCGAATGGCCTACACCTGCACCTATTTTCTATGTTTCTATGTTTCTATACTGTGAGCTCCACACTAGCAAAGAATTTCATTGATCCCTTATATACAGTATATGACACTAAACTAATCAGAATCTGCATTCTGAACATTGGATTGCCCTTCACTCCATTCTCTTCGGTGGCTGTAATGTAAAGCCAATCCTAACAAGCCTGTGCTCCCGGAATGGTGCTGGTCACGTTCACCATTAAGCAAAGACCCTACCCGAAAGGGGATGCTGGCTTATTCTGACCACTGTTGTAGAACAAACTGATGCTCACCTCTGCATCGAGGTGCTACTGACAGCAAAGTTATTATATTAGCAATCTGGTATGAAACAAGGTCACAGATTTGCTGGTAAAAATATATTGTACATTCAAATTGTTTTTGCGGTTTTGTTAAATGGAACACTCCCATTTACTTCCAATCACTGTTAACTCTGGTAATCTTGCACAATTATCTATATCCTATCTGGGCCATTAAAATCACTCTACAACATCCTTGATGCACTTTTAAATGGTCTTGCTGTGTACATACATCTACTGATGCTTCTGTACACATCTTCAGTGATGTTCCTGGAATCATCGGGTGTTTCGGGTCTTTCAACATCATACAACCTCCTCCAGGTGACCCAGCCGGGGCTGATCAGACCCCAGCTTGTGTCCAGATGGCTAGCTACTTATGACTCCATGGCTCCCCTCTTTTGAGCCACAGCCATCTTGAGGCCCTCTCTGCCGCATCGGTGGTACTGCGGATGGCTCTCCTCTTCCTCTCTCGCTCGATGCCCAAAGTGCTGAAGGCTCTAACTAAAGAACGGGCTACGAATCCCCTACAACCAACCTCCACTGGGAGTCATGGCTTGCAGCTTCCTATCAACCCCTCCCTTTGCCGTTGCCTCCAGAATTTGGTTAACATCTTCATCAAACTGCTTCCACAGTGAAGTCATGTTAGCTGCAGGCCATTTGATCCACCTCCTGTTAGACTTCATGTTCGAGGGATTAGTTTGCAATACTTGGAGGTTCCGGGCACTATGGGGTGACTCCGGGCCTGGCCCCTCCTTCATCTCACCAGGTTGGACACCTGCACGTTGTGCTACTCCTGCTCCCGCCAAACACTTCATCCTCGCTTGGTGGATCTTCAAGCTGCGATCGTTCTTGCAGATTTTGCCACATGCACACTGCTTCCTCATCGTCATTTGTTCATTGCCTGGGTCTGATGTCGTTGTGTCCATGCGACTGGGGTGCTCATCCTCCCCCCGTCTCGGGCACCCCTGGGATTCATTGTAGCTTTTGTGGGGGTCCTCCTCTCAGAGGACACAGATTGGGTTGCCAGCCCGTTCTGCCCCGGGTGCCATCTCTCCGGGCTGTCACTGACTCTCCAGTCGTCACCACTCTTTTCGCGGTTGTCACCCAGTCTTTGCTGGTTGTCACTGATTAACTCAGGGTGTAAGCTGTGTACATACATCTATTGATGCTTCTGGACACATCTTCAGCGATGTCTTAAAAGATCACAAAATTGCTTTGAATGAAAAAAACTGGGGTGTTGGTGTCTTGCCCCCTCATATAACACCACTTTTTTCAGGAATGGAGGAATTTACTGGTTGAATTTCTCACTGCTTACAGCATATGGACACTAAGTAGCGAGCCCATCTCAGCATATGACAGAATGCCATTCAGTCCAACAAATCAATAGAACAGAGAACAGTACAGCACAGGTACAGACCCTTCCTGACGTCGGATTAAGCTAACTCTCACATGTAGGCACATGATCCATATCTGTCCATTCCCGTATGCTCATGTGCCTGTCTGGGTGCCACCTCTTGGAGCAATACCATCAAATCCATCACTCCACTTATTTCCTGCAACCTATCCCCTCGCATAATCAAAGTTCAAAGTAATTTGTTAGCAAAGTGTGTCTACTGTTCGTCACCATATACTACCTTGCGATCCATTTTCTTGCAGGCATTCACAGGAAAACGAAGAAATACAACAGAGTAAATGAAAACTACACACAACGACTCACAATTAACCAATGTGCAAATGAAAACAAACTATGCAAATTAAAATCAATAAATAAATAATGCTGAGTCCATGAGTTGCAAAGTCCTTGAAAGTGAGTCCATAGGTTCTGGAATCAGGTCAGTATTGAGGTGAGTGGAGTTATATACACTGGTTCAGGTGCCAGATGGTTATAGGGTAATAACTGTTCCTGAACCTGGTGGTGTGGGTAGTTCCTTTGCGATGGCAGCGGCAAGAAGAGAGCATGGCCTGGATGGTGGGGTCCTTGATGATGGATGCTGCTTTCTTGTGGCAGCATTCTTTGTAGATGCGTTCAAAGAAGGGAGGGCTTTGCCTGTGATGGACTGGGCTGTATTCGCCACTTTTTTGCAGGCTTTTCAATTCTTGGGCATTGGTGTCTATATCAGGTCATTCCAAAGTTCAAAGTGCAAAGTAAATTTATTATCAAAGTGCATATATGTCACCATATACAATCCTAAGATTCATTTTCTTTCTGTCATAGTCTGGTCTGTGAAGTCCGCATTCCGGTTCTCGGTCCGGTCCGTGGGCTCAGCACTCCGGGTCTTCCAGCTGTCCCTTGTTTGAGTTAATCATAGGCACCTGATTCCCATCTTGAGATTTGGAATATAAGTAGCCCTAGGGTTGTGTGTGGGCTGCTGGTTTGTCTTATCAGTCCTTCCTGAAGCAACCTGCTGATGGAAGGCTAGTGAAACCATTTGTGATCTCTGGGCCTGGTTGAAGGACTACTGCTTCATGGAGCCTTGTTGCCACTTGTTGGAGTAGTCTTTGTGGTATGGATTTGGCTGTTTCCTGGGCCAGCTGAGTGGCTGCCAGCCACTCTGAGCTAGGTAGGGATCTGGTGTTTCTGCAGCTAGCTGAGGTTGTTGGCTGAACTGAGACTTGGAGCTACCCTGGAGCAGAGATGGAACTGTCTGTTCTTTGGTATTTGTCTCTTCTTGTCCTTGCCTCTGGGTTAAGCCAGGCTGTTTTGCTGTTGCCCTGTTGGGGGGGGGGTGGGGTCCAGTCTTGTTGTCTTGTCTTGCCCTTGCCTCTGGGGTAAGTCAGGCTGTTTTGCTGTTGCCTTGTGGGGGGGAATCTGTCTTGTCTTGGGCCTTGCCTCTGTTGGGTAAGTCTGGTTGTTCTGCCATTACCTGCTGGAGAGACCTGTGCCACCTTGGTGTGGAGATGAAGTTGAGTCCTGGCTTGTCCTTGGATAAGTCCTGGCTCTGTCTATGTTATGTTCTGTCCTGTCTCATGTTAGTGTCTTGTTAAAGATGAGTCCTGGCTTGTTGAAGGATAAGTCCTGGCTCTGTTGATGTTCAGTTCCCAGTCTGTCTCTGAGCTCCAAGAATCCTAGTCTTGATGATCCTGCAGCCAAGCTCAAGATCCAAGATCCAAGACCCCAGACCCTGGCCTTGTCCTGTCCTGAAGCCATGTCATGTCCTTGCTAGGTTCTGGGGTCCAAACCTGAGGTAAGACCCAGGTTCTGGGTCCTTGTCCAGTCTCAGGCTTGGAGTCCAAGCCTTATCTCCTAGTCTATGGTTTGTAGTCCTGGTCCCACTTTCCCCAGCCCAAGTCTGCATTCTTGTCCCTGCTCCTTGCCTGAATCCTGCCACATCCCTACTCTAGTCAAGTCCTGTTCCTTTGTACTTCAGTGTCTGTGTCTTGCACTTGGGTCTGTTCCCAGCATGCCCCCCATTGTGACACTTTCAGGTATACTCAGTGAGTGCAATAATCATAATAGAATCAATGAAAGACTGCACCAACAGGGTGATCAACCAGTGTACAAAAGATGACAAACTGCAAATACAAAAAGAGAAAAAATAATAATTAATCAATAAGCAATATATATCAAGAATGAGCTGAGTCCTTAAAAGTGAGTTCATAGGTTGTGGGAACAGTTCAGTGATGGGGCAAGTGAAGTTATCCCCTCTGGTTCAAGAGCCTGATGGTTGAGGGGTAATAACATAGAAACATAGAAAATAGGTGCAGGAGTAGGCCATTCGGCCCTTTGAGCCTGCACCGCCATTTATTATGATCATGGCTGATCATCCAACTCAGAACCCAGCCTTCCCTCCATACCCCCTGACCCCTGTAGCCACAAGGGCCATATCTAACTTCCTTTTAAACATAGCTAATGAACTGGCCTCAACAGTTTGCTGTGGCAGAGAATTCCACAGATTCACCACTCTTCCTGTACTGTTCCTGTACCTGGTGGTAGAGTCCAGAGACTCTTGTATCTTCCTGATGGCAACAGCAAGAACAGACCTGGGTGGTTGGGGTTCCTGATGATGGATGCTGCTTTCCTGCGACAACACTCCGTGTAGATGTGGTGGGGTGGGCTTTACCCATGATGGACTGGGCCATATCCAGTACTTTTTATAGGATTTTCTATTCAAGGTCATTGGTATTTCCATGCCAGGCTGTGATGCAGCCAATCAATATACACTCCACCACACATCTATAGAAGTTTGTTAAAGTTATAGATGTTATGCAGAATCTTTGCAAAACTTCTAAGGATGTAGAGCTACTGCTGTGCTTTCTTTGAAATTGTGCTTATGTGCTGGGTTCAGGACAGGTCTTCTGAAATGATAACACCGAAGAATTTAAAGTTGCTGACCCACTCTACCTCTGATCCCTTGATGAGGACTGGCTCTTGGACCTCCACTTTGCTTCTCCTGAAATCAATAATCAGCTCCTTGGTCTTGCTGACATTAAGAGGCTGTTGTTGTGGCACCACTCAGCCAAGTATTCAATCTCCCTCCTGTAAGCTGATTTGTCATTCAGCCTATGACAGTGGTGTTGTCAGCAAACTTAAATGTGTCATTGGAGCTGTACTTAGCCACACAGTCATAAGTGTAAAGCAAATAGAGCACCTGTGGTTCACCTGTGCTGATGGTGATTGTGAAGGAAATATTGTTGCCACTTGTTCCCATCACTGAACTGTTCTCACAAGCCATGAACTCACTTTCAACTTCATCTCAAGGTCTTGAACTGTCTGGGGTCTAGAAGTGAAGAAAGTGAGGCCTAGGTCTTGGGGCTTGTTGATTAAATTTGAGGGGATGATAGTGTTGAATGCTGAGCTGCAGTCAGTGAAGATGTATGCATCCTTGCTGTCCAGATGTTCCAGGATTGAGCGAAGAGCCAATGAAATGGCATCTGATGTGGATCTGTTGCGATGGTAGTCAAACTGGAGCAGTCCCAAGCCACTCTTCAGTCGGTTTGATATCCTTCATAACTGACCTCTCAAAACACTTCATTGCTGTGGATGTAACTGCTACTGAATGCTAGTCATTGAAGCAGATCACCATGCTTTTCTTGGGCACCTGTATGATTGAAGCCTGCTTGAAGCAGGTGGGTACCTGAGACTGCTGACTTGAAAGGTTGAAGTTGTCTGCAACACTCCAGCCAGCTGAGTAGCACAGGTCTTTAGTACACCATTTAGGCAAGATGCTTTCCCTCCTGAAGGATGCTCTCTTGTCAGCTTCAGAGACTGAAATCACAGGATCATCAGGGACTGTGGGAGTTTGTGAAGATGCCTCCATGTTCTGTCAGTCAAAGTGAGCATAGAAGGCATTGAGCTCATCTGGGAATGAAACCTTGCTGTCATTTCCATTGCTTTGCTTTGCAGGAGGTGATAACATTCAAGATCTGCCTCAGCTGTCGAGCATTCTTCTGTTTCAAGCTTGATCCAACTTTGTGTGTGAGATGGTTTTCCAAAGGTCATACTTGGAACCCTTGTAACTTCCTGGGTTGCCAGCCCTGAAGGCCATTGATCTATCCTCAGCAGATTATGGATCTCTTGGTTAAGAGAAGATGCTGAATGATTTTGTGGGAACACACTTGTCTAGGGGCATATTTATATAGTCTGTGACAACCATGGCATATTCATTCAGGTCCTCTGAGTCCTTGAACATGGTCCAGTCTACTGACTCTAAGCTGTCCTGTAGTGTTTACAAGGATAGGGGAGTGCTCTAGGATTCCACAGAACATGAATGTAGTTCTGTACTAGACAGGAACGGATCCATCGGCCCATTTTGCTTGTGCCAAACACAATGCCAAATTAAGTGTCTCCTGCCTGTACAGTCATCTGCTTATCTAAAAGCCTCTTAAGTATCACCCTATCATATCTGCCTCCATCTCTACCCCGGCAACCTGTTCCAGATACTTACTACTCCTTTTGTTTTTTTAAAAAAACTCGCCCCACACCATACTGATTTACCTGCTGCCTCCTCCTTATCTTTGTTTCTCTGACCACCTGCTCTCCTTACACTCTCATTCCTCTGCCTTTCATTTTGTGCCTTCTATCCATCTCCCATTCTTGAATGTCTTCCCACACATTCAGTCTCTATCCACCCATACCTCTATTCACATCCCTTTCCCCTATCTGACGATTTTATTTTGGTGATAAGTATTCAAGTGTTCTGCTCATTCCCTCCATGTCTCAAAACTTGGTGTCTGCATTTCCTTTCTTGATGCCTCTTTCCTTCCTACAGCTTAACATAAAGCTGTTAATTACTTCTCATGCCTACAGTTCCCCTCTCTCAATGCTTGTGGAATAAATCCCCAGTTATCAATGCTTGCTTTGGTCAGCACATGAGTACTGTCAGCTCAGCGATTGGCTGTCATCCTCCTTTCTTTCTGAATTAGCTCCAAACAATCAGCAGTTACTAACTTCAGTTACTTAAAAAAAACACACACCCAGAGGCCACTTTATTAGGTATAGCTGTACATCTGCTTGCTAATGCAAATATCTAATCAGCCAATCATGTGGCAGTGACTCAATGCATCAAAGCATGCAGACATGGTCAAAAGGTTCATTTGTTCAGAATGGGGAAGAAATGTAAGCTAAGTAATTTTAACTGATTGTTGGTACCAGATGGGGTGGTTTGAGTATCTCAGAAACTGCTGATCTCTTGGGACTTTCATGCACAACAGTCTCGAGTTTATAGAGAATGGTGCAAAACTCAAATCCAGTGAGCAGCAGTTTTGTGGGTGAAAATGCCTTGTTAATGAGAGAGATCAGAGGAGAATGACCAGATACTGGTTCAAGCTGACAGAAGGCGACAGTGACTCAAATAACCACGTGTTGCAACAGTGGTGTGCAGAACAGCATCTCTGAACTCACAACATGTCAAAACTTCAAATGGATGAGCTTGAAGTGGATGCTAATGCTAGCATTCCTCTCAAGAGGACGAGAATATAAAAGCAAGGATGTAATGATGAGACTTTTTAAGGCATGAGTGAGGCCTCACTTGGAGTATTATGGGCAGTTTTGGACCTCTTATCTAAGAAAGGATCTGCTGACATTGGAGAGGGTCCGGAGGAGGTTCACAAGAATGAAAGGCTTATCATCTGAGGAGTGTTTGATGGCTCCAGGCCTGTACTCGCAGGAATTTAGAAGGATGGGGGGAGGGGGAATCTCATTGAAACCTAAATGTTGAAAGTGCGCACACACACCAAAGGCAGGGCAGCATCTATGGAAAAGAGTAAACAGTCTACCTTTCAGGCTGAGACCCTTCATCAGGACTGGAGAAAAGCAATTAGGCCATTTGTCCCATCGAGCCTTCTCTCCCACTTCATCATGGCTGATCCATTTCCCTCTCAACCCCATTCTCCTGTCTTCTCCCTGTAACCTATCACACCCTGACTAATCAAGAACCTATCTTTTATTTTCCAGTTGAGGACCAGAGGGCACACATTCAGAATAGAGGGACGCCCATTTAGAACAGAGATGAGGAGGAATTTCTTCAGCCAGAGGATGGTGAATCTGTGGAATTTGCTGCCGCAGGTGGCTGCGGAGGACAGGTCATTGGGTGTATTTAAGGCAGAGGTTAATAGGTTCTTGATTAGTCAGGGTGTGAAAGGTTACGGGAGGAAGACAGGAGAATGGGGTTGAGAGGGAAAATGAATCAGCCATGAAGGAAGGATGGAGCAGACTCAATGAGCTGAAAGGCATAATTCTGTTCCTCTCTCTCATGGTCTTATGGTTTTATATTAAAGCTTGTAGAAAATGGGTAGTAAGTATGAGATAAGGAGCTTTTGTTCCCAGTGTCTCTCAGTTATTCCCTTAATAGTTTTCAAGATCAACAGAAATCTCAAAAGGTACTCCCGGCTGTACAGAGAAGTCATACTGATATGTGTGGGAAGCCCGTCTCTTTCAATGTGTTATAGTTCCATATGGTGGATTTCACGTGTTAGCAAATAGCCAAGCCGGTATGTTAAGCAAATGTCAAACAATGACTTTCTCCAGCAAAAGAGAATCCATATAACCCTGCTATTACATGGAATTACCATAGTGACAGATCACCATCAACTCAACTCAGACCAGCTGCTAAAAGTGGAACAGGTCAAAAGCTTTAATTTCCTCGAGGTCAATATCACAAATGACCTGACTTGGTCCAACCAAGTAGAGTTCACTGCCAAGAAGGCCCACCAGCACTTTTACTTCCTGAGAAAACTAAAGAAATTTGGCCTGTCCCCTAAAACCCTCACTAATTTTTATAGATGCACTGTAGAAAGCATTCTTCTAGGGTGCATCACAACTTGGTATGCAAGTTGTCCTGTCCAAGACTGGAAGAAGCTGCAGAAGATCGTGAACACGGCGTAGCACATCACACAAACCAATCTTCTGTCCTTGGACTCACTTTACACCGCATGCTGTCGGAGCAGTGCTGCCAGGATAATCAAGGACACGACCCACCCAGCCAACACACTTTTTGTCCCTCTTCCCTCTGGGAGAAGGTGCAGGAGCTTGAAGACTTGTACAGCCAGATTTGGGAACAGCATCTTTCCAACTGTGATAAGACTGCTGAACGGCTCCTGACCTGGATCTGGGCCATACCCTCCAAATATCTGGACCTGCCTCAGGTTTTTTTTTGCGCGCTACCTTACTTCCCATTTTTCTATTTTCTATTTATGAACTATAATTTAAATTTTTAATATTTACTAATTTTAACTATCTTAAATATTTTTAATATTTAATATTTGTAATCCAGGGAGTGTGAAGTGCAGAATCAAATATTGCTGTGATGATTGTATGCTCTAGTACCAATTGTTTGGTGACTATAAAGTATCAAAATGCTTTAGAGAAGGTGAAACCGTGGCTATTCTGATGCAAGTGACTTACCTCCCAATTGACTGACGAGAGCCTCTGCCCCACATACAAGACACAATAAGGTATGTGATGAAATACATACAGCTGCAATCGTCCTCAACACTGCCCAAGGCAAATGGATTCACTTGATTGACAGATTACCCACCACCTCAGCCATCCATTTCACGCACAATCTTGGAAGGAGGGCAGAAGCAGCTCAGGACCGCTGCTTCCTTTGGGTACAGTTTCCCCAGGATCGGGAAGATCAAAACTAGGGGGCAGAGATTTAGGATGAGAAAGAAAGATTTGAAAGGGACCTGAGTGCCAACTTCTACACAGAGGGTGATGAGTATATGGAACGAGCTGCTGGAAGAAGTAGGTGACGCAAGTACTACAGTATCATTTCAGAAGCTCTTGGCCAGGTACATGGAGGGGCAGGCTTAGAGTGACATGGGCTGAATATAAGAACTGGAAATTGCATGAGTGAGAAATGTGGTTAGCATAGACTTGTTAGGCCGTAAGACCTGTATCTGTGCTGTACTGGTCTATGATTATGATACACAAGGCATGCTCACCTATGCATGTGTCAACAGAACTGGGACAATTCATGGCCCTCTCTATTGAACAATAGTTACACCACAGCAATGGTAGTAATCCAAGACAAAATTCATCATTACCTTCCAAAAGACAAGGAAAAATTTCACTTTCAGATTCAGATTCCTTTATTTATTAGATGTATGTTGAAATATAAAGTGAAATGTGTTGTTTGTGTTAACAACCAGCACAACCTAAGGATGTTCAGGGGCCAGCCTGAAAGAGCCACCACTCATTTTGGTTACAACATGGCACACCCGAGATGTTCAGCAGAACAATACAGAACACAACAAGCAACAATCCAACAATAGTAAATCGAGCTCCTATACTCCCTCCCACCCATCCACACAGACAGTCCTCCAACCCTAGGTCAGGCCTTCAGTAGATTTGTAGACAATGGGCCTCCTGCTTCCCCAGTGGACTTCTGACTCATAGGCCCAAGGTTCCGATCAACTTTTGGTTGACCACTGGCCATCATCCTCACTAGTCCTCATCCACAATGACTGACAGCCCAACGTCCACAGCCGTCCTTCGTCACATGTCTATGTCACTGGCTTCCAAGTGCGAAATAGGGGCTAGACTCCAGATGTCCTTTGTTCCATGTTCATATTGCCGGCCTTCGAGCATGGAGTCGAGAGCTAGGCTCAATGACCTTTGTCACACTGTCCATGTTGCTGGTCTTCGACGACAGATCATGGGCTAGTGGTCTGGGCTCCATTCTGACCTCTAGTTCCTCCTCATCCCTGAACTTTAACCTGACCTCTAACCCCTTTCTCACCACACATTCCTGTCCCTAAACCCTAACCTGACCTCTAACTGCCCTCATTGTCCCCAGACCATCTCTACCACCATTAAAGGAAACAACTAAAACCTCAATGGAGAGCACAGCTCAGCACCATCTTGACTAGAAGAATTAGTCTGGCCTTGCCAACAGAGCACACAACTCCCCACCTCCAGAATATAGTTTTTAAAAGGTTGGTCCCTTTAAAGAACAAGCCCTGGGATCTGGGGTTCTAATGCTGGCAGTCCATAGTAATTTATGATTATAACCTATAGAGCTCCATATGAGCTTGGAGCACAGACACTGCTGAATATTAAGTCCCACAGTAATGGTATTTGCTCTGGAATCATCCTCCTAAAATGTCTACACAAGAAGAACCTGTACTTCAATAGACAGATTTGGAGAATGGGCACAGAAGTGTCAGAGTCTGTTCATTGGACAGCCACCATCAGTGAATATGTTACTTGATACTGAACCATACAGGAAACATCTCTTGTGGAAAATTGCATCCAGCAACCCAGGAGAAAATTCAGGCGTTGCTTCTACACTTGATCGCACACAGAAGATAGAGGATTTACGTCCTGTAATTCCAAGGTCATCCACATCCATCCAGACCGCACAGAGGGAGCACTGCAGGTGCTGAATTAAATGAAATATTAAACCGAGGTTCTGTTCGCTGGGTAGAATGGATGTGAAAAATGCTGCAGCAACATCACAAAGAGCAGCAGGGGAGACTCCCCCATTGTCCTGGTTAAACTCTTAACCATAAAATCTGGTCATGATGGCATTACGATTTGTGAGCTCTTGCTATGCAGCTAACACATTCTTTGCATTGTAACATTGACTGAATTTCAACTAATCATTTCATTAATTGCAAAGTGATTTGCCACTCTCTGAGGCCATGAAGAGCCCTTATATAAATATCATTATTTTGAGCATGCTGCAAGAAAGCAGCATCCCTCACTCACCGCAATATTGAACTGATCCTACAACCTATGGACTCATTTTCAAGGACTCTACAACTCATGTTCTCAGTATTATCTCAGTATTTAGTTACTTATTTATTTATTATTTTTATTTGCACATTGGTTGTCAGTCTTCATGTGCAGTTTTTCATTGTTTCTATTGTATTTCTTTCTTCTACTGCAAATGCCTGCAAGAAAATGCATCTCAAGGTAGTATATTGTGACATATAGTGTACTGTATGTACTCTGATAAAGTTACTTTGATATATGTCTGATAGATTTACATGTCAGAAAGAACTGAGCATATAATCTCATGGACAGGGAATTAGGATAAATAACAGGAAATCGTTCCCCATCACAGAAGTGTCTCAATCCAAAGTTTAAGGTAAGAGACAGGATGTCTCAGAACAGGGGGTGTCTTTTCACCCCAACAGTAGATTAAACTTGGATCACAAATGCCAGGGGTGTGGTGAAAGCAGGGACCCTCACAATATTTACTATGTATCTGGAGAAGCACTTCAATTGCCAATGTATAGAGACCAACTGCTGGTAAAGAGGGTTAGTATAAATGGGTGCTTAATGGTTGGCATGGAGATGATGGGCCAAAGCTGGGCCTGTCGCTGTGCTCTCTTACTCTATGATGAAATGTATCACCCCGAATAAATAAAGTGAATGTAAATTCTTCAGGAAGAGCTGTTATCTCAGCAATAGTGAACTATTTACGGTTACACAGTAAAGCCAGATTTTAGACCTGATAGAGGATCATAAGTTCATAAACTTATGAGAGACAGCATCTTTTTTCCAGGGTAGAAATGGCAAATAACAGAGGGCATAGATTTGAGGTGTATGTAGGGGGGGGGGTAGAAGTTTCAAGGAGATATGTGGGGTAAGTTTTTTTACAGAAGCAATACTGGAATGGTTCCACAACTTATGGACACACCTTCAAAGTTGTTTGTAGGGTCCTTTGCCGAGCCTGGAGAGTCGGTTGCAAACGTTTCATCACCAGTCGAGGTGATGTTATCAGTGCACAATTGGGTGTTGTTTCTGCCGAGTGCTCGTGTTTACTTTGGTCTGACTCATTTTTCCGACTGGTTAGCTGTTGCACTGCCTGCTAGTCTCCACTGGGTCCCAGTGGAGATTACTCAGCTATCCAGTTGACCCAACGGAAATGCCACCTAAAGCCATAGCCTGGTATGGAAGCACTCCAATGCTCTTGAATGGAAAAGCCTACAAAAAGTAGTGGTCCATCGTGGGTTAAGCCCTCCCCACCACTGAGCACATCTACTGTACAAGGAAAGTAGCATCCATCATCAAGGATGCCCACCAATCAGGCTATGCTCTCTTCTCACTTCTGCCATCAGGAAAAAGGTACAAGAGCCTCAGGACCTACATGACCAGGTTCAGAAACAGTTATTACCCATCAACCATCAGGCTCTTGAACCAGAGGGGATAACTTCACTCACCTCAACAATGAAATGGTTTCACAATTTACGGATTCACTTCCAAGGACTCTGCAGCTCACATTCTCAATATTTATTGCTTATTTATTTAGTACTGTTTTTTTTCGTATTTGCACATTGGTTGTTTGTCTGTCTTTCATTGACTCTGTTGTGCTTCTTTCTAGTTACTGTGAATGCCTGCAAGGAAATGAATCTCAGAGTAGTATATGGTGACATATACAGCATGTACTTTGATAATAAATTTACTTTAAACATTGAAACTTTGAACTATGGAGGCTCTCTAGGTTGGTGTGATCCTTCACCTGCAGGCTTAAACGCTGCAGGGGAAGTATTGTCACGCTCCGGTCTTTCTGTCAGGTAGTTCAGGAGCTGATCTAAGCTGCAGGGGCTCATTTTCTCCCAATTTGACCTTTAAATTGGACCCTAATCATCCCTGTAGGGGAACAGCACTCTGCAATCCCCCCTGCTTATAGGATGCCATTTTCATGAGCCACGGGACTCCACCAATCCAACACAGAGCCTGACAGGCTGCGCTCAGACACTGCGTGAAATGGAGTGAGGCAGAGGCCCCAGAAGTGAACCTTTGTGCTGCCTCTCGGCAGGTGAGCAATCTGAGCTCCGGACCACACACGACCTCCCCTTCGAATTCCAAGGTGCCGGCGTCCTACCCCCAGATTGCTCTGCTTTTGCAGCTGAATCGAAAATGGAGTCCCTGGATGTCTCTGCGAGTTAGTTAATTTCAAAGTACATCCTACTCCGACGGGCCGCAGAGAAAAGGAGGCACATTGGAAATGTGAGGGCCTGAAAGTGTTTTTTGTGCTCGGACAAAGAGCTGCAGGGCAATGATGGACTTCTGCTTGACTGGAGCTCAATGGAGGTGGCCCCAGCCAAGGGCTGCTCTCTCCATCCAGACCGGGTCCAGCTGGTTGTCAACAAAGAGGCGGCTCTCGATGTGAAATGACATGCCATTGAAATGTGGCTTTGTTTCAATTATTTTCCCACTATGGGAGAAAGTAGCTGCTCAGAGGGAAGAGAGGCCTTGATTAGCCAGGATCACTCAGAAGCGTGTGATGTGTGAAGAAAAAAAAGTGGTTATTGTCAGGGGGTGGGGTGTTGGTCGGGGGATAGTTTATGTGTTGTGGATTCTGGGCATGTGCCAGCTACGATAGTTTCAACACAGACAGTCTGCGCTGATGGACAGCCTCCCATTCATGTTTGAACGCAGGAATGATTTCACCAAATTAGCACAAGTCAATGCCACTTAAACAAATCCTTAATGAAATATTATTGCAACTGAACCCGACCAAAATGAAACAACCTTCTCCCCTGCCAATCTACTCTCCAAAGAGACTTCAGTTACAAATTCAGCTCAAATTCAAATTCAGCCTGAATTTATATACTGTAATATAATTCACAATTACACTCTAATCTCTCATAGGAAAATCACAAGCAAAGTCTTATTTTCAGTCCACTAAAGTAACTTTTATTATGGTAAATAGCAAATAGAAAAATCACAAGCAATATCTTATTTTCAGTCCACTAAAATAACTTTTAATACGGTAAATAGCAAATAATAAATTGTGTGTAATGATAATGACCACAGTTTGTTTCATGAATAGATTTGGTTGTGTAAGCAGTGACTGGTATTTTCCACAGAAGAGTCAGAGGAAATTAAAAGCTTCTCACAAAAGCCTCATGAGGCTAGGGTTCAGTTGAAAGTTTTGGAAGTGAAATGGAGAGATCTTCATTTGGCTAAGGACATTAGAGGTTCGGAAACATCACAGGTCGATGGAAATAGACAAGCCGTGGCTGAATTGTACTGTGGCACAACTAGTAGGGCTGATGTCTCACAGCTCAACACCTAGGTTCGGTCCTGAGCTTTGATGCTGTCAGTGTGGAGTTCGTATATTCGCTCTCAGGGGTTCTCTTGACTGCTCCGTTTTCCTTCCACTTCTAAAAACGTGAGGATGAGTGGATTGTTTGGCCATAGTTAATTGCCCTGGTGATTGCTAGAATCTGGGTGGAGTTGACAAAGTGTCAGGAGAATAAAATGGGATGAGAGTGTGTTTAAAGTAAATGAGAGCTTTGTGGGCACTATGAACTTGTAGGGCTGTGTGACTCGAATTGGGTGGTACCGCAGTATAAGAACAGAACTGGGTAACAGCTTCTTTCCCAGGCACTGAGACACCTAAACACCCTGCTACCAGCCAGTAGAATCGTTTATGACCACACCAATATACTTTGTGTATTTCATATATGCACTTTATGTCAACTTGTACATCTACAGAGGTTCTTTCAGGTTGTTATAGCCGGGGGTGGTAAAGGGGATAAGCTCCCACTACCTATTAAGTGCTCCCAATGGCATGTGCTTCAAATAGCCTCTGACAACCAAGTCCATCTCCTGGCCTTCACGTGTGGCTTAGCTACTAAGCCCGATGGAACCATTTCTACTGACAGGAGAAGGGGCAAAGGTGGGTTACTGGCGCCTTAAAACTTGTCGAATCAGGCAGATGGAGCTCATCAGCCGTGGTTGGCAGCTCATTTAGGAGAAGGAAAACTCTGATTTCAAATCTCTGCTGCCTTGTGGCTATACCCACTCATGGGGAAGGCGTCAGGAGTAAACCCTGAGGGAAAAATCCAGAGCTGGAGTCCCTAAGGCAGTCTTACGTTGGGTTCAATGCTGACTGGCAACTCCTGTGATGTTTCTAGTACCAAACTGTATCGGTCTCTGCCAAGCAACACACAAAATATTGGAAGAACTCAGCAGGCCAGGCAGCATCTATTTTGGGCCGAGACCCTTCAGCAGGCTGTTCCTTTGGGTTCATCAGATGAGTGGGGAGGGGGAACTTGCTACATGGGCAACAGCTTGCTCTCCATATTGTACTGCCCTAGCTTGTGTATCTGGACAGCTAGGACACAACAGCCATGATCAACTCTGACCAACGGAGGCCAAGAAGAAGAAGAGGACATCTACAAAATATTTTTTGTTATATGTTAATATTATTGTGTTACTGCTATTGTATCTGCTGTAATGAATATTTGTACTGTGCTTTGCACCTTGGTCCCAGAGGCACATTCCTTTCATTTAGCTGCATACATGTGTACGGTTGAATGACAATAAAGTTGAAATCGAACTTGGCTGGCCTTGTTCCAATTAACAATTCAGAGTAGGTCATCCAAATAAGCCACATCATCCATTACATATTGGAAGAGCTGATAGATCAATCAAACAACATTTTTGTTCCTGTTCAATGTATTTATAGATTACAATGTTCAGAGAGGTGTTTTAGACACATACATTTTTGAAAAGCTGGTTCTGAGTCGAGCACAAGAGCTTTTCAGATATTAAGTCTGAAGATGAAATTAATTGGATTAAAGGGACAATGGTAGTGTGGTAACAGAACTGGCCATGAGACACACTTAAGACAGTGGAGGTGAGTGATTGATCGCCAGATTTTGTTTGGGTGGGGGATGAGTTTCCGACAGTATGCTTTAACATCACTGCACTTAATGTGGAACAAGCTCAAATTTAACAGATGACATGATTATTAAAGATATAGTGATCAATGGAGATGGTGACCAGAGCATTAATACAGAGAAGTGCAAAGTGATTTTGGTCAAAAGAATAAGAATAGGCAATAAAAACCAAATAGCAGAGTCTTACAGGTGTACAATGATGGAGTTTGAATGTATACGGCTCCTTAAAGATGCCAAAAGAAGCTGAGAAGGCTTTTGTGATATCCTTGTCCTTATTAATCGAGGAAAAAGTAATGAAGAGATGCTAAATATTGGGGAGGTTGCAGTATAGGATTGTATCAAGCATAAAGGTTGTCAGCTGAAGAGACTGGAACAGTTGGTAAATTGGTTCATTATTGTCACATGTACCAACATATGATCAAAAAGCTTTGTATTACAAGCCGTCCAATTATTACAACATTACAACAATCATTACAACAGTGCATTGATGTAATACAAAGGAAAACCATAACATGATGCAGAATGAAGTTATTCTTAGAGTCATAGCATTTAGATTTAAGAGTGGGACAATTATAATGGAAATAATGAGTAGATCAGTAGAGAGCAGATTGCAGCAAGTCACCATGCTCCAGCACACAGATGTCGAAGGGCTGTCTGATCGAGAGCCACCAGGGATCCCAACTACTACCCAAGTAATTACGCCAGACCTCCTCCAATGTGGCCAGTGCTGAAGGTCATTGCTTCATGATCAGACGTCCGGTTAATATGAATCACAATGCAGGTGTGATCATTCATGTACCAGAGTAGTGTGTTGCTTGCAGAAGTTGAGACACTGAGAATTCCGCAGCAAGTGTCTCTCTAAGCCTTTGCCTCACCTACACAGTATGCAGTCAGGAGTAGTGTATGATAGAACACTTGCCTTTGTCCTCTCTGTGATCAAGAGTAAACTGACACAGTCTGGGATTAGCCTAGTAGTTAGCAACATAAATGTGAAGTATTTCAAAATTTAAGGTACAATATCAAGAGCTTCAATGCATGTAACCAAATAAAAGAGAAACACAGTCATTGTAAAGCAAGTTTGTTTACTGTTTTCTGCATTCCATTTTGTCACATTTTATACATTGATACATTTTATACACTATTTTATAACTTCTTACTCTCTGTCTCCCATTTTCTCTGTCTGTCTCTGACTCTCTCTTTCTGTCTGTCTGTCTTTCTCTGTATATCTCTCTGTCTCTAAGTTTCTGTCTCTTTTTCTGTGCATCTCTCTATCTCTATCTGTCCTCTGTCTTTCTGTCTCTGTCTATCTCTCTACCTCTCCTTCTGTCTCTCTTTGCCTCACCCTCTCTGTCTTTGTCTCTCCGTATCTGTGTGTGTCTGTGTGTGTCACTGTCTGTCTCTCTCCATCTCTCTCTGCCTCTGTGTCTCTTGTTGTATCTCTGTCTCTCTTTCTCTGTATATCTCTCTCTTTCTTTGTCTCCCTCTCTAAGTCTCACTCTGTCTCTCTTTCTATGCATCTTTCTTTGTCTATCTCTCTCTCCATCTGTCTCCCTTTACCTCTCTCACCATCTCTCTGCGTGGCTGTCTCTCTGTTTCTCTCTATCTCTTTTTGCCTCTCTCTGTCTCTGATTGTCTCTCTGTCACTTTCTTTCTCTCTCTCTCCCTGTCTCTCTTTACCTCTCTCTCTCTCTCTCTGTTTCTGTCTCTGTCTCCGTCTCCCTGCCTCTCTTTCCATCTCTGTCTTTCTGTCTCTCTTTCGGTCTTTCTCTGTTTCTGTCTCTCTGTACCTCGCTGTCTATCTGTGTGTGTGTCTCTCTCTATCTTTCACTCTGTCTGTGTGTGTGTGTGCAACTTTCTCTCTCTCCGTCTCTATGTGTCTCCATCTCTCCCTCTCCCCCCCCCTCCGTCTCTCCCTCTGTCTGTCTGTCTCTCACTCTCTGTATCTGTCTCTCTGTCACACTCTGTCTCGCTCTTTCTTCCTTCTTCTTACAGGTTCCCTGCGTACCCTGAATTGTTTCCACGCTGTAGGATTCATACCCCTTTAGGAACTGTGCCATCTGTTTTCTTTGTACACCTGGCTGGTCACATTTAAGTGGCTCAAGCCCTCAGTTGCTTACCTGTGGATAAGCACAGAGAGAAAACAAAATCTCTTTGGTTTCATAAGCACTTTGTTCTGGTATTCCAGTATCCAATGTTTTTGAGAGAATGGTGTCAGAAGTGCTGGTTAAAGAAATTATGAAATGTTTCCCTGGACCAACAGTGGCTGAGGGGAGACATCTGGGATCAGCCATGATGAAATGGCAGAGCAGACTCACTGGGTTGAATGGCCTAATTCTACCCCTATGTCTTATGGTCTTATGAAAGAATTTTATAATATAGTATTGGGAGAAGCGTAGACAGAAGTGGATAGTCAGATGGTCAAGTACATGCTATGTGCTTAAGGTGAGAGGGGAAAATTTTGAAGGAGTTGTGTGAGGCAAGACAGTAGTGGATGCTGGGAACTGGCTCTCAGGGGTGGTGGTGGAAGTTACCTTGAGAAACCACAGTGGCATTTAAAAGCTGTTAGATACATGAATATGCATGCTGGAGTTTAATTCAGCATCATATTCACTGCAGACATCATGGGCCGAAGTGCCTTTTCCTGTACTGTGCTGTTCTATGTTCCTCTTGTACCTAATAAAGTGGCCACTGAGTGTATGTTTGTGGTCTTCTGCTTCTGTAGCCCATCCTCTTGAAGATTTGACATGATGTGCACTCAGAGATGCTCTTCTGCACACCACTGTTGTAATGCATAGTTACTGTATCTGAGTTACTGTTGCCTTCCTGTCAGTTTGAACCAGTCTGGCCATTGTCCTCTGACCTCTCTCATTAACAAGGCATTTTCAGCCACAGAACTGTCACACTCTGGATGCTTTTAAACTCTAGAGATGGTTGTGCTTGAAAATCCTGGGAGATCAGCAGTTTCTGAGATACTCAAACCACCCCATCTGGCACCAAAAATCATTCCACGGTCAAAGTCACTTAGATCACATTTCTTCCCCCTTCTGATGTTTGGTCTGAACAATAACTGAATCTTTTGACCATGTCTGCATGTTTTTATGTATTGAGTTGCTGCCACATGATTGGCTGATTAGATATTTGCATTAATGAGCAGGTGTGCTGGTGAACCTAATAACGTGGCCACTGAGTTCTATGTGGACTGCATGCCGATTAAGATAGTTGATGGGACATTCATTGAGAGACAGTAAGCTGCGAGATACTGCACCAAATAAAGACACCAGATCCAGAGAAATAACCCATCTGAAGAACGAAGGCAGTGAAAAAACAAATTACGCTATTTGTTGAACACAATGTGTAAAGTAAACCACAGAAAATGCAAGCAGACCCACAAGAGCATAAAACTTTCAAATGAAACCTTGGAGAATGCATTCACTGAATGACAAGCACACAGAATTGAGACAGTTGAACATTACGAGCTCTTCACTTACATTAAAACAATTTACTCAAGTTATGACCTTGAACAGATAACTGCAGTTTTGCAGATTTGAAGGACGTATTTTTCAGATGTCAGATGGCCTGTCAAATCTACGACCGGTCTCGAAAGTGGTTTCTCCATTAAACAAAGTTAGTCCTGGAAAACTGCATGCAGATGTTCAAAGCCCGGATATCAGACACCTGGTAGAAACAAGCTCAAGCAGTGAAGCACAAGACAGAAAGCAGGACAAGGTAGCTTAAATGATGCAGATACCTTGAGCACCAAGCACCATTTCAGCGTGATTTTTGAGCAACATGTGAGCCGTCACTCCTGAGGTTAACACGAGCAAGTCAAGTGCTGCTGACATACAACAAGACTGAAGCTGGCTGAGATGTTCCAAAGAATCATGAAGGTTACAAGGTGGAGTTCACTGAAGTAGACAAGAAAGACTGCGCAGCCTAATATGGAATTTCCATCGTGCAGCAGGTGGGATTACTAACGGTACACCTGGAAGTATTACAGAAAAGATACTAACTTGGCTAAAAGATTGGCTGATTGGCTGAAGGCAAAGAGTGGGAATAAAGGGGGCCTTTTCTGGTTGGCTGCCGGTGACTAGCAGTGTTCTGCAGGGGTCAGTGTTGGGACCGCTTCTTTTCACATTATATGTCAATGATTTGGACGATGGAATTGATTGCCTTGTTGCCAAGTTTATGGATGATATGAAGGTAGGTGAAGGGGCGGGTAGTGTTGACGAAGCAGAGAGGCTGCAGAAAGACTTCGACAGATTAGGAGAATGGGCAAAGAAGTGGCTGATGGAATACAGTGTCAGGAAGTGTTTTATCATACTTTGGTAGAAAGAACAAAGGTGTAGACCATTTTCTAAATGGGGGGAAAATTCAAAAATCAGAGGTGCAAAGGGACTTAGGAGTTCTCAAGCAGGATTAAGTGCCTTAGGTCTACGCTGGCTGGAGTTTAGAAAAATGAGTGGGGATTTCATTGGATAATGAAAGGCCTAGATAGAATGAATGTGGAGAGGATGTTTCTTATAGTGGGGGAGCCTAGGACCCGAGGGCATGGCCTTAGAATAGAGGTATGTCCCTCTAGAACAAGGATGAAAAGATTAATAGAATTAACACGTCTCACTAACGATGTCTTTTTAAAACTGGGAACCAGATTAAACAAGTTAATTTTAAGTTGTAGAGAAGGTGATGTGGTGGGTGCATTGAACAAAGGGAGTAGTCAGAGGGTGGTGAATCTGTGGTATTCATTGCCACAGAGGCTGTGGAGGCCAAGTCGTTGGGGATATGTAAAATAGATGTTGATAGGTTCTTGATCAGTTAGGGTGTTAAAGGTTATGGGTTGAAAGCAGGAGAATGGGGTTGAGAGGGATAATATATCAGCCATGATGGAACGGTGGAGCAGACTCAATGGGCTGAATGGCCTAATTCTGCTCTTATGTTTCATGGTCTCATGGTGTGGGGCGAAAAGTAGACCATCACATAACTTCCGTGGAGGTGTGAAAGTTTGGCCCCACTAAGGTGGTACTTGTAAATCTGCTGCCTCACATCTCCAGCATCAAACTTCCAATTGTGACCTGCCATATCCTCTGCATGGAGTTTGCATGTTCTCCTGCTGATCACAAGAGTTTCACCTGGGTGTTCATCTTGGTTAGCTAAATCGACACCAGAGATTGCTTTGTAACTCCCTGGTGTTCTCTTCCGTCCTCACCAACCACTCTCCTTCTCATGGCACTTTTCCATGCAAAGCTGTCCTTTTATCTTTTCATTTCAGCAGAGCGTGGTTTAGTCGTACAAAATTCAATTTGGTACACTTCATTTGGTGTTCACAATGTGGTCTCCTGTACATCGGACAAACCAGGCACACATAGGGTGATTGCCTGGTGCAGTATCTAGGTTCAGTCCATCGGGGTGAACTTGAGCTACCTGCTCCCACGTTGACCTATCTGTCCGTGACCTCCTTCATTGTTATAAATGAGATTAACATAAGCTTGAGGGCAAATTTGATCTTCCATCTGGGCACATTACAGCCTTTCAGACCCAATATTGAATTCACCAACTTCAGGTAAATCCCTTTCTCTGTCAGAATTGGGTATTTCTACTGTAAGTCATTTATTGATACTGGCTTAGGTTTATTTTCTCTATTAGCACAACCTGGTGTACTTGGGAGTCTTAGATCTTTGCTTTTCAAGACTTGGTGCTCCTTTATTCATATTGTCACCCTTGAACTGCCCCATTGATCAGATGACCTCTACAACTTACCTCTACAGCAACCTTGACATCACCTTTTCAGAAATACACCCTTTGTTCAATGCACCCACCACATCACCTTCTCTACAACTTAAAATTAACTTGTTTAGTCTGCTTCCCAGTTTTAATAAGACATCGTTAATGAGACATGCTAATTCTATTACTTTTCACAGATATTGCATAACCCGCTGAATATTTTTTGAATATTCTGTTCTTATTTCAGATTTCCCGTATTTCCAGTTTTTTGATTGTCATTCAGAAGCTAATTTACACATAATTGTTGATTGCTTTAAAGAAAGCCCGGGGCTCCCTTGCTGCTGTTTAGCAAATGGCTCAGTTGCAACGTTAAGACAATGAAGCTCGAAAATGGTGTTGTTGTGCCAGGATCCATCAGTTGTGTGAGCTCCTGGCAGATATTAGATGCAGGATTTATGTGGCAATTTCTGGCAGAATTGGTGTAAATGCCTTCTCTGTGATGCATCCAACACATTTAAGAGGAGGTTATTTGAGCCCATGAAGTCCATGCCAAGTCACTGTTGCCAAACCGCCCCCCCACCCCACCACCACTCATTTACACACTCAGGGAAATATACTGCGACCAATTAACCTACCAACCTGCATGTCATCGGGATGTGAAAATGTACAGAATGTACTGAGAGAAGCCCACTTAGTCAAGAGGAGAACTTGCAAACTCCGCACGGAGAGCACCAGAGGTAAAGTCTCAACAACACACACAAAATTGAATTGAATTGAATTGACTTTATTTCTTACATCCTTCACATACATGAGGAATAAAGATCTTTATGCCATGTCTCCATCTGAATGTGCAAGGAGCTCAGCAAGGAGGGATATAAACAGTTGATATTTTGGGCCGAGACCCTTTTTCAGGACTGGAGAGGAAGATGGCAGAAGCCAGAGTAAGAAGGTAAGGGAAGGGGAGGTGGACAAGCTGGCAGGTGATCGGTGAGACCAGGTGAGGGGGAAGGTTCATGGGTATTGGGATGAGGTTGAGAAGCTGGGCGGTGAAAGGGGATGTGAGGCAGTCCATCTACTAGCTGTGCCACTGTGGACACCAAATTGCATTTTTAACATCCAACAAGCATCATTAAACCCAATTTTGTGCCCTATACATTTCAATACTTTTTGTGGATGGACTGAAGTGCTTGACAAAGCAGTCCCCCAATTATTGAATCTGACTGTTTAAGGTTGTTCAAAAAGATTACAGATGCCCAGTAGAGGGTGCTATGCTGTAATTTCCAGTACAGCTGCCCAGGGAAAGACTGTGTACATGTAATTAACAATTGGTCTTGGGGTTTTACTGCTGTTGGGGGAGATCTGGCTGGGAAAATAACGGCTTGCTGACAACACTTGCTGCTATTAATGTGCAAATCACTTAGCAGGGTTAGACATTGAAGAAGGAGACACTGATTGGCAAATCGGAATTTATTCCATTCATGCCCTTCCATCGTTTACTTTGCGCATAAAATATCTGAACTTTAGCCTCTTTTTTCTATTTCTAAGAAGTCTGATGGATTTGCATATTAATCGCTTGTTGTACTTCCTGCAGGAAGTTAAATTTGGTAATTAGCAGAGCAAGTACCTTTTTAATGACATGATAATTGTTAATACAATTGCAGTCAATCTCTTCAATCTAGAATTGAAATGGTTGTAACTGTGGAATTAAACACAAGGCATTCTGCAGATGCTGAAAATCCAGAATTATGGAATTAAATATGTTCAGCTGAAGAATTGCTTCCTAAGATCTATGAAAAAGACACAGCTGAGAAATTGGATGTGTAGCTCTTTTCGGCATTAGGTGATCCAAACTTGTTTTCACCAAGAGCAAATGGCTCTGTTAATCATTTGTGGGTGAAACAAATATGATTTCACCAGAGAAGGTTCAACAGAAATTCAGCCTGGGATAGAGTATTTCAGTTCTGAGGAGACACTGGATAGTAAACAGAAGAGAATCTGCTGATGCTGGAAACCAGGGCAACACACACAAAATGCTGGAGGAACTCAGCAGATCAGGCACCATCTATAAAAATGAATAAACAGTCGATGAATCAGGCTGAGACCCTTCACCAGGACTCGAAAGGAAGAGGGAAGAAGTCAGAATAAGAAGGTGGGGCGAGAGGGAGAAGGACAAGCTAGAAGGCAATAGGTGAAGTCAGGTGTGTTGGTGGAGGGGGGGTGAAGTAAGAAGCTGAGAGGTGATAGGTGAAAAAGGCAAAGGGCTAGTGAAGAAGGAATCTGATAGGAGAAGAGATTGAATAATGGAAGAAAGGGGAGGAGGAGAGGAGAGGCACCAGGGGGGAGGTAACAGCAGGTGAGGAGAAGAGGTAAGGGGCCAGAGTGGGTCAATGAAGAAGGGTGAAGTGGGAGGGGAATAATTACCAGAAATTGAAGCAATCAATGTTCATGCCATCGGTTTGGAGGCTACCCAGGTGGAATATGAGTTTTTACTCCTCCAACCTGAGAGTGGCCTCATAGTGGCAGAAGAGGAGGCCATGGCCTGACATGAGTAGCTGGCCAGGGTGTCGTAATAGCTGGCCAGCGGTTCAAAGAAGGCAAGTTGGGCCGGGCTGTCAAGCCAAGGGATTCAAATTGGACCATTGGGCCGCTGGAGGTGCCAGATTAGGTTCGGATGCCAATTGTGGTCCGCTTTTTGTGGATAGACTGAAGTGCTTGACAAAGCGGTCCCCCAATCTGCATTCGGTCTCACCAATGTAGATGAAGGTGGAGAGTGGTGGGGAGGAAAATATGTGCTAGGTGATAGGGTCCTGTTGAAGATTGTGGAAATTACAGAGAATGATATGTTAGGCACTTAGACTCATGGGATGATAGGTGAAGACAAGAGGAACTCTATCCTGTTAAGGTGGCAGGAAGATGGGGTGAGCATGGACAGCATCAATGGTGGAAGAGACCCCTTTCTTTGAATAAGGAGGGAACAGATGTGGTGGAGACGAAGGAATGGAGAAAAAGGAAACACCCGTTGGTGGGGCTTATCACCAACAATGATGAGACGACCTACAGAGAGGAATTGGAAGAACTTGAAGCATGGTCAGCAAATAACACTGGACAACAATGTTTTTTTAAATGTGTTGCTTCCCTTTTGGTGGTTATGATAGACCATTTGAACTGAACACAAATATAACATCAGACTACTTGTATCACATAGGACTGTGGAGAAACAAGAAATTAAATTTTGTTGAATATAATGTGTTTATTTGCTGACAGTTTGTGATAGTTCAACTAAGTTAAAAATGTTATGTTGCTGATTTTTGTTTGTACTCAGTGTCTGGGGCTTCTTGCTTAAGTGTCCAATAATAATCAGCCAGCATTGCTGGATTCCAGTTGCCCTGATATTGTTTCTCCTGACCGCAATTTCCTGGTGAAACCTTTCACCATGCTTGTCACTGACAGCACCAAGATTTGCAGGGAAGAAGTCTAAATAGGAATGCAGAAAATTAATTTTTAGCGACATGTTGTACATAGTTTGGTGCTCTGTAGTTGCCAAGAAAATTTTCAGCAATATCCTTGAATTCCTTCCGTGTGATTTTGGTATCATTTATTCTGGGGAAACACCTGTCTCAAATATCAAAATCCTTCAAGGAAATCTTTGAGCCTGATGACAGCAGATTCCATCCTTGCAATCTTGAACCCATTAATTCTGCTTTTGCCTTTGACAAACCCAAGTCTCTGACCAGGTCATTTAACTCAGACTGGGTTATTAGATGAGGCTCACTCGACATGAAGGATTCACAATCTGTATCAATATCAGTGTCGTTTTCCATTCCTAACTCATGCATCATGGCATCTTCATCTGCCTCCTCTAGACTCCATGTCTCTGGTGGCTTCAGTACTGGAAGACTATTGTTATGTGACACAGGTCTCATGGCTGAAGGGAGATTGGGGTATTCGATGGATTTCCTGTTTAGCAGAGAAACCAGACACACTGGTCAGACAGAAGTTGCAGTCTGTCACATGATCCTTCTGCTCCCACCATATCATCGGGACAGCGAATGACATTGACTTCCGAGTACCCCTGAGCCAAGTGCTAAGATCGGCTGCATATGTTGTGCAATGAATGTGAGGAGCCCAGGCTTTGTCTTGGTCGCCAATTTTACACCCAAAGTAGAGCTCATAGGCTTTCTTAATAAATGGAGTCGTGCTCCGCCTTTGAGATTTAAGTGTATACTCGCCACAAATATAACAGGAAGTATCGCAGCTGTTGCAACATTGGTGAGACATTTTGCTGTCATAAATACTCCTGAAAATACAATTACGTTATTATAGTGAGTACGTGCAATATGCTATGTGAAAAGAGCATGTGTATCAACATGGTTGCAAACCGATCTACACGTAAACGCAATGCATAGAACGATGTGTGCGTGATGCTTTTGTAGCCTTTCTAAATCCTGTCCTGTCATGCAGCATCCACCCTGCTTAAGCATGCCCAGCCACCTCTGGGCAAGGTAGAAAACTTTTCAGCTTACATTATGGGCAACATTTTAATTTACTTGAATTCTGAATTGAAATAACAAAAATAGGTGATTTTTAAAAAATGGTGTGCGATGGTTACACACAAGAAGATGGTTATCAACTTCTGGAGAACTCACAGCACTCACACCCTCCTTTACATCAGTGGCACAGCAGTGGAAACTGTGAGCTGTTTTAAACTCTGGGAGTGCACATCACACACAACCTCTCATGGTCCCAGAACATATCCTACACAGTCAAGAAAACTCACCAATACCTCTGCTTTCTGAGGAGGCTGAAGATAGCTGGACTTTGCACATCTATACTCACGTCATTCTATAGATGCACAGTACAGAGCATCCGAACAAACTGCATTACTGCTCGGTACGGAAACTGTGCTGCGGCCGACAGAAAGGCTCGACAACGGGTGGTTAAACTGCCCAATGCATCACCAGTGCCAGCCTACCTGTCATCAAGGACGTATATACAGAAAGGTGCTGGAAAAGGGCCAGTAACATCAAGAAGTATCCCATACACATTGCTCATGGACTGTTTGTCCCACTCTAAGCATGTTTTAGCCACAGCAGAGGTGCATAAGACCAATTGGCATAAGTTTACAGTAAGGGGTCGGGGATTTAGAGAGAATCTGAGGAAGAAATCTTTAAGCCCAATGGTAATTGGGATCCTGAATGCCCTGCTGAAAGGGTGGTGAACGCAACCACTCTCACGGCATTTAAAAATGAGCACTTGAATCCTTTAGACACAGAAGGCCAAGTGCTAAAATAGGATTAGTAGAAATGGTCAAGGTGGACTTGGTGGGCCACAGGGCTCGTTCTTGTGATGTATGCTTATGACTATGAGATTGTGCCAACTGCAAAATAGGACAAATTACTTTAGACCATGATTTGTGCCAGCTAGTCTGATGTCAGGTGTGTCTCCTGGTTTCAGCTGTGGATTTAGTAAGTTCCAGCCACACTCCACTCAGTGAACACCCTGGAATACACTAGCCTATGTACTTGGTTCGGTGGCGGGGTGGAGATACGTCTTGACCAAAGGAGGTGTAAGGCGCTTCTTCCCTCCGCTCGCCTGCAGGTCACCCTAGGGTGAGGTAGCACCTGCTTAGCCCCCTGATCAAGGTCACATGAGGCCATGGGAACAGGTGGTGGATGGTCGTATGTAGGAGCAGCTGGTGCATATCACAAGTCCTGGTTATGCGACCACTGACACCAGGCGGACAATCTCTGAAGAGAATTGGTAATGGCTGGGATCACCTGTCTTGCAAAGACACTGCCCAGAAGAAGGCAATGGCAAACCACTTCTGTAGAAATACTTGCCAAGGAACAATCATGGGCATGGAAAGACCATGATCGCATACTTCATATGACACAGCACGTAATCAACGAATGAACGTACTTGACTTACTTAAAATGTAAAGCAATATCTCCGCTGTCTTTGACAAACTCAGTGAACAGTGGCAGCACAGACATTCAAAAGTGCTCAAAAGAACATAAGAAATAGAAGCAGGAGTTCACACCTGATCTTTTACCCTCAGTGCCAATTCCTAGCACTATCCCACGTAACCTAATTCCCTTAACGCTCAGAGCTCTACCACTCTCGATTCTGAGTGAACTCACAAGTTAACCTCTTCAGCCTCTGGAGTAGAGAATTTTCTCCTCATTTTAATCATAAATAGCTTAGCCCTCATTCTTAAGCTGTCCTCCCTGGTCCTAGATTGATCAACCAGAGGAAACATCTTCCTGAATCTAGTCTGTCAAGATGTTTGAGAATTTTATATCTTTCTATATGCTTAAACTGGTCATTTTGGACAACACAGCTAATGAAGAAAGAATACTTAGGTCAATCGTGAGCATCCAGCTTCTAGGCATTAGGATTTTTTTTCCTGTAGAACTCTGGGAATAAGACCTCAGATGAAGAAATTTAATTCACAGCTACAACAATTCCAATTTCAGACTGAAGAGTTTGACTGCAATTATATTAACAATTATCATGTCATTAAAACAGCACTTATGCCACTAATCACCAAACTTCCCTCAGAAAGCATAACAAGCGATTAATATGAAAATCCTTCAAAGAAATGAGAAGAGGCTAAGATTCAGATATTTCATGTACATGAATCAAGTAAATTGAGATTTGCCAATCAGGATGGACTTCTTCAATGCCCCGCTGATTGGGGTAATAAAGTGCAAGGCAGGATGTGGAAGCTAACTCCAGGTGGATAGCCAAATTTGGGATTCGGCACAGAAAGGCAGAAGTGCAAAGGTGATGTCCCCAGCAAACTGATCTACAACTTCCGGACAGCCCCAGGAGATTGTACTTTAAAGGACTGATGCTCGCTTTCATTACTGTGTTATGCTGTTGCTTCTCCCACCATGACTTTACGTGGTGCTACACATCACTGCTGCTACACCACTGCTACACATCATTTTTAACTTCTTTTGTGATCAATTTGGCAGTGTACCCGATTTTGCTCTCAGGCTACACACACCAAACTCCAGAAACAAGTGGGGTCCCATTTCTAGGCATAAGTTTTAAATTTCTCTTCTTACTTTTGCTCTCTGTCTCTTCTATTTCTCCTGAAAATTTGGTGCCCTTTTTAAATGATTTCTCTATATGTCTGACTCACTCTAATATATGCTGCTTTCCCTTTTATTGCCGCGCTGTTTATTTCTTACTCTGTAAATCTTATAAATCTATTTGGTCTGTCGTCAGTTGGAATGCATAAAAATTCCAAGCTGTTGCATGTGACAAAATGTTTGACCCAGAGGGTGTGCAATGATGTGGCCTGTAAGGCACGATTCTGAATTATAGAATCATATAGAATAGAAACAGGCCCTTCTGCCCAGCTGGTACATGCCAACCAAGATGCCCACTCAAGCCTGTCTAATTTGCCTGCATTTCGCTGATAATCTTCTAAACTTTTCTGTCCATGTATGTGTCTGACTGTTATTATTGTACCTGCTTCAACCACTTCCTCTGGCAGCTGATTCCATATCTATCCCATCTCTGTAAAATAAAGTTGCCCTCAAGTTTCTATTAAATCTCTCACTTCTCACTTTAAATCTATGCTCTGAGTTCAAGTTCAGAACTCCATTCAAAGTCTTCTCAGAGTAAGACCATCAAATATAGGATCAGTCCATTGACTCTGCTCCTCCAGTTGATCATGGCTGATCCATTTTCCCTCACAACACCATCCTCCTACCTTCTCCCCATAGCCTTTCATGCCCTGACTAATTAAAAAAAACTACTAACATCTGCCTTAAATGCATCCAATGACCTGGTGTGGCAACGAATTCCACAGATTCAACATCCTCTGGCTAAAGAAATTCCTCTTTATCTCCATTCTAAACGGATGTCCCTCTATTCTGAGGCTGTACCCTCTGGTCCTAGACACACCACTATAGGGAACATCCTCTCCACATCCACTCTACTGAGGTCTTTCAACATTCGACAGGTTTCAATGAGATCCCCCCTCACCGCGCGAGACAGATCTTTCACTGCTGGTGACCACCAGGAACTCAAGAAATGCAGCTACAATCTATGCAAAGTCATCAAGCCAGCAAAACAACATACAGGGACAAGATCCAGACACAACTCTCCACCAACAACACACGCAGCTTATGGCAAGGTCTGCACATCATCGTAGACTTCAAAACTAAGCGCAGTGGTGCTGCCAACATCGCTGCCTCTCTCCCAGATGAGCTAGATGTTTTTTACGCTCGGTTCGATGTCGCCAACACTGAGGCCCAGAGGAGAGCTGCCGAGGAGACTTGCAGCTTGATCATCTCTGAGGCTGAAGTATGCATGTACGCAAGGCTGCGGGACCGGGCGGCAGCCCAGGACAGATACTCAAGAGTGTGCGCGGCACAACTGACAGGTGTGTTTGCAGGCATTTGTAATCTCTCCCTCTCCCAGCGTAGAGTTCCCTCTTGCTTCAAAACATCCACCGTTGTCCCTGGACCTAAAAAGACCTAGGTACCACGTCTGAACGACTGGCGTCCTATCACGCTCACCTCAACAATAAGCAAATGCTTTGAAAGGCTGGCCAAGGACTACATCTGCAGCATACTACCACCCACACTGGACCCCCTACAATTCACCTACCGACACAACCGATCGACAGATGATGTAATAGCCACAACTCTACACATCGTCCTTACACATCTGGAGAAGCAGGATGCTTATGTAAGAATGCTGTTCTTGGACTACAGTTCAGCATTCTGCACCATAATTCCCTCCGGGCTCAACAGGAAGCTCAGAGACCTCGGCCTTCACCCTGCCTTGTGTAGCTGGATCCTGGACTTCCTGTCAGATCGCCGGCAGGTGGTAAGAGTGGGCTCCCTCACCTCTGCCCCTCTGACCCTCACCACAGGAACCCCCCCAGGGCCGTGTCCTAAGCCCCCTCCTTTACTCTCTGTACACCCATGACTGTGTCACCACCCACAGCTCCAATCTGCTAATTAAATTTGCAGCTGATACTACATTGATTGGCCTTATCTCAAATAATAACAAGGCAGCCGACAGAGAAGACGTCATCATTCTAACACAGTGGTGTCAAGAAAACAACCTCAATGTCGCAAATACAAAGAAGCTGGTTGTGGACTACAGGAGGAACAGAGACAGGCTCACCCCTATTGTCAGCTTCAAGTTCCTTGATATACACATCACCAAGGACCTCACGTGGTCTGTACATACCGGCTATGAGGTGAAAAAAGCGCAACAGCACCTCTTTCACCTCAGATGGTTGAAGGAGTTCGGCATGAGTCCCCAAATCCTAAGGACTTTCTACAGGGGCACAATTGAGAGCATCCTGACTGGCTGCATCACTGCCTGGTATGAGAACTGTACTTCCCTCAATCACAGGACTCTGCAAAGAGTGGTGCGGACAGCCCAGCGCATCTGTAGATGTGAACTTCCCACGATTCAGGACATCTACAGCAACAGGTGCGTAAAAAAAGGCCTGAAGGATCATTGGGGACCTGAGTCACCCCAACCACAAACTGTTCCAACTACTAATATCTGGGAAAAAGTACCACAGCATAAAAGCCAGGACCAACAGGCCCCGGGACACCTTCTTCCACCAGACCATCACACTGATTAACTCATGCTGATACATTGTATTTCTATGTTATATTGACTGTTCTGTTGTATATCTTACTGTACATACTATTTATTACAAATTACTATAATTTGCATATTGCACATTCAAATAGAGAGGCAACGTAAAGATTTTTACTCCTCATGTATGTGAAGGATGTAAGAAATAAAGTCAATTCAATTCTCCTAAATTCCAGAAAGTACAGGCCCAGAGCCATCAAACTTTCCTCATATGACAATCCTTTCATTCCTGGAATCATTCTCGTTAATCTCCCTTGAACATTCTCCAATGTCAGCACATCCTTTCTTTAACAAGGGGCCCAAAACGGCTCACATACTCCAAGAGAGGGCTCACCAGTGCCTTAGAAAGCTTCAACATCACATCCTTGTTTTTATATTCTAGTCCTCTCAAACATTGCATTTGCCTTCCTCACCACTGACACAACCTGCAAATTAACCTTCAGGGAATCCTGCACGAGGACTCCCAAGTCCCTTTGCACCTCGTATTTTTGAATTTTCTGCCCGTTCAGAAAATAGTCTACGCTTTTGTTCCTTCTACCAAAGTGCATGACCATACACTTCCTGACACTGTATTCCATCAGCCTCTTCTTTGTCCATTCTCCTGATCTGTCTAAATCATTCTGCAGCCTCCCTGCTTCCTCAATACTACCAGCTTCTCCACCTATCTCCGGATCATCCACAAACTTGGCCACGAAGCCATTAATTCTGTCATCCAATTCATTGGCATATAACGTAAAAAGAAGCATTTCCAATACCAATCCCTGTAGAACACTGCTAGTCACTAGCAACCAAACAGAAAATGCTCCCTTTTCCCACTCTTTGCCTTCTGCCAATCAGTTAATCTTCTATTCATGCTAGTTTCTTTCCTGTAACACCATTGTTCTTTATCTTGTTAAGCAGCTTCATGTGTGGCATCTTGTCAAAAGCCTTCTGAAATTCCAAGTACATAATATCCACTGATTCTCCTTTGGCTATCCTGTTTTGTTATTTCTCCCAAGAATTCCACCAGAATTGTCAGGCAAGATTTTCCCATAAGGAAACCATGCTGACTTTGCCCTATTTTATCAAGTGCCTCCAAGTACCCTGAGACCTCATCCTTAACAATCAACTCCAACATCTTCCCAGCTACTGAGGTCAGACTACCTGGCCCATAGTTTCCTTTTCTGCCTCTCTTCCTTCTTGAGTGACATTTGCAATTTTCCAGTCCTCCAGAACTATGCAAGAATTTGGTGATTCTTTGAAGATCATTACTAAAGCCTCCACGATCTCCCCAGCCACATCATTCAGAACGATGCTGTGTAGTTCATCTGTTCAGGTGACTTATCTATCTTTCGACCTTTCAGCTTCCCAAGCACCCTCTCCCTAGTAATAGCAACTACACTCACTTCTGCCCTGACACTCTCAAACTTCTGGCATATTGCTAATATCTTCCACAGTGAAGATGGATGCTACTTATTTAGTTTGTCTGCCATTTCCTTGTCCTCATTACTACCTTTCCAGCATCATTTTACAGCTGTCCGAAATCTACTCTCACCTCTCTTTTACTCTTTATAATTCCGAAAAAAAAACCCTCTAGTATCCTCTTCGATAGTATTGTCTGGCTTATCTTCATATTTCATATTTTCTATCCTTATGGTTTTTTTAGTTGCCTTCTGTTCATTTTTAAAAGCTTCCAAATCCTATAACTTTCCCACTAATTTCTGCTCTATTATGCACCCTCTCTTTTGCTTTTGTGCTGTTTTTGACTTCCCTTGTCAGCCACTATTGCATCTTCCTGCCTTTAAGAATAATTCTTCTTCTTTGGATTGCATCTGTCCCGCGCCTTCCGAATTCCTCCCAGAAACTCCAGCCAGTCTCTTGCAGGTTGGAAAGTTCAAAGTTCAAAGTAAATTTTATTATCAAAGCACATATATGTCACCATATAAAACCCTGAGATTCATTTTCTTGTGGGCATACTCAGCAAATCTATAGAATAGTAACTATAACAGGATCAATGAAAAATCAACCAGAGTGCAGAAGACAACAAACTGCGCAAATGTAATTATAAATGAATAGCAATAAATAATGAGAACATGAGATAAAGAGTCCTCAAAGTGAGATCAATGGTTGTGGGAACATTTCAATATCGGGGCAAGTGAAGTTGAGTGTAGTTATCCCCTTATATTCAAGAGCCTGATGGTCGAGGGGTATAACTGTTCTTGAAGTTGGTGGTACGAGTCCAGAAGCTCCTGTACCTTCTATCTGATAGCAGCAGTGAGAAGAGAGCATGAGCTGGGTGGTGGGGATCTCTGATGATAGAGGCTGCTTTCCTATGACAGCATTTCATGTAGATGTGCTCAATGGTTGGGAGGGCTTTACCCATGATGTACTGGGCCGAATCCGTTACTTTTTGTAGGATTTTCCGATCAAAGGCATCAGTGTTTCCATACCAGACTGTAATGCAGCCAGTCAATATACTCTCCGCTACACACTTACAGAAGTTTGTCAAAGTTTTAGATGTCTTGCCAAATCTCTGCAAACTCCTGAGGATGTAGAGGCACAGCCTTCTTTCCTTCACAATTGCACTTACTTGCTGGGTCCAGGACAGGTCTTCTGAAATAGTAACACCCAGCAATTTAAAGCTGCTAACCCTCTCCATCTCTGATCCTCTGATGAGAACTGGCTCATGGACCTCTGGTTTCCCTCTCCTGAAGTCTTTCATCAGTTCCTTGGTGTTGCTGACATTGAGTGAGAGGTTGTTGCTATGACACCACTCAGCCAGACTTTACGTGCTGATTCATCAGCTGCATGGAGAGGGAGAGCCTGCTGCATGGGCAACAGCTCGCTCTCCATATCGTACTACCCTGGCTTGCGTTCTGAGATAGGATGCAACATCCATGCTCGACCTGGTGCAATGGAGGCCTCGTAACATAGCTTAATAAAACCATTTCTTAAGTGAAGTAATTCACCCAAATCTTATTTGAAATGAATAACGAATGGCTAGTTTGGCTACTTAGCTGCCAGTTGTTTAATGTTTCATTTAATTTAATAATTGGCCACTACAAAGCTGGACTTTGTCTTGCTGCCAATTCAGAAAGTGTCTGCTGTAGTGTGAGGCACGGGCATTGTCGAAACAGCGTGCCAATGTGTTCAGTCTCTGAGTGTCAATGACATAGCAGAACAAGTGACCTATCACAGCAAGTGACAGCGTTCTGAAGGCGCATTGTCATCACCAACTACCTGTTTACAAATCCCTCATAGTGTTTACTGTAAACAGTACTTTGTGCAATACCAGCGAGAAGAATCTTCGATTCCACAAACTGATTTACACATTTAAAGCCAGTTTGAACTCTATTATGTTAGATGCAGGACATGAAATGAAACACAATATCTTGTTAAAATACACATCGACCATATATCAACAAACAACAGGAATTCTGCAGATGCTGGAAATTCAAGCAACACACTTCAAAGTTGCTGGTGAACGCAGCAGGCCAGGCAGCATCTCTAGGAAGAGGTATAGTCGACGTTTCAGGCCGAGACCCTTCGTCAGGACTAACTGAAGGAAGAGTTAGTAAGAGATTTGAAAGTGGGAGGGGGAGAGGGAGATCCAAAATGATAGGAGAAGACAGGAGGGGGAGGGATAGAGCCAAGAGCTGGACAGGTGATTGGCAAAGGGGATATGAGAGGATCATGGGACAGGAGGTCTGGGAGGAAGACAAGGTGGCGGGGGAACCCAGAGGATGGGCAAGGGGTACAGTCAGAGGGACAGAGGGAGAAAAAGGAGAGTGAGAGAAAGAATGTGTGTATAAAAATAAATAACAGATGGGGTACAAGGGGGAGGTGGGGCATTAGCGGAAGTTAGAGAAGTCAATGTTCATGCTATCAGGTTGGAGGCTACCCAGACGGAATATAAGGTATTGTTCCTCCAACCTGAGTGTGGCTTCATCTTTACAGTAGAGGAGGCCGTGGATAGACATGTCAGAATGGGAATGGGATGTGGAATTAAAATGTGTGGCCACTGCGAGATCCTGCTTTCTCTGGCGAACAGAGCGTAGATGTTCAGCAAAGCGGTCTCCCAGTCTGCGTCGGGTCTCACCAATATATAAAAGGCCACATCGGGAGCACCGGACGCAGTATATCACCCCAGTTGACTCACAGGTGAAGTGATGCCTCACCTGGAAGGACTGTTTGGGGCCCTGAATGGTGGTGAGGGAGGAAGTGTAAGGGCATGTGTAGCATTTGTTCCGCTTACACGGATAAGTGCCAGGAGGGAGATCAGTGGGGAGGGATGGGGGGGACGAATGGACAAGGGAGTTGTGTAGGGAGCGATCCCTGCGGAAAGCAGAGAGATGGGGGGAGGGAAAGATGTGCTTAGTGGTGGGATCCCGTTAGAGGTGGCGGAAGTTACGAAGAATAATATGTTGGACCCGGAGGCTGGTGGGGTGCCAGGTGAGGACCAGGGGAACCCTATTCCTAGTGGGGTGGCGGGAGGATGGAGTGAGAGCAGATGTGCATGAAATGGGGGAGATGCGTTTGAGAGCAGAGTTGATGGTGGAGGAAGGGAAGCCCTTTTCTTTAAAAAAGGAAGACATCTCCCTCATCCTGGAATGAAAAGCCTCATCCTGAGAGCAGAAGCGGCGAAGACGGAGGAATTGCGAGAAGGGGATGGCATTTTTGCAAGAGACAGGGTGAGAAGAGAAATAGTTCAGATAGCTGTGAGAGTCAGTAGGCTTATAGTAGACATCAGTGGATAAGCTGTCTCCAGAGATAGAGACAGAAAGATCTAGAAAGGGGAGGGAGGTGTCGGAAATGGACCAGGTAAACTTGAGGGCAGGGTGAAAGTTGGAGGCAAAGTTAATAAAGTCAACGAGCTCAGCATGCGTGCAGGAAGCAGCGCCAATGCAGTCGTCGATGTAGCGAAGGAAAAGTGGGGGACAGATACCAGAATAGGCACGGAACATAGATTGTTCCACAAAGCCAACAAAAAGGCAGGCATAGCTAGGACCCATACGGGTGCCCATAGCTACACCTTTAGTTTGGAGGAAGTGGGAGGAGCCAAAGGAGAAATTATTAAGAGTACGGACTAATTCCACTAGACGGAGCAGAGTGGTGGTGGAGGGGAACTGGTTAGGTCTGGAATCCAAAAAGAAGCGGAGAGCTTTGAGACCTTCCTGATGGGGGATGGAAGTATATGGGGACTGGACATCCATGATGAAAATAAAACGGTGGGGACCAGGGAACTTAAAATCATCGATTTTAAGAGCGTGAGAAGTGTCACGAACGTAGGTAGGAAGGGATTGAACAAGGGGGGATAAAACCGTGTCGAGGTATGCAGAAATGAGTTTGGTGGGGCAGGAGCAAGCTGAGACAATAGGTCTGCCAGGACAGGCAGGTTTGTGGATCTTGGGTAGGAGGTAGAAACGGGAAGTGCGGGGTGTGGGAACTATAAGGTTAGTAGCAGTGGATGGGAGATCCCCTGAGCGGATAAAGTCGGTGATGGTGTGGGAGGCAATGGCCTGGTGCTCCTTAGTGGGGTCACGATCGAGGGGTAAATAAGTGGAGGTATCCGCGAGTTGTCGCTGTGGCTCGGCAAGGTAAAGGTCAGTACGCCAGACTACAACAGCACCCCCCTTATCGGCGGGTTTTATAGTAAGGTTAGTATTAGTGCGGAGGGAGTGGAGAGCAGAGCGTTCCGAAGGAGTGAGGTTGGAATGGGAACAAGGTACAGTGAAGTCGAGACGGTTGATGTCCCGTCCAAACTAGAGGTGTAGCTATGGGCACCTGTATGGGTCCCAGCTGTGCCTGCCTTTTTGTTGGCTTTGTGGAACAATCTGTGTTCCATGCCTATACTGGTATCTGTTCCCACTTTTTCTTCGCTACATCGACGACTACATTGGCGCTGCTTCCTGCACGCATGCTGAGCTCGTTGACTTTATTAACTTTGCCTCCAACTTTCACCCTGCCCTCAAGTTTACCTGGTCCATTTCCGACACCTCCCTCCCCCTTCTAGATCTTTCTGTCTCTATCTCTGGAGACAGCTTATCCACTGATGTCTACTATAAGCCTACTGACTCTCACAGCTATGTGGACTATTCCTCTTCTCACCCTGTCTCTTGCAAAAATGCCATCCCCTTCTCGCAATTCCTCCGTCTCCGCCGCATCTGCTCTCAGGATGAGGCTTTTCATTCCAGGACGAGGGAGATGTCTTCCTTTTTTAAAGAAAAGGGCTTCCCTTCCTCCACCATCAACTCTGCTCTCAAACGCATCTCCCCCATTTCACGCACATCTGCTCTCACTCCATCCTCCCGCCACCCCACTAGGAATAGGGTTCCCCTGGTCCTCACCTACCACCCCACCAGTCTCCGGGTCCAACATATTATTCTTCGTAACTTCCGCCACCTCCAACGGGATCCCACCACTAAACACATCTTTCCCTCCCCCCCCCCCCGCTTTCCGCAGGGATCGCTCCCTACGTGACTCCCTTGTCCATTCGTTCCCCCCCATCCCTCCCCACTGATCTCCCTCCTGGCACTTATCCTTGTAAGCGGAACAAGAGCTACACATGCCCTTACACTTCCTCCCTTACCACCATTCAGGGCCCCAAACAGTCCTTCCAGGTGAGGTGACACTTCACCTGTGAGTCGGCTGGGGTGCTATACTGTGTCCGGTGCTCCCGATGTGGCCTTCTATATATTGGCGAGACCCGACGCAGACTGGTAGACCGCTTTGCTGAACACCTACGCTCTGTCCGCCAGAGAAAGCAGGATCTCCCAGTGGCCACACATTTTAATTCCACATCCCATTCCCATTCTGACATGTCTATCCACGGCCTCCTCTACTGTAAAGATGAAGCCACACTCAGGTTGGAGGAATATTCCGTCTGGGTAGCCTCCAAGCTGATGGCATGAACATTAACTTCTCTAACTTCTGCTAATGCCCCACCTCCCCCTCGTACCCCATCTGTTATTTATTTTTATACACACATTCTTTCTCTCACTCTCCTTTTTCTCCTGCTGTCCCTCTGACTATACCCCTTGCCCATCCTCTGGGTTCCCCCCCCTTGTCTTTCTCCCCGGACCTCCTGTCCCATGATCCTCTCATATCCCCTTTTGCCTATCACCTGTCCAGCTCTTGGCTCCATCCCTCCCCCTCCTGTCTTCTCCTATCATTTTTGATCTCCCCCTCCCACTTTCAAATCTCTTACTAGCTCTTCCTTCAGTTAGTCCTGACGAAGGGTCTCGGCCTGAAACATCGACTGTACCTCTTCCTAGAGATGCTGCCTGGCCTGCTGTGTTCACCAGCAACTTTGATGTGTGTTGCTCGACCATATATCAACTGATATATATCAACCATATATCAAAGGCACTGGATCCTTTTGAGACGTATGATAAGGTGTAAGAATTCCCAAAACCACAAGTCTTTTGTTGAATTTTCTCTCAGAATACTTGTCAAATATGCTGACTGTTCGTGTGTGTGTGATGGGAATGCAGCACTTAGTAAAGGTGTGCATCAGTGACTGACAGGATGACATAAATGATAAGACATGAAACATCTGGCTCATTTGTATATTAAAGGCCAGATAAAGTGGGGTGCTCCCAACGCCATCCTCAGAGAACATCCAAAAGATAAAACAGACCACAATTCATCAAAGGTTAGCACTGAACTTGCAGAACATCTATTAATGGTAAAGGGAGGTCTGAAGGGAAAATGTGATTGAGAAGAAGGTGGGACTGAGGGAGGTTGGTAGACAGGTTATGGGAGTGAGTTGAGAGAGGGGAGATTAGTGAAAAGCGAGACTGGATGGAAGGAATAGGACAGAAGGTTAAGAGAAGAGAACGGAGAAAGAGGGTGAGATGGGCACAAGTGTGAGTGCTGTGTCTGTGTGAGAGTTGGAGTGCGTCTGCTTATGGTTAGAGTGTGCCTGTCCATCTTTGTGTCTGTATTAATGCATGGGTGTGTGTGTGTGACACTCACCCTTTTTCTCAGTATTTGTGTGGGTGTGTGACTGTACTTGTGTATGTGAGTGTCAGTGTGGGTATGTGACTGTGAGCTTTTGAGTATCTTAGACTCTATTTGTGTGTGTGAGTGCACACATAAGAATTTTTGTGCCTGTCAATGTTTGTGTGAGTGGGAGTTTGTGTTTGTACCTCTCACTGTGTGTGTGAATGTGTGTATACAGTATGTGTGAGTGTGTGAGAGATAGCGCGTATGTGTTCAAGAGTGCCCTGTGGTTACAGCAGATTTTCCAGTCATTTGGAAGCCATTGCCCGCAGACTGTGACCTCGCTGTCAAATCCTTGCAGCTGCCAGTTTTAAAAGGCACCACACAGCATCTTCAATTCTCTAAGATTTTGGAGTGGAACTCAGACAATCCCAACCTGAACAGAGTCTTTGAAGGAGAGCATGTGAACATAATAAAAGAAGGAATAGACTATTTGGCCCATTGTCAATCAGACCATGGATGACCTTTTACATTAGTGACATGTTCATGCTCTTCCTCACATATGTTATCATGTAAACATCTACACATTACATGTAAATGATCCTCAACATACACAACCTGCGCAACCCTCCTGGGGAAACGAGGAGTAATTAGCTCACATTTATTCACTGGTTACTGAAAGCTTTCATTCAGCAGCTGCTTCCATACTGGTATCATGGCACAGTTTGTGACACAAAATGGACGGTCAGCTGCTCAAGGGGATTAGTATTTTGAGGCTTCTAGTGACTACCTATAATTCAAATGCTGAAAGGATTATAATGAGGTTTGAACTTGTCCACCCTGGATTTCTAACCTAGTCTGCTGGATTTTTTGTCCAGTAATGCTAACTAGACTCTACTGTGCATTCACACATACTTACACAGACATACGCATGCACAAACTCACACTCACAAATTCACGTACACACTCACATGCACACTTGCACTGGACCAGACCTTGCCTATAATGCTCAGGTACATGTAGTGAAATGTTCAGTGAGGCAATAGGAATGTGTTTAATGGCTCCACATTGCAATAATGTGGGATATTATACACTGAAAGGAATGTCAGCACACAAGAGAAGGGTTCATCTAAATGACAAGAAAATTCTAGGATTTACAACTCCAAATTATCAAAACTCTTTGAAACAACTTCGTTTTCAATGGAGAGAAAAGATTGAAAAGAGACATGGTTCCATTCATTAGAATGTGAAAGGTATAAATAATGGTTCCTTATTCCCACAATGCATTAAATTCAAAATCCCCAGCCCGGATTGTAAATCCCCCTACAGCCTCAACTCCTCCTGTCCCAACACCCTTCTCCAGCCCCAATGAACAGCTTCAATGGCTGCCTTTGTTACACTACCAACCTCCCCCCCACTTCACCGTTACACTCCACCCCACCCCCACAGCCTTCAGTCTCCTCCATTCTCTGAGACTCACTCCCCCACATCTTGCTTCATCTTTCCACTCCTATTTGAACCCTGTTCTTCAACCATCGCACTTAGCCCCCATGATTCCTGGGGCACAAGACTGCGATCAGCTTTACTAAATAAAGTGCGGGAGTGAAGACACAAGTTGTCTGTTCAACTTAAACCTTTGGTGCAGAATGAAATGCTGTGAATGTAATGTTAACAGTATTTTAATCATTATTAGAAGTTTGTTCCCGTAGAGTGGGGAAGGGAGGGTAGGGAACATTTAAGAATATTTTCCTCCTTCATTCACTGAAGACCTATCCTTTCATATAGAGAAACAGCTCTCTAAATCTTGGCAAACTCAGTACCTCACCCAAATGACTATTGCTGACGCATTTAAAAAGGAATGGCCTTTTTATAGCAGCTTTTGCCTGTATTTTTATGAGCAGCAGTCACTGTTGTACTATGTTGGAAGAGTGGTGGCCATCTTGTGCAAGACCCACAGCAACATAACATGATCAGATAATCCACCTGCCAGTGTCAGTTTAAATATTAATACCGGTCAGGGTATCAGGAAAGATGTTCTCTTCCTATTTTATTTATGGGTCTTTCAACATCCATCTATGAGGGCAGTGGATGCCGTGGGTTGATAGCTTATTTAAAAGATGAAACTGGTTGCAGACACACCCGTGAGACACCAAGCAAAGTCATTTGATTCCAAACAATTGGTTTATTGATCATCACAGAATGTCTCTCTGGTGCTTCCCACTCCCTTCCTCTTTTCCCAACCATGATTCCCCTCGCCCTGCCCCTTTCCCACTCTCAGTCCACAACAGAGACCCGTATCAGAATCAGGTTTATCATCACTCACATATGTCATGAAATTATATATGCATCTCAACATATATACTGTATATGTTGAGATGCATTCTATATTGAGTTGGAGTTTATAGCTAAGCAGCAAGGAGTGTTGTGTATTTAATATTTCAGTAATATTGTAAATATGTTTGATTGTTTATTTAAATAATACATTATAGGTTACGTGTAAAAGTACATGAATGGCATACATCTTACATGCTCGCCTCACTTAAAGCAAACACAAAACTAAGACACGTATTCCTGGCTCCGTGTTTCCTTTCAATTAGTTTTATGTTTGGAGTTACAAAACATATCAAGCAGTACAACACTTCTTGAATTGACTGTCTGGGCTCTTAACCTTCAGACTCTAAGACCTGTTCTTCAGTCATCTCATCTTAGCCTCATGTAGCCACCGAGGTATGCCAGATGAGTTTGAACAGTGGGTTGAGTTTTCCAGCTCGCCTTATCTTGACCTCAATTTCCAATCCTGTTGGTGTCAATAAGACATTTGCAAACAGAAGCCATCACAGCGGATCACATTCCCAGTTCCCTTTCCCATTCCCATCCAGCATCTAAAACCAAGCAGGAAGTTCTCTCCTAGATTGGGCCAGGGGAGGGGGAAGCAGCTGGGGATTTAGGGCACCATAACCCCACCTCCCACACAAACAAAAGAACATAAAGAATAGGTACACCAAATTCTCCATTCAGCCCATCGTGCCCACTGAAAGATTTGGGGATTGAAGGCTATAGGGATCTGGCACAGAGAAGTTGAGGCCTAGACTAGACCAGTCTTAGTCCTTTTGGATGGCAAGGCTGACTTGAGGGACTCCATGGCCTACTACTACTCCTATTTTCTTTTTCCTGTGTTCATGTATTCCTTTCTTCGATAAGATCATAAGAACATTTAGGAGCCAAGATGGGAAATCGAACCTACGATCTGATTGACTAACTTAGCTTAAGTAGAGAGATACTGGAGGGATGCTGGGATTCAATGGCCAATATTTTCTACTTTCTAACCTGAAGCATCTTTCTAAACTCCAGGGAATGGACTCCACAGAGAGGTGTAGATATTAGGGGTAACATTGAGATTATAAGCACAGTGTTGCCATGGCAACAGGCCACTAATGATGTTCAATTGATTATTTTTTCCTTTGAAATCTCGCACATATCCATTTAATGTGTTACTCGGCAAAACCTTTTGAGCAAGCTTATGGCAGAGTGGACTCTGAGCTCCCTAGCTCCCAGTGAAGCTCACTAGGTTTCTCCTGCTGAGCACTCTTGTCCACATTGATAGCATTTTGCTGCCTCAAGAACCAAAATCTTCTGTTGAACTCCAGGGTGTCAGTTCAGAACTTCTGTAACATGAACAGGCTTTTCATTCTGTAAACTCAATCTGCTCCGATTAATGAGACATTGATGCTTTAGCTCGTCAAGATAAGTAAGACCCGTGCAAAATGAAACTGAGTTGATGGTTAGTACCATTGTCCTCTACTGAAAGCTCTTTTTTATGGACGGGAGCTTTAGCTGTGATGCTATGTCGTGCTAACATTTTATTATGGTGAGTTTCTCCCTTTATTTAGTGTAGAACTGGTTACCTTTGGATCTTTTGTGAGAGTTTTAACAGATTTATGTTCCCAAGTACCCTACACATCCATCACAGCGAGCAAAAGAATTCTGTAACCACCTTATGGCGTGGGGTACGCGGTACCTACAGCGTAGATTTGCCGCAGAAGTATAAATCAGGCATAAGGCTGTGACTGTGTGTCTCAGGAAGACAAGGCTGTGGAGCAAGAGCCCCATTCCATCAGCTCCCCACGCTGCTGCAAACACAACTGGCGAGGACTCATCATGGTTTGTTTCAGCAACAATCCAGACAAAAGAAGAACGACATGAGATCTAGTTCGATATGGGAAACTGTAAAAGAATATCAGCATAAAAGAAGAAAATGGAAAGAGAGGCGGCAACAACCAAAGCCCGATCTGCCATCTGGAACTACCTGTCCTGAATGCGGAAGAACTTTCAAAGCCAAGATTGGACTCATAAGCCACTCGAAAGCCCATAAGTAGATCAACAGAACGAAGACCATCATCCTCGACCTCGAGGGATAGCCACGACGATGTCTGTGCCACACAAACTTTTTCTATGACTCGATGGGCTGAATAGCCTAATTCTGCTCCTATGTCTTAACTGTGGGAGGGGTTGTGGAGAGTAAGCAGGGTCATATAATATATAGCTGTGTGTAAAAGGTGTGGTAATGTGGCGACCCACTTTCTAGCACACACGAACCAGCGCGCGCCGGCAGAGAGGCCGGCCCCAAAAAGGGCGCCAGTCCATCTTCACCAGCAGGGGGAAAATCCCGCGCGCGGAAAGGGTCTGCGATTATGCATTCCCCACAGCAGTCCCGCCCAGGGAGGGCGGGAACGGGAAGGTTTTTAAAGCAGGCCGCAAAGTTTGAATAAATCTCTTTTATCGCAACTCTAACTCACCGACTCCGTGTGGTTATTCTAGCGCTGTTTGCAGCACACCGCTACACTTGGTGACCCCAACGGCCCAAACGATATTTGGGCCAGAGATGACCGACGCCGCATCTGTTCATGCAGTTTCGTTACAACTGCCAAGCTTTTGGGCACTGCGATCCCGTTTGTGGTTTGAACAAGCAGAAGCACAATTCCACATTCGGCAGATAACCTCAGAGTCCACTCGTTACTACTACATGCTGAGCTCCCTCGACCAGGAGACTGCTGCACAAGTTGAGGAGTTTATACAGTCGCTCCCGGAGGACGGCAAATACACAGCATTCAAAGCCCTGCTCATAAGGACTTTTGGATTCTCACGGCGCGAACGAGCTGCCCGCTTACTGCACCTGGATGGTTTGGGAGACAGGGTGCTGTCGGCATTAATGAACGAAATGCTGGTCCTGGCTGAAGGACACAAACCCTGCCTCATGATTGAACAGGCGTTCCTAAAGCAACTGCCCGAGGACATATGCCTGCTGCTGTCCGACACAGATTTCAGCAACCCCCGGGAGGTAACGGCCCAAGCAGATGTGCTGTGGAATGCCAGGAAAGAGAGAGAGGCATCCGTCGCACAGATCACCAAGCCGCGTGCCCAACGACAGACCAGACCAGGCCCGGCAGCAGAGCCTACAAAACCCGGCGACGGGAGTGAGGAGCCCAATGAACAATGGTGCTTCTACCACCAGCGGTGGGGCACAGAGGCCCGCCACTGTAGACCACCCTGCAAATACCTGGGAATTGCTACGGCCCAGCTGCCGCCGATCGTTACGGCGACTGGCCATCAGGACAGCCTCCTGTACGTCTGCGACAAGCAGTCGGGACGCCGCTTTTTGGTCGACACTGGAGCGGAGATCAGCGTCTTACCTCCAACAAGTTACGACACCCACAACAGAGAACCGGGACCCACCCTGAGGGCCGCAAATGGCAGCACAATACGAACCTACGGCACCCGCACGGTGCGGCTACAGTTCAGCTCCAGCCGGTTCACGTGGGACTTCACACTGGCCGCCGTGGCACAACCACTCCTGGGGGTGGATTTTCTGAGAGCCCACAGCCTGCTGGTCGACCTGCAAGGGAAGCGATTAGTCCACGCCAAGACTTTTCAAACATTCTCCCTGGGTGAAGCAAAGTTGCCAGCCCCACACCTGGACTCCATCACGCTGTCCGACGACGAATTCACCAGGGTCCTGGCAGATTTCCCATCAGTACTGACACCGCAGTTCACGGCAGCCATCCCCAGACACGGAGTACAGCACCACATCCTGACCCAGGGACCACCCCTCCACGCCCGTGCTCGAAGGCTTCCCCTGGACAAGCTCCGACTAGCGAAGGAGGAGTTCAAGAAGATGGAGGAATTGGGGATCATACGACGGTCCAACAGCCCATGGGCCTCCCCCCTTGCACATGGGGCTGGCGACAATGCGGTGATTACCGCAGACTGAACGAGGCTACAACGCCAGGCCGCTACCCTGTGCCGCACATTCAAGACTTCGCAGCAAACCTACACGGCGCAAGCATCTTTTCCAAGGTAGACCTCGTCCGGGGATACCATCAAATCCCTGTACATCTGGACGACATCCCCAAAACAGCACTTATCACCCCGTTTGGACTTTTCGAATTCCTCTGAATGCCGTTCGGTCTAAAAAATGCCATACAGACGTTCCAGCGGCTAATGGACACGGTGGGACGCGACCTGGACTTTGCTTTCATCCATTTGGACGACATCCTCATAGCCAGCAGTAGTCGTCAGGAGCATCTGTCCCACCTCCACCAGCTCTACTCCCGCCTGAGTGAATTCGGCCTTACAATCAACCCAGCCAAATGCCAGTTCAGACTCGACACCATCGACTTCCTGGGCCACAGGATTACTAAAGACGGGGCAACCCCTCTGCCCACCAAGGTAGACGCGGTCCGCCACTTCCCCCGACCCAACACAATCAAAAGCCTGCAGGAATTTGCGGGTATGGTGAATTTCTACCACCGTTTCCTCCCCTCAGCAGCCCGAACCATGCGCCCCCTGTTCAATCTAATGTCGGGTAAGGGCAAGGACATTACCTGGGACGAAGAGGCCGCAACCGCTTTCATTAAAACCAAAGAAGCCTTGGCAAACGCTGCGATGCTAGTGCACCCCAGAGCGGACGTTCCTACTGCCCTCACGGTGGACGCATCCAACACAGCAGTCGGTGGAGTGCTGGAACAACTCATTGAGGGTCGCTGGCAACCCCTGGCGTTCTTCAGCAAACACCTACGACCACCCGAACTCAAATACAGTGCTTTCGACCGGGAGCTATTGGCACTATACCTGGCAATCCGGCATTTCAGATACTTCTTAGAAGGTAGGCCCTTCACCACGTTCACAGACCATAAACCACTTACCTTTGTGTTCACAAAGGTGTCCGAACCCTGGTCGTCCCACCAGCAGCGACATCGGTCCTACATCTCTGAGTACACGACGGACATCCAGCATGTCTCGGGAAAGGACAACGTCGTGGCGGACGCACTTTCCAGACCGACCATACAGGCTCTGTCCCAGGGGGTGGACTATGCAGCACTGGTGGAGGCACAGCAGGCAGATAATGAGATCCCTAGTTACAGGACTGTGGTCTCCGGTTTGCAGCTCCAAGACCTCCCTGTAGGTCCAGGTGAGAGTACCCTACTATGCAGAATTAAAAGAAAAGAGAAGAAAATGGAAAGAGAGGCGGCAACAACCAAAGCCCGATCTGCCATCTGGAACTACCTGTCCTGAATGCGGAAGAACTTTCAAAGCCAAGATTGGACTCATAAGCCACTCGAAAGCCCATAAGTAGATCAACAGAACGAAGACCATCATCCTCGACCTCGAGGGATAGCCACGACGATGTCTGTGCCACACAAACTTTTTCTATGACTCGATGGGCTGAATAGCCTAATTCTGCTCCTATGTCTTAACTGTGGGAGGGGTTGTGGTGAGTAAGCAGGGTCATATAATATATAGCTGTGTGTAAAAAGTGTGGTAATGTGGCGACCCACTTTCTAGCACACACGAACCAGCGCGCGCCGGCAGAGAGGCCGGCCCCAAAAAGGGCGCCAGTCCATCTTCACCAGCAGGGGGAAAATCCCGCGCACGGAAAGGGTCTGCGATTATGCATTCCCCACAGCAGTCCCGCCCAGGGAGGGCGGGAACGGGAAGGTTTTTAAAGCAGGCCGCAAAGTTTGAATAAATCTCTTTTATCGCAACTCTAACTCACCGACTCCGTGTGGTTATTCTAGCGCTGTTTGCAGCACACCGCTACACTTGGTGACCCCAACGGCCCAAACGATATTTGGGCCAGAGATGACCGACGCCGCATCTGTTCATGCAGTTTCGTTACAACTGCCAAGCTTTTGGGCACTGCGATCCCGTTTGTGGTTTGAACAAGCAGAAGCACAATTCCACATTCGGCAGATAACCTCAGAGTCCACTCGTTACTACTACATGCTGAGCTCCCTCGACCAGGAGACTGCTGCACAAGTTGAGGAGTTTATACAGTCGCCCCCGGAGGACGGCAAATACACAGCATTCAAAGCCCTGCTCATAAGGACTTTTGGATTCTCACGGCACGAACGAGCTGCCCGCTTACTGCACCTGGATGGTTTGGGAGACAGGGTGCCGTCGGCATTAATGAACGAAATGCTGGTCCTGGCTGAAGGACACAAACCCTGCCTCATGCTTGAACAGGCGTTCCTAAAGCAACTGCCCGAGGACGTATGCCTGCTGCTGTCCGACACAGATTTCAGCAACCCCCGGGAGGTAACGGCCCAAGCAGATGTGCTGTGGAATGCCAGGAAAGAGAGAAAGGCATCCGTCGCACAGATCACCAAGCCGCGTGCCCAACGACAGACCAGACCAGGCCCGGCAGCAGAGCCCAACGAACAATGGTGCTTCTACCACCAGCGGTGGGGCACAGAGGCCCGCCACTGTAGACCACCCTGCAAATACCTGGGAAACGCTACGGCCCAGCTGCCGCCGATCGTTACGGCGACTGGCCATCAGGACAGCCTCCTGTACATCTGCGACAAGCAGTCGGGACGCCGCTTTTTGGTCGACACTGGAGCGGAGATCAGCGTCTTACCTCCAACAAGTTACGACACCCACAACAGAGAACCGGGACCCACCCTGAGGGCCGCAAATGGCAGCACAATACGAACCTACGGCACCCGCACGGTGCGGCTACAGTTCAGCTCCAGCCGGTTCACGTGGGACTTCACACTGGCCGCCGTGGCACAACCACTCCTGGGGGTGGATTTTCTGAGAGCCCACAGCCTGCTGGTCGACCTGCAAGGGAAGCGATTAGTCCACGCCAAGACTTTTCAAACATTCTCCCTGGGTGAAGCAAAGTTGCCAGCCCCACACCTGGACTCCATCACGCTGTCCGACGACGAATTCACCAGGGTCCTGGCAGATTTCCCATCAGTACTGACACCGCAGTTCACGGCAGCCATCCCCAGACACGGAGTACAGCACCACATCCTGACCCAGGGACCACCCCTCCACGCCCGTGCTCGAAGGCTTCCCCTGGACAAGCTCCGACTAGCGAAGGAGGAGTTCAAGAAGATGGAGGAATTGGGGATCATACGACGGTCCAACAGCCCATGGGCCTCCCCCCTTGCACATGGGGCTGGAGACAATGCGGTGATTACCGCAGACTGAACGAGGCTACAACGCCAGGCCGCTACCCTGTGCCGCACATTCAAGACTTCGCAGCAAACCTACACGGCGCAAGCATCTTTTCCAAGGTAGACCTCGTCCGGGGATACCATCAAATCCCTGTACATCTGGACGACATCCCCAAAACAGCACTTATCACCCCGTTTGGACTTTTCGAATTCCTCTGAATGCCGTTCGGTCTAAAAAATGCCATACAGACGTTCCAGCGGCTAATGGACACGGTGGGACGCGACCTGGACTTTGCTTTCATCCATTTGGACGACATCCTCATAGCCAGCAGTAGTCGTCAGGAGCATCTGTCCCACCTCCACCAGCTCTACTCCCGCCTGAGTGAATTCGGCCTTACAATCAACCCAGCCAAATGCCAGTTCAGACTCGACACCATCGACTTCCTGGGCCACAGGATTACTAAAGACGGGGCAACCCCTCTGCCCACCAAGGTAGACGCGGTCCGCCACTTCCCCCGACCCAACACAATCAAAAGCCTGCAGGAATTTGCGGGTATGGTGAATTTCTACCACCGTTTCCTCCCCTCAGCAGCCCGAACCATGCGCCCCCTGTTCAATCTAATGTCGGGTAAAGGCAAGGACATTACCTGGGACGAAGAGGCCGCAACCGCTTTCATTAAAACCAAAGAAGCCTTGGCAAACGCTGCGATGCTAGTGCACCCCAGAGCGGACGTTCCTACTGCCCTCACGGTGGACGCATCCAACACAGCAGTCGGTGGAGTGCTGGAACAACTCATTGAGGGTCGCTGGCAACCCCTGGCGTTCTTCAGCAAACACCTACGACCACCCGAACTCAAATACAGTGCTTTCGACCGGGAGCTATTGGCACTATACCTGGCAATCCGGCATTTCAGATACTTCTTAGAAGGTAGGCCCTTCACCACGTTCACAGACCATAAACCACTTACCTTTGTGTTCACAAAGGTGTCCGACCCCTGGTCGTCCCACCAGCAGCGACATCTGTCCTACATCTCTGAGTACACGACGGACATCCAGCATGTCTCGGGAAAGGGCAACGTCGTGGCGGACGCACTTTCCAGACCGACCATACAGGCTCTGTCCCAGGGGGTGGACTATGCAGCACTGGTGGAGGCACAGCAGGCAGATAATGAGATCCCTAGTTACAGGACTGTGGTCTCCGGTTTGCAGCTCCAAGACCTCCCTGTAGGCCCAGGTGAGAGTACCGTACTATGCAGAATTAAAAGAAAAGAGAAGAAAATGGAAAGAGAGGCGGCAACAACCAAAGCCCGATCTGCCATCTGGAACTACCTGTCCTGAATGCGTAAGAACTTTCAAAGCCAAGATTGGACTCATAAGCCCATAAACTACCGGACAACCCCACCCTGTCATCCCAGCAGACTGGCGCCGGCAGGTTTTAGAATCCATTCACAACTAAGCGCACCCCTCCATCAGGTCTCCAACAGGTTCGTGTGGCGTGGGCTTCGTAAACAGGTCAGTGAATGGGCCAAAACATGCATGCAGTGCCAAACAGCCATGGTGCAGCGGCACACCAAAGCCCCGCCGCAGTTCGAACCCACCCGCCGGAGGTTCGACCACATTCATGTGGATATCATGGGGCTCCTGCCAGTGTCGCGAGGAGCGCGGTACCTCCTAACTATGAGAGACCGGTTCATCAGATGGCCAGAGGCAGTCTCGCTCACCGACACCACCTCCAAATCCTGTGCCCGAGCACTGATTGCAACCTGGGTAGCACGCTTCGGGGTACCAACCCACATTACCTCCGACAGGGGTGCCCAGTTCACCTCCAGCCTGTGGTCAGCTATGGCCAACCTTTCAGGATCACAGCTACACCACACAACTGCCTACCACCTACAGTCGAACGGACTAGTGGAGCGTTTCCACCGTCACCTGAAGTCGGCTCTCATGGCCCACCTGGAGGGGCCTAACTGGGTGGACAAACTTCCCTGGGTCCTGCTCGGAATCCGCACAGCGCCCAAGGAGGATCTGCACACCTCGTCGGCCGAGTTGGTGTACGCCGCACCCCTGGTCGTCCCAGGAGAGTTCATACCAGCCCCAAGGGGGCAAGAGGAAGAACCCACAGCAGTCCTGGACAGACTACGTGATGTGATGTAGTCTACCGCCAAGGTTCTGGCCCAACACAGCCCAGAGGTCTGATATGAATTGGGGATGGCAAAATATCAGTTGGGGTGCCAAACTGAGTAACCCAAGTGCGGATGAATACCTGAGCCACGTCTGCAGCCATCATCGATCCTAGAGGGACAGTCACTGGGACCTGCGTGAAACCACAGGAGGGGGAAAAAGGGCCAATAAGGTCCATATTGACATGGTCACTCAGGGGCTTCAAAAGGTTCCAATGGCACCTGAGTATGATGGTTAATTTTTACCAGCTGGCACTCCACACAATTTGCAGTACGCATCCTTTCTATGTCTGTGCATCGACGTGGACAAGAAATGTAACATCGACATCAACAATTGGGAAACCAATGCCAAGGACAGGAAACTCTGGCAAGCCATCATCCGAAAAGGAACAGCAACTTTTGAAGCCAACAGATATGTAGAATTAAAAGAAAAGAGAAGAAAATGGAAAGACAGACAGCAACAACCAAAGCCCGATCTGCCATCTGGAACTACCTGTCCTGAATGCGGAAGAACTTTCAAAGCCAAGACTGGACTCATAAGCCACTCAAGAGCCCATAAGTAGATCAACAGAATGAAGACCATCATCCTCGACCTTGAAGGATAGCCACGACGATGTCTGTGCCACACAAACTTTTTCTATCAGGTCTTCCAGCCTGGTTGCGAAAGGCCACATATGGAGTTAAAAACAATCCGCTGCTAGTTTGTGGGCACCATGGGGCAAGCGCAACTAGCTTAGACATCACACAGGAGAGAAACCCTAGATTCCCTAAATTTAACGTCAGCTAACCGCAGGCCCACAACTGCTGTTTGGTAGGCCTGGGCATCTGGGTCAGTGGTTTACTAGGAACAGGACTAGGATACAGGGCAATGGCAAGGACATGGACAGGAAAACCAGGAACCTGGAACAGGACTGAACAAGAGAGCTAGGAGCCCGGGCTTGGACTCCGAGCCAGAGACTGGACAAGGACCCAGTACCTGGGTCTTGCCTCTGGCTCGGACCCCAGAACTAGGCAAGGACGAGGCTGGAGTCCTCCAGCTAGAAGCTAGAGGCTAGGGACTTGGCTTGGCTTGGCAAGAGGCTCAAGGCTAGAGACTTGGCTTGACTTGGCAAGAGACTAGAGGCTGGAGTCTACAGGCTCGAGGCTAAGCAGCAGATGAGGCGAGGCTTGGCAGGAGGCTGGAGACTTGAGACTAGAGGCGAGGCTGGAGGCCGGAGACTTGAGGCGAGGCGAGGCCGGAGACTTGAGGCGAGGCGAGGCCGGAGAGTTGAGGCAAGGCCATCATCCAAAAAGGAACAGCAACTTTTGAAGCCAACAGATGTGCAGAATTAAAAGAAAAGAGAGGCAGCAACAACCAAATCCCGATCTGCTATCTGGAACTACCTGTCCTGAATGCGGAAGAACTTTCAAAGCCAAGATTGGACTCATAAGCCACTCGAAAGCCCATAAGTAGATCAACAGAATGAAGACCATCATCCTCGACCTCGAGGGATAGCCACGACGATGTCTGTGCCACACAAACTTTTTCTATCAGGTCTTCCAGCCTGGCTGCGAAAGGCCACGTATGGAGTTAAAAACAATCCGCTGCTAGTTTGCAGGCACCATGGGGCAAGCGCAACTAGCTGAGACATCACACAGGAGAGAAACCCTAGATTCCCTAAATTTAACGTCAGCTAACCGCATGCCCACAAGTGCTGTTTGGTAGGTCTGGGCATCTGGGTCAGTGGTTTGGTCGACTGTCACGCCGGCATAGTCAACCCCCAGTGTGTGGCTTCAACAGCTGGCCATGAGAGGCAATCAGCCAGAGCATTATTTATCCCCTGATACACTGCATATCAGTTGTGAACTTGAAATGTAGGCCAGGTGGCATTATGTCGTGCAGAGCAAGGGTCTAATATTTCGGCAATATTGTGTCCGAGAGGTTTGAGGTCAATGAACGCTGTGAAATGGCAACCACCTAGAAAAAACCCAAAGAGGCAGACAGCCAGATAGAGACTGAGAACCTCAGCATGGTGAAACGTGCTGTACTTCCTTTCGGAGGGATGGAGGTACCAGCTGAATAAGGCGAGCGGCTGCCACACAACTCTGACCAACTGTTCGTACATAGAACCCACAGCATGGACTGAAACATCAGTAGTAATAGCTACTGTAGTTGCTAATAGTTGGGGAGTGAGTGCACCAGTAGTGTCCTGGTCATGTTCACTGACCAGTCAAGCAATTAGGATTATTGCCTTAAAGCGCACTATACAAAATAAAAAGGAAGCTTACGCTCAGCAGCTCATGGAATAAGATAGTGATAGAAATACTTAAAAACATTTGTAGTTTTTTAGTAGAGCAGGGCGGTGGGAAATCCATATATAGCGGAGACTTTTGACGGGAGTGTCATAAGGGCGGTGGCTGGGAACGGACCCTACTGCAAGACACTGACACTGAAGTACTAGGGACAGGACTAGGATACAGGGCGATGGCAAGGATATGGACAGGAAAACTAGGAACCTGGAACAGGACTGAACGAGAGAGCTAGGAGGCCGGGCTTGGACTCGGAGCCAGAGACTGGACAAGGACCCAGTATCTGGGTCTTGCCTCTGGCTCGGGCCCCAGAACTAGGCAAGGACGAGGCTTGGCAGGTAGGCAGGACGAGGCTGGAGTCTTCAGACTGGAAGCTAGAGGCTAGAGACTTGGCTTGGCTTGGCAAGAGGCTTGAGGCTAGAGACTTGGCTTGGATTGGCTTGGCAAGAGGCTCGAGGCTAGAGACTTGGCTTGGCTCGGCAAGAGGCTAGAGGCTAATGGCTGGAGTCTACAGGCTCGAGGCTAGGCAAGAGACGAGGCGACGCTTGGCAAGAGACTGGAGACTTGAGACTAAAGGCGAGGCGAGGCTGGAGGCCGGAGACTTGAGGCGGGGTGAGGCGAGGTTGGAGGCCAGAGACTTCAGGCGAGGCGAAGCCGGAGACTTGAGGCGAGGCGAGGCCAGAGAATTGAGGCGAGGCGAGGCCAGAGAATTGAGGCGAGGCAAGGCCTGAAGCCGGAGAATTGAGGCGAGGCGAGGCCTGAGGCCGGAGAATTGAGGCGAGGCAAGGTCTGAGGCCGGAGAATTGAGGCGAGGCGAGGCCGGAGGACAGAGACTTGAGGCGGGGCGAGGCGAGGTTGGAGGCTGGAGACTTGGGGCGAGGCGATGCCGGAGACTTGAGGCCAGGCGAGGCCAGGGTCTTGAGACGAGGCGGGGCCGGAGACTTGAGTCAAGGCGAGGCGAGGCCGGAGACTTGAGTCGAGGCGAGGCGAGGCCGGAGACTGGAGACCTGACGTGAGGCGAGGCCAGAGGCCGGAGAATTGAGGCGAGGCGAGGCCGGAGGGCAGAGAGAGACGGCAATAACCAAAGTCCGATCTGCCATCTGGAACTACCTGTCCTGAATGCGGAACGACTTTCAAAGCCAAGATTGGACTCATAAGCCACTCGAAAGCCCATAACCAGATCAACAGAACGAAGAACATCATCCTCGACCTCCAGGGATAGCCACGACGATGTCTGTGCCACACAAACTTTTTCTATGCCATCTTCCAGCCTGGTTGCGAAAGACCACATACAGAGTTAAAAACAATCTGCCGCTAGTTTGCGGGCACCATGGGGTAAGATCAACTGGTCTATTGGATGTTGCACAGGAGAGAAACCACAGCTTCCCTGCACTTAATGTCAGCTAACTGCAGATCCATGACTTCTGTTTGATAGGCCTGGACATCTGGGTCAGTGGTTTACTAGGGACAGGACCAGGATACAGGGCAATGGCAAGGACATGGACAGGAAACCCAGGAACCTGGAACAGGACTGAACAAGAGAGCTAGGAGGCCGGGGTTGGACTCCGAGTCAGAGACTGGACAAGGACCCAGTACCTGGGTCTTGCCTCTGGCTCGGGCCCCAGAACAAGGCAAGGACGAGGCTTGACAGGCAGGCAGGACGAGGCTGGAGTCCTCCAGCTAGAAGCTAGAGGCTAGAGACTTGGCTTGGCAAGAGGTTCGAGACTAAAAACTTGCCTTGGCTTGGCAAGAGACTTGGCTTGGCTTGTCTTGGCAAGAGGCTAGAGGCTAGAGTCTACAGGCTCGAGGCTACGCAGTAGACGAGGTGAGGCCTGGCAGGAGGCTGGAGACTTGGGGCGAGGCGATGCCGGAGGCCGGAGACTTGAGGCCAGGCGAGGCTAGGGTCTTGAGACGAGGCGAGGCCGGAGACTTGAGTCAAGGCGAGGCGAGGCCGGAGACTTGAGTCGAGGCGAGGCGAGGCCGGAGACTGGAGACCTGATGTGAGGCGAGGCCGGAGGCCGGAGAATTGAGGCGAGGCGAGGCCGGAGGGCAGAGAGAGACGGCAACAACCAAAGTCTGATCTGCCATCTGGAACTACCTGTCCTGAATGTGGAACGACTTTCAAAGCCAAGATTGGACTCATAAGCCACTCGAAAGCCCATAACCAGATCAACAGAACGAAGAACATCATCCTCGACCTCCAGGGATAGCCAGGACGGTGTCTGTGCCACACAAACTTTTTCTATGCCATCTTCCAGCCTGGTTGCGAAAGACCACATACGGAGTTAAAAACAATCTGCCGCTAGTTTGCGGGCACCATGGGGTAAGATCAACTGGTCTATTGGATGTTGCACAGGAGAGAAACCACAGCTTCCCTGCACTTAATGTCAGCTAACTGCAGATCCATGACTTCTGTTTGATAGGCCTGGGCATCTGGGTCAGTGGTTTACTAGGGACAGGACCAGGATACAGGGCAATGGCAAGGACATGGACAGGAAACCCAGGAACCTGGAACAGGACTGAACAAGAGAGCTAGGAGGCCGGGGTTGGACTCCGAGTCAGAGACTGGACAAGGACCCAGTACCTGGGTCTTGCCTCTGGCTCGGGCCCCAGAACAAGGCAAGGACGAGGCTTGACAGGCAGGCAGGACGAGGCTGGAGTCCTCCAGCTAGAAGCTAGAGGCTAGAGACTTGGCTTGGCAAGAGGTTCGAGACTAAAAACTTGCCTTGGCTTGGCAAGAGACTTGGCTTGGCTTGTCTTGGCAAGAGGCTAGAGGCTAGAGTCTACAGGCTCGAGGCTACGCAGTAGACGAGGTGAGGCCTGGCAGGAGGCTGGAGACTTGGGGCGAGGCGATGCCGGAGGCCGGAGACTTGAGGCCAGGCGAGGCTAGGGTCTTGAGACGAGGCGAGGCCGGAGACTTGAGTCAAGGCGAGGCGAGGCCGGAGACTTGAGTCGAGGCGAGGCGAGGCCGGAGACTGGAGACCTGACGTGAGGCGAGGCCGGAGGCCGGAGAATTGAGGCGAGGCGAGGCCGGAGGGCAGAGAGAGACGGCAACAACCAAAGTCTGATCTGCCATCTGGAACTACCTGTCCTGAATGTGGAACGACTTTCAAAGCCAAGATTGGACTCATAAGCCACTCGAAAGCCCATAACCAGATCAACAGAACGAAGAACATCATCCTCGACCTCCAGGGATAGCCAGGACGGTGTCTGTGCCACACAAACTTTTTCTATGCCATCTTCCAGCCTGGTTGCGAAAGACCACATACGGAGTTAAAAACAATCTGCCGCTAGTTTGCGGGCACCATGGGGTAAGATCAACTGGTCTATTGGATGTTGCACAGGAGAGAAACCACAGCTTCCCTGCACTTAATGTCAGCTAACTGCAGATCCATGACTTCTGTTTGATAGGCCTGGGCATCTGGGTCAGTGGTTTACTAGGGACAGGACCAGGATACAGGGCAATGGCAAGGACATGGACAGGAAACCCAGGAACCTGGAACAGGACTGAACAAGAGAGCTAGGAGGCCGGGGTTGGACTCCGAGTCAGAGACTGGACAAGGACCCAGTACCTGGGTCTTGCCTCTGGCTCGGGCCCCAGAACAAGGCAAGGGCGAGGCTTGACAGGCAGGCAGGACGAGGCTGGAGTCCTCCAGCTAGAAGCTAGAGGCTAGAGACTTGGCTTGGCAAGAGGTTCGAGACTAAAAACTTGCCTTGGCTTGGCAAGAGACTTGGCTTGGCTTGTCTTGGCAAGAGGCTAGAGGCTAGAGTCTACAGGCTCGAGGCTACGCAGTAGACGAGGTGAGGCCTGGCAGGAGGCTGGAGACTTGGGGCGAGGCGATGCCGGAGGCCGGAGACTTGAGGCCAGGCGAGGCTAGGGTCTTGAGACGAGGCGAGGCCGGAGACTTGAGTCAAGGCGAGGCGAGGCCGGAGACTTGAGTCGAGGCGAGGCGAGGCCGGAGACTGGAGACCTGACGTGAGGCGAGGCCGGAGGCCGGAGAATTGAGGCGAGGCAAGGCCGGAGGGCAGAGAGAGACGGCAACAACCAAAGTCTGATCTGCCATCTGGAACTACCTGTCCTGAATGTGGAACGACTTTCAAAGCCAAGATTGGACTCATAAGCCACTCGAAAGCCCGTAACCAGATCAACAGAACGAAGAACATCATCCTCGACCTCCAGGGATAGCCAGGACGGTGTCTGTGCCACACAAACTTTTTCTATGCCATCTTCCAGCCTGGTTGCGAAAGACCACATACGGAGTTAAAAACAATCTGCCGCTAGTTTGCGGGCACCATGGGGTAAGATCAACTGGTCTATTGGATGTTGCACAGGAGAGAAACCACAGCTTCCCTGCACTTAATGTCAGCTAACTGCAGATCCATGACTTCTGTTTGATAGGCCTGGGCATCTGGGTCAGTGGTTTACTAGGGACAGGACCAGGATACAGGGCAATGGCAAGGACATGGACAGGAAACCCAGGAACCTGGAACAGGACTGAACAAGAGACCTAGGAGGCCGGGGTTGGACTCCGAGTCAGAGACTGGACAAGGACCCAGTACCTGGGTCTTGCCTCTGGCTCGGGCCCCAGAACAAGGCAAGGACGAGGCTTGACAGGCAGGCAGGACGAGGCTGGAGTCCTCCAGCTAGAAGCTAGAGGCTAGAGACTTGGCTTGGCAAGAGGTTCGAGACTAAAAACTTGCCTTGGCTTGGCAAGAGACTTGGCTTGGCTTGTCTTGGCAAGAGGCTAGAGGCTAGAGTCTACAGGCTCGAGGCTACGCAGTAGACGAGGTGAGGCCTGGCAGGAGGCTGGAGACTTGGGGCGAGGCGATGCCGGAGGCCGGAGACTTGAGGCCAGGCGAGGCCAGGGTCTTGAGACGAGGCGAGGCCGGAGACTTGAGTCAAGGCGAGGCGAGGCCGGAGACTTGAGTCGAGGCGAGGCGAGGCCGGAGACTGGAGACCTGACGTGAGGCGAGGCCGGAGGCCGGAGAATTGAGGCGAGGCGAGGCCGGAGGGCAGAGAGAGACGGCAACAACCAAAGTCTGATCTGCCATCTGGAACTACCTGTCCTGAATGTGGAACGACTTTCAAAGCCAAGATTGGACTCATAAGCCACTCGAAAGCCCATAACCAGATCAACAGAACGAAGAACATCATCCTCGACCTCCAGGGATAGCCAGGACGGTGTCTGTGCCACACAAACTTTTTCTATGCCATCTTCCAGCCTGGTTGCGAAAGACCACATACGGAGTTAAAAACAATCTGCCGCTAGTTTGCGGGCACCATGGGGTAAGATCAACTGGTCTATTGGATGTTGCACAGGAGAGAAACCACAGCTTCCCTGCACTTAATGTCAGCTAACTGCAGATCCATGACTTCTGTTTGATAGGCCTGGGCATCTGGGTCAGTGGTTTACTAGGGACAGGACCAGGATACAGGGCAATGGCAAGGACATGGACAGGAAACCCAGGAACCTGGAACAGGACTGAACAAGAGAGCTAGGAGGCCGGGGTTGGACTCCGAGTCAGAGACTGGACAAGGACCCAGTACCTGGGTCTTGCCTCTGGCTCGGGCCCCAGAACAAGGCAAGGACGAGGCTTGACAGGCAGGCAGGACGAGGCTGGAGTCCTCCAGCTAGAAGCTAGAGGCTAGAGACTTGGCTTGGCAAGAGGTTCGAGACTAAAAACTTGCCTTGGCTTGGCAAGAGACTTGGCTTGGCTTGTCTTGGCAAGAGGCTAGAGGCTAGAGTCTACAGGCTCGAGGCTACGCAGTAGACGAGGTGAGGCCTGGCAGGAGGCTGGAGACTTGGGGCGAGGCGATGCCGGAGGCCGGAGACTTGAGGCCAGGCGAGGCTAGGGTCTTGAGACGAGGCGAGGCCGGAGACTTGAGTCAAGGCGAGGCGAGGCCGGAGACTTGAGTCGAGGCGAGGCGAGGCCGGAGACTGGAGACCTGACGTGAGGCGAGGCCGGAGGCCGGAGAATTGAGGCGAGGCGAGGCCGGAGGGCAGAGAGAGACGGCAACAACCAAAGTCTGATCTGCCATCTGGAACTACCTGTCCTGAATGTGGAACGACTTTCAAAGCCAAGATTGGACTCATAAGCCACTCGAAAGCCCATAACCAGATCAACAGAACGAAGAACATCATCCTCGACCTCCAGGGATAGCCAGGACGGTGTCTGTGCCACACAAACTTTTTCTATGCCATCTTCCAGCCTGGTTGCGAAAGACCACATACGGAGTTAAAAACAATCTGCCGCTAGTTTGCGGGCACCATGGGGTAAGATCAACTGGTCTATTGGATGTTGCACAGGAGAGAAACCACAGCTTCCCTGCACTTAATGTCAGCTAACTGCAGATCCATGACTTCTGTTTGATAGGCCTGGGCATCTGGGTCAGTGGTTTACTAGGGACAGGACCAGGATACAGGGCAATGGCAAGGACATGGACAGGAAACCCAGGAACCTGGAACAGGACTGAACAAGAGACCTAGGAGGCCGGGGTTGGACTCCGAGTCAGAGACTGGACAAGGACCCAGTACCTGGGTCTTGCCTCTGGCTCGGGCCCCAGAACAAGGCAAGGACGAGGCTTGACAGGCAGGCAGGACGAGGCTGGAGTCCTCCAGCTAGAAGCTAGAGGCTAGAGACTTGGCTTGGCAAGAGGTTCGAGACTAAAAACTTGCCTTGGCTTGGCAAGAGACTTGGCTTGGCTTGTCTTGGCAAGAGGCTAGAGGCTAGAGTCTACAGGCTCGAGGCTACGCAGTAGACGAGGTGAGGCCTGGCAGGAGGCTGGAGACTTGGGGCGAGGCGATGCCGGAGGCCGGAGACTTGAGGCCAGGCGAGGCTAGGGTCTTGAGACGAGGCGAGGCCGGAGACTTGAGTCAAGGCGAGGCGAGGCCGGAGACTTGAGTCGAGGCGAGGCGAGGCCGGAGACTGGAGACCTGACGTGAGGCGAGGCCGGAGGCCGGAGAATTGAGGCGAGGCGAGGCCGGAGGGCAGAGAGAGACGGCAACAACCAAAGTCTGATCTGCCATCTGGAACTACCTGTCCTGAATGTGGAACGACTTTCAAAGCCAAGATTGGACTCATAAGCCACTCGAAAGCCCGTAACCAGATCAACAGAACGAAGAACATCATCCTCGACCTCCAGGGATAGCCAGGACGGTGTCTGTGCCACACAAACTTTTTCTATGCCATCTTCCAGCCTGGTTGCGAAAGACCACATACGGAGTTAAAAACAATCTGCCGCTAGTTTGCGGGCACCATGGGGTAAGATCAACTGGTCTATTGGATGTTGCACAGGAGAGAAACCACAGCTTCCCTGCACTTAATGTCAGCTAACTGCAGATCCATGACTTCTGTTTGATAGGCCTGGGCATCTGGGTCAGTGGTTTACTAGGGACAGGACCAGGATACAGGGCAATGGCAAGGACATGGACAGGAAACCCAGGAACCTGGAACAGGACTGAACAAGAGACCTAGGAGGCCGGGGTTGGACTCCGAGTCAGAGACTGGACAAGGACCCAGTACCTGGGTCTTGCCTCTGGCTCGGGCCCCAGAACAAGGCAAGGACGAGGCTTGACAGGCAGGCAGGACGAGGCTGGAGTCCTCCAGCTAGAAGCTAGAGGCTAGAGACTTGGCTTGGCAAGAGGTTCGAGACTAAAAACTTGCCTTGGCTTGGCAAGAGACTTGGCTTGGCTTGTCTTGGCAAGAGGCTAGAGGCTAGAGTCTACAGGCTCGAGGCTACGCAGTAGACGAGGTGAGGCCTGGCAGGAGGCTGGAGACTTGGGGCGAGGCGATGCCGGAGGCCGGAGACTTGAGGCCAGGCGAGGCCAGGGTCTTGAGACGAGGCGAGGCCGGAGACTTGAGTCGAGGCGAGGCGAGGCCGGAGACTTGAGTCGAGGCGAGGCGAGGCCGGAGACTGGAGACCTGACGTGAGGCGAGGCCGGAGGCCGGAGAATTGAGGCGAGGCGAGGCCGGAGGGCAGAGAGAGACGGCAACAACCAAAGTCTGATCTGCCATCTGGAACTACCTGTCCTGAATGCGGAACGACTTTCAAAGCCAAGATTGGACTCATAAGCCACTCGAAAGCCCATAACCAGATCAACAGAACGAAGAACATCATCCTCGACCTCCAGGGATAGCCACGACGATGTCTGTGCCACACAAACTTTTTCTATGCCATCTTCCAGCCTGGTTGCGAAAGACCACGTACGGAGTTAAAAACAATCTGCCGCTAGTTTGCGGGCACCATGGGGCAAGATCAACTGGTCTATTGGATGTTGCACAGGAGAGAAACCACAGCTTCCCTGCACTTAATGTCAGCTAACTGCAGATCCATGACTTCTGTTTGATAGGCCTGGGCATCTGGGTCAGTGGTTTACTAGGGACAGGACCAGGATACAGGGCAATGGCAAGGACATGGACAGGAAACCCAGGAACCTGGAACAGGACTGAACAAGAGAGCTAGGAGGCCGGGGTTGGACTCCGAGTCAGAGACTGGACAAGGACCCAGTACCTGGGTCTTGCCTCTGGCTCGGGCCCCAGAACAAGGCAAGGAAGAGGCTTGACAGGCAGGCAGGACGAGGCTGGAGTCCTCCGGCTAGAAGCTAGAGGCTAGAGACTTGGCTTGGCAAGAGGCTCAAGACTAGAAACTTGCCTTGGCTTGGCAAGAGACTTGGCTTGGCAAGAGGCTAGAGGCTAGAGTCTACAGGCTCGAGGGTACGCAGTAGACGAGGTGAGGCCTGGCAGGAGGCTGGAGACTTGGGGCGAGGCGATGCCGGAGACTTGAGGCCAGGCGAGGCCAGGGTCTTGAGACGAGGCGGGGCCGGAGACTTGAGTCAAGGCGAGGCGAGGCCGGAGACTTGAGTCGAGGCGAGGCGAGGCCGGAGACTGGAGACCTGACGTGAGGCGAGGCCAGAGGCCGGAGAATTGAGGCGAGGCAAGGCCGGAGGGCAGAGAGAGACGGCAACAACCAAAGTCTGATCTGCCATCTGGAACTACCTGTCCTGAATGCGGAACGACTTTCAAAGCCAAGATTGGACTCATAAGCCACTCGAAAGCCCATAACCAGATCAACAGAACGAAGAACATCATCCTCGACCTCCAGGGATAGCCACGACGATGTCTGTGCCACACAAACTTTTTCTATGCCATCTTCCAGCCTGGTTGCGAAAGACCACGTATGGAGTTAAAAACAATCTGCCGCTAGTTTGTGGGCACCATGGGGCAAGATCAACTGGTCTATTGGATGTTGCACAGGAGAGAAACCACAGCTTCCCTGCACTTAATGTCAGCTAACTGCAGATCCATGACTTCTGTTTGATAGGCCTGGGCATCTGGGTCAGTGGTTTACTAGGGACAGGACCAGGATACAGGGCAATGGCAAGGACATGGACAGGAAACCCAGGAACCTGGAACAGGACTGAACAAGAGAGCTAGGAGGCCGGGGTTGGACTCCGAGTCAGAGACTGGACAAGGACCCAGTACCTGGGTCTTGCCTCTGGCTCGGGCCCCAGAACAAGGCAAGGAAGAGGCTTGACAAGCAGGCAGGACGAGGCTGGAGTCCTCCGGCTAGCAGCTACAGGCTAGAGACTTGGCTTGGCAAGAGGCTCAAGACTAGAAACTTGCCTTGGCTTGGCAAGAGACTTGGCTTGGCTTGGCTTGGCAAGAGGCTAGAGGCTGGAGTCTACAGGCTCGAGGGTACGCAGTAGACGAGGTGAGGCCTGGCAGGAGGCTGGAGACCTAAGGAGAGGCGAGGCGAGGCCGTAGGCCGGAGACTTGAGGCGAGACGAGGCTGGAGGCCGGAGACCTGAGGCGAGGCGAGGCCGAAGGCCGGAGACCTGAGGCGAGGCGAGGCGAGGCCGGAGGCAGGAGTCCTGAGTCGAGGCGAGGCCGGAGACCTGAGGCGAGGCGAGGCAGGAGACCTGAGGCGAGGCCAGGCCGGGGGGGCCGGAGAATTGAGGCGAGGCAAGGCCGGAGGGCAGAGAGAGACGGCAATAACCAAAGTCCGATCTGCCATCTGGAACTACCTGTCCTGAATGCGGAACGACTTTCAAAGCCAAGATTGGACTCATAAGCCACTCGAAAGCCCATAACCAGATCAACAGAACGAAGAACATCATCCTCGACCTCCAGGGATAGCCACGACGATGTCTGTGCCACACAAACTTTTTCTATGCCATCTTCCAGCCTGGTTGCGAAAGACCACGTACGGAGTTAAAAACAATCTGCCGCTAGTTTGCGGGCACCATGGGGCAAGATCAACTGGTCTATTGGATGTTGCACAGGAGAGAAACCACAGCTTCCCTGCACTTAATGTCAGCTAACTGCAGATCCATGACTTCTGTTTGATAGGCCTGGGCATCTGGGTCAGTGGTTTACTAGGGACAGGACCAGGATACAGGGCAATGGCAGGGACATGGACAGGAAACCCAGGAACCTGGAACAGGACTGAACAAGAGAGCTAGGAGGCCGGGGTTGGACTCCGAGTCAGAGACTGGACAAGGACCCAGTACCTGGGTCTTGCCTCTGGCTCGGGCCCCAGAACTAGGCAAGGACGAGGCTTGACAGGCAGGCAGGACGAGGCTGGAGTCCTCCGGCTAGAAGCTAGAGGCTAGAGACTTGGTTTGTCAAGAGGCTCGAGACTAGAAACTTGCCTTGGCTTGGCAAGAGGCTCGAGGCAAGAGACTTAGCTTGGCTTGGCTTGGCAAGAGGCTAAAGGCTAGAGGCTAGAGTCTACAGGCTCGAGGCTACGCAGAAGACGAGGCGAGGCGAGGCCTGGCAGGAGGCTGGAGACTTGAGACTAGAGGCGAGGCGATGCCGGAGGCCGGAGACTTGAGGCCAGATGAGGCGAGGCCGGAGGCTGGAGACCTGAGGCGAGGCGAGGCGAGGCGAGGCCGGTGACTTCAGGCGAGGCGAGTCCGTAGGCCGGAGACTTGAGGCAAGACGAGGCTGGAGGCTGGAGACCTGAGGCGAGGTGAGGCCGGAGGCTGCAGAATTGAGGCGAGGCGAGGCGAAGCTGGAGGCTGAAGATTTGGGACGCGATGCTGGAGGCCGGAGTCTAGAGGCAAGGCGAGGCCGGAGAGTTGAGGCGAGCCGAGGCCGGAGACTTGACACGAGGCGAGGCCGGAGGCCAGAGACTGGACACTTGAGGCGAGGGGAGGCCGGAGACTTGAAGCGAGGGGAGATGGGAGGCCGGAGACTTGAGGCGAGGCCGGGGGCCGGAGACTTGAAGCGAGGCGATGCTGGAGGCCGGAGACTTGAGACTTGAGGCCAGGCCAGAGACCGGACACTTGAGGTGAGGTGAGGTGAGGCGAGGCCGGAGAATTGAGGCCAGGTGAGGCGTAGCGAAGCCGGAGGCTGGAGGCTGGAGACTTGAGGTGACGCGAACCTGGAAGCCGGAGCCTAGAAGCAAGGCGAGGCCGGAGACTTGATGCGAGGCGAGGCCGGAGGCCAGAGACCGGACACTTGAGGCGAGGGGAGGCCGGAGGCCGGAGACTTGAGGCGAGGGGAGGCTGGAGACTTGAGGCGAGGCCGGAGGCCGGAGACTTGAGGCGAGGGGAGGCCGGAGGCCGGAGACTTGAGGCGAGGGGAGGCCGGAGGCCGGAGACTTGAGGCGAGGGAAGGCCGGAGACTTGAGGCGAAGCTGGAGGCCAGAGACTTGAGGCGAGGGGAGGCCGGAGGCCAGAGACTTGAGGCGAGGGGAGGCCGGAGGCCAGAGACTTGAGGCGAGGGGAGGCCGGAGGCCAGAGACTTGAGGCGAGGGGAGGCCGGAGACTTGAGGCGAGGGGAGGCCGGAGGCCGGAGACTTGAGGCGAGGGGAGGCCGGAGGCTGGAGACTTGAGGCGAGGCGAGGCCGGAGACTTGAGGCGAGACGAGGCCAGAGGCCGGAGACTTGAGACGAGACGAGGCCGGAGGCCGGAGACTTGAGGCGAGGCCGGAGGCTGGAGACTTGGGGCGAGGCGATGCCAGAGGCCGGAGACTTGAGGGGAGGCGAGGCGAGGCCGGAGACTGGAGACTTGAGGCGAGGCGGGAGCCCGGAGACTTGAGGCGAGGTGAGGCCGGAGACTTCAGGCGAGGCGAGGCCGGAGATTTCAGGCGAGGCGAGGCCGGAGGCTGGAGACTTGAGGCGAGGCGGGAGCCCGGAGACTTGAGGCGAGGTGAGGCCGGGGGGCCGGAGACTTGAGGCGAGGCCAGGCCAGGCCGGGGGGCCGGAGACTTGAGGCGAGGCAAGGCCGGAGACTTGAGGTGAGGCGAGACGAGGCGAAGCCAGAGACTTGAGGCGAGGGGAGGCCGGAGACTTGAGGCGAGGGGAGGCCGGAGGCCGGAGACTTGAGGCGAGGGGAGGCCAGGCCGGGGGGCCGGAGACTTGAGGCGAGGCGAGGCGAAGCAAGGCCGGGGGGCCGGAGACTTGAGGCGAGGCAAGGCCGGAGACTTGAGGTGAGGCGAGACGAGGCGAAGCCAGAGACTTGAGGCGAGGGGAGGCCGGAGAGTTGAGGCGAGGGGAGGCCGGAGGCCGGAGACTTGAGGTGAGGCGAGGCCAGGCCGGGGGGCCGGAGACTTGAGGCGAGGCGAGGCGAAGCAAGGCCGGGGGGCCGGAGACTTGAGGTGAGGCGAGGCGAGGCCGGGGGGCCGGAGACTTGAGGTGAGGCGAGGCGAGGCCGGGGGGCCGGAGACTTGAGGCGAGGCGAGACCAGGCCGGGGGGCCGGAGACTTGAGTTGAGGCGAGGCCGGGGGGCCGGAGACTTGAGGCGAGGCGAGACCGGGGGGGGCCGGAGACTTGAGGTGAGGCGAGGCCAGGCTGGGGGGGCCCAAGACTTGAGGCGAGACGAGGCGAGGCCGGGGGGCCGGAGACTTGAGGCAAGGCGAAGCCAGGCCGGGGGGCCGGAGACTTGAGGCAAGGCGAGGCCAGGCCGGGGGGCCGGAGACTTGAGGCAAGGCGAGGCCAGGCCGGGGGGCCGGAGACTTGAGGCAAGGCGAGGCCAGGCCGGGGGGCCGGAGACTTGAGGCGAGGCGAGGCCCGAGACTTCAGGTGAGGAGAGGCCGGAGGGCGGAGTATTGAGGCGAGGCGAGGCAAGGCCGGAGACTTGAGGCGAGGCCAGACCGGGGGGCTGGAGACTTGAGGCGAGGCGAGACCGGGGGGCTGGAGACTTGAGGCGAGATGAGGCCAGGCCGGGGGGCCGGAGACTTGAGGCGAGGCCAGACCGGGGGGCTGGAGACTTGAGGCGAGGCGAGACCGAGGGGCTGGAGACTTGAGGCGAGACGAGGCCAGGCCGGGGGGCCGGAGACTTGAGGCGAGGCGAGGCCAGGCCGGGGGGCCGGAGACTTGAGGCGAGGCGAGGCCAGGCCGGGGGGGCCGGAGACTTGAGGCGAGGCGAGGCGAGGCCGGGGGGCCGGAGACTTGAGGCGAGGCGAGGCGAGGCGAGACCGGGGGGCTGGAGACTTGAGGCGAGGCGAGACCGGGGGGCTGGAGACTTGAGGCGAGGCGAGACCGGGGGGCTGGAGACTTGAGGCGAGACGAGGCCAGGCCGGGGGGCCGGAGACTTGAGGCGAGGCCAGACTGGGGGGCTGGAGACTTGAGGCGAGGCGAGACCGGGGGGCTGGAGACTTGAGGCGAGGCCAGGCCGGGGGGCCGGAGACTTGAGGCGAGGCGAGGCCAGGCCGGGGGGCCGGAGACTTGAGGCGAGGCGAGGCCAGGCCGGGGGGCCGGAGACTTGAGGCGAGGCGAGGCGAGGCCGGAGACTTGAGGTGAGGCGAGGCGAGGCCGGGGGGCCGGAGACTTGAGGTGAGGCGAGGCCGGGGGGCCGGAGACTTGAGGCGAGGCGAGACCGGGGGGGGCCGGAGACTTGAGGTGAGGCGAGGCCAGGCTGGGAGGGCCCAAGACTTGAGGCGAGGCGAGGCCAGGCCAGGGGGCCGGAGACTTGAGGCGAGGCGAGGCCCGAGACTTCAGGTGAGGAGAGGCCGGAGGGCGGAGTATTGAGGCGAGGCGAGGCGAGGCAAGGCCGGAGACTTGAGGTGAGGCGAGACAAGGCGAGGCGAAGCCGGAGACTTGAGATGAGGCGAAACCGGAGGCCGGAGACCAGAGACTTGAGGCGAGGGGAGGCCAGAGGTCGGAGACTTGAGGCGAGGCGAGGCAAGGCCGGAGACTTGAGGTGAGGCGAGACGAGGCGAAGCCGGAGACTTGAGATGAGGCGAAACCGGAGGCCGGAGACCAGAGACTTGAGGCGAGGGGAGGCCGGAGGTCGGAGACTTGAGGCGAGGCGAGGCCGGAGGCCGGAGACTTGAGGTGAGGCGAGACGAGGCGAGGCGAAGCCGGAGACTTGAGGTGAGGCGAAACCGGGGGGCCGGAGACTTGAGGCGAGGCGAGACCGGGGGGGGCCGGAGACTTGAGGTGAGGCGAGGCCAGGCTGGGAGGGCCCAAGACTTGAGGCGAGGCGAGGCCAGGCCAGGGGGCCGGAGACTTGAGGCGAGGCGAGGCCCGAGACTTCAGGTGAGGAGAGGCCGGAGGGCGGAGTATTGAGGCGAGGCGAGGCGAGGCAAGGCCGGAGACTTGAGGTGAGGCGAGACAAGGCGAGGCGAAGCCGGAGACTTGAGATGAGGCGAAACCGGAGGCCGGAGACCAGAGACTTGAGGCGAGGGGAGGCCAGAGGTCGGAGACTTGAGGCGAGGCGAGGCAAGGCCGGAGACTTGAGGTGAGGCGAGACGAGGCGAAGCCGGAGACTTGAGGTGAGGCGAAACCGGAGGCCGGAGACCAGAGACTTGAGGCGAGGGGAGGCCGGAGGTCGGAGACTTGAGGCGAGGCGAGGCCGGAGGCCGGAGACTTGAGGTGAGGCGAGACGAGGCGAGGCGAAGCCGGAGACTTGAGGTGAGGCGAAACCGGAGGCCGGAGACCAGAGACTTGAGGCGAGGGGAGGCCGGAGACTTGAGGCGAGGGGAGGTCGGAGACTTGAGGCGAGGGGAGGCCAGAGGTCGGAGACTTGAGGCGAGGGGAGGCCAGAGGTCGGAGACTTGAGGCGAGGCAAGGCCGGAGACTTGAGGTGAGGCGAGACGAGGCGAAGCCAGAGACTTGAGGCGAGGGGAGGTCGGAGGCCGGAGACTTGAGGCGAGGGGAGGCCAGAGGTCGGAGACTTGAGGCGAGGCGAGGCAAGGCCGGAGACTTGAGGTGAGGAGAGACGAGGCGAAGCCAGAGACTTGAGGTGGAGGCCGGAGGCCGGAGACTTGAGGCGAGGGGAGGCCAGGCTGGGGGGCCCGAGACTTCAGGCGAGGCGAGGCAAGGCCGGGGGGCCGGAGACTTGAGGCGAGGCAAGGCGAGGCAAGGCCGGAGACTTGAGGTGAGGCGAGACGAGGCGAAGCCAGAGACTTGAGGTGAGGGGAGGCCGGAGGCCGGAGACTTGAGGCGAGGAGAGGCCAGGCTGGGGGGCCCGAGACTTGAGGCGAGGCGAGGCGAGGCCGGGGGGCCGGAGACTTGAGGCGAGGCGAGGCCGGAGACTTGAGGCGAGGCGAGGCGAAGCGAGGCCGGGGGGCCGGAGACTTGAGGCGAGGCGAGGCGAGGCCGGGGGGCCGGAGACTTGAGGCGAGGCGAGGCCAGGCCGGGGGGCCGGAGACTTGAGGTGAGGCGAGGCCGGGGGGCCGGAGACTTGAGGCGAGGCGAGACCGGGGGGGGCCGGAGACTTGAGGTGAGGCGAGGCCAGGCTGGGGGGGCCCAAGACTTGAGGCGAGGCGAGGCGAGGCCGGGGGGCTGGAGACTTGAGGCGAGGCGAGGCCCGAGACTTCAGGTGAGGAGAGGCCGGAGGGCGGAGTATTGAGGCGAGGCAAGGCCGGAGACTTGAGGTGAGGCGAGACGAGGCGAGGCGAAGCCGGAGACTTGAGATGAGGCGAAACCGGAGGCCAGAGACCAGAGACTTGAGGCGAGGGGAGGCCGGAGGCCGGAGACTTGAGGTGAGGCGAGGCCAGGCTGGGTGGCCGGAGACTTGAGGCGAGGCGAGGCGAGGCCAGGCTGGGTGGCCGGAGACTTGAGGCGAGGCGAGGCCAGGCCGGGGGGCCGGAGACTTGAGGCGAGGCGAGGCCAGGCCGGGGGGCCGGAGACTTGAGGCGAGGCGAGGCCCGAGACTTCAGGTGAGGAGAGGCCGGAGGGCGGAGTATTGAGGCGAGGCGAGGCGAGGCCGGAGACTTGAGGTGAGGCGAGACGAGGCGAGGCGAAGCCGGAGACTTGAGGTGAGGCGAGACGAGGCGAAGCCAGAGACTTGAGGCGAGGGGAGGCCGGAGGCCAGAGGCCAGAGACTTGAGGTGAGGCGAGGCAAGGCCGGAGACTTGAGGTGAGGCGAAACCGGAGGCCGGAGACCAGAGACTTGAGGCGAGGGGAGGCTGGAGGTCGGAGACTTGAGGCGAGGCGAGGCCGGAGACTTGAGGTGAGGCGAGGCGAGGCGAAGCCGGAGACTTGAGGTGAGGCGAAACCGGAGGCCGGAGACCAGAGACTTGAGGCGAGGGGAGGCCGGAGGTCGGAGACTTGAGGCGAGGCGAGGCGAGGCGAGGCCGCAGGGAGCAGGGAGCAGGGTAACGACCTAAACTCCTTGACATCCATAATCCAGCAGTGAAAATCAATTAACAGTCCTTGGGCACACAGGAAATGTGCACCGAACAGAGGTCTAGCCACTTTAGCCAAGACGAAGTCCCTTGTGTAACATCACCCACTGAAGTAGAGTGTCACCCATTGTGTCCTGTAAGTCTGAATCCTGCTGCTGTTGGCAATCTCCAGCGAGGTTTCATTGCTCTTTGCCTTCTTATCAATAGGCAATGCTGGCAGCACACTCTCTTGAACACCTATGTCTCACAGGAAGTGACACCCTGAAAGGTTGTCTGTAATGAATAAAAGACAACCCTGGCAGTTGGAACCCACGGTGTCCACCTCTGATGTCCAGATGCGCTGGAACTGTCAAAACTGCAAGATGGTTGGCACTTACCAAAGCGAGTGCGTGTAAAACACAGACCCAGCATAGTCTGTTTTACAGCAGTAGACTGTTTCACATGCTTGTGTTGGAGGCCCTGTTGACCAGGTTTATTAAGGCAGGGACATGAGGAGGAATGATGCACCTCTGCCTGGCTGAGTGTAGACTGTCAGCTATTTTAGTAAGCTCCCTATAGTCCTTCACAGGTGCATTAGTGAGGGCTTTGCAAACTTGATCAGGCATTTGTTGCATAAGGAGTTTTTCAAAAATAAAACAAGGATGGTGATTTCACAGCAGAGACAGCACGTGGTCCATTATTTACACACGCCTAGCATCGGCGAGGCTGGGCAAGGAGAGCAACTGTATGGCGTGCTCTGACTCTGATAGTCCAAAAGTCTGTAAAAGGTGAGTTTTCAGCAATCGGTGTTTATCATGTTCAGGTGATTGTTCTAGTAGACTCACCACTCTCAGAGCTGTGGAGTTGCTGAGCGACACTACCACATAGAAATATTTGGTGTTGGCAGCAGAGATTTCTCACAGAGCAAATTGGGCCTTGGCTTGTACAAACTAAGCAACGGCATTTTGCCCCCTAAACACCGGCAGTCAATCTCTTCCCATATCCAGCACCTGAGCTGCTCCTGCAGCTTCCTTTCACACTCGATATGGAATATTTCTCTTTGGCAGTGATTTCAGTGGTGCTACTGAGATGTTGTGGGCCTTTTCCGCTCCATACCTCCACTAGAAGCATGACTATGGTGACCATAAGCAACACTACGCTGATATTCCCCCTTTTCAGCAGCTGTATGTGCAACATGCAGGCCTCATGTTAGTGCCTGTAGGCTATATAAAATCAGGTAATCATTGGTATAAAATTCCAAGAAACATTTGAGTAGAGGGGACTAGAAGGTAAGGAATTTAATGTAGCCCCGTGGTCCACTCTCATTCCCCCAGCATCACTCAATATACCTTTACTAGGACTCATCTGATGTATACTGGGAGTAGAGGAAAGAACACAAGGTTGTGAAAATCAATTGAAAAATAGCTGCAAATGGTTGAAATCTGGAATAAGCTCAGAAATTGCAGAGAATCCTCAGCAGGTCAGGTGAAAGAAAGACATAAGGTACCTTGCCCAACTTGGCATGCCTGACTTAGCCTGTCAGAGTGCACTGCTGGTGAGGCTCCTTCTGCTTTCCTTAATGGTCTTGGTGTCATTAAGACCTGCGCCACAGGCTCGTAGGGAGTCACCTCATTGGAGTGTTTGCCCTGCCTCGGTGACTTTGCCTCTGTGCAAGGTTTTGAAAATCCAATCCCGGTGTCATCCTTAGCTGGACTTCTAAATCGGAACTTAACTCAATCTTGGGTCATGATTTTCAGCCAGCTACCCGCAGTTGTGGTAATAAGATCATAAGTAACCTCCGAGGTAAAACAGCAGAGATTTCAGTCTGCAAAGAAAGGGAAAGTAAAATAGTGACAGCCCTCCCACAGAAAAGTGCAGTGAGGAGATGGGGAGGAGGCGAGATGGGGAGGGCAGATTCAAGGGGATCTTTCTTTCTTCAAAATTTGCAGGAGGAAACAAGTAAAAATGGTGGAGTTACATAGTCCAGCTGTGAGAGCCCAGCTCCCTGCCTGCTTCCAAGGCCTGTCATTCAAATTGCTCTTTTAAAACCTGGTTACGTTCCTATGCAGGCACACAGCCCGGAACTAATAGGATTGGCTCTGACTCATTAAGTCCTTTTTACCCAAACTGGTTGTCCTTTCACCACACGTACAGGGACTTTTCCCAACATTTATCACGGATTAAGGAACGCTATGAGCTAATGTTTCTGCAGAAACCTCTCAGGAAGGAATGGGTGCAGGGCAAGTGGGCTGTGGGGGCTGTGAGACATATTTGCGCAAATGATTCAGAATATTTCGTTCAAATCCTCCACCCCTTCCATCCAGGAGCCATACTTTCCATCTTGATCCTGCTCATTGATTCAGGCCTAACCCTTGCAAAATTCCTGCATTTTGTGCCAACTTGCATTACTAAAACCAGAGAACTTCAATCTTATTCTCCATTGAAACAAGCCTGTTCTCTTCAGTGGTGATAGATGTATCCTCAGCCTCTAGAAGTAGCAAGAATGCTCCCAGGGTGATTAACAGTCTGAGGTTATAGCAATGATGCTGTTTTCATTTTGCATATTTATACCTAGGTGGCTCTAAATACGGATATGTACTGAGTATAATGGAAACGTATGTAAAGGATGAAAAGTTATTGAATGGTTTATTGTATATATTTATTTTTGAATAAAGTATATTTTGAAATAAAAAAAATATTTATGCCTAACAATGACAATGTGAATTCAATGTGTATTCGTGAGCTGGTTAACAGTCTGACAAATCTTGACATCAATAGGCCTTCCATGATTGGCCTACACCAAGCAACGGGGGCAATAAATCCTATACGGAAGAAAAGCATTATGGGGCGGCACTCCCCATGATAACAAGGAAACACAAAATCCACCAGAGGTGAATATTCCACTGAAAATCCAAATGGAACTAATTTTAAAATCTGATCTTTCTGAAATGAGAAACACAGAAAGGAAATGGAGACAAGAATAGAAACATAGAAAACCTGCAGCACAATACAGGCCCTTCAGCCCACAAAGCTGTGCCAAACATGTCCTTACCTTAGAAATTACCTGAGGTTACCCATAGCCCTCTATTTTTCTAAGCTCGATGTACCTGTCCAGGAGTCTCTTAAAAGACGCGATCATATTCGCCTCCACCACCGTCGCCGGCAGCCCATTCCACGCACTCACCATTCTCTGCATAAAAAAACTTACCCCTGACATCTCCTCTGTACCTACTTCCAAGCACCTTAAAACTGTGCCCTCTCATGCTAGCCATTCCAGCCCTGGGAAAAAGCCTTTGACTATCCACATGATCAATGCCTCTCATCATACACCTCTATCAGGTCACCTCTCATCCTCCATCACTCCAAGGAGAAAAGGTCGAGTTCACTCAACCTATTCTCATAAGGCATGCTCCCCAATCCAGGCAACATCCTTGTAAATCTCCTCTGCACCACTTCTATGGTTTCCACATCCTTCCTGTAGTGAGGCAACCAGAACTGAGTACAGTACTCCAAGTGGGGTCTGACCAGGGTCCTATATAGCTGCAACATTACCTCTCGGCTCCTAAACTCAATCCCACGATTGATGAACACCAATGCACCGTATATTTCTCAACCACCGAGTCAACCTCCGCAGCAGCTTTGAGTGTCCTATGGACTCCGACCCCAAGATCCCTCTGATCCTCCACACTGCCAAGAGTCTTACCATTAATACGATATTCTGCCATCATATTTGACCCATCAAAATGAACCACCTCACACATATCTGGGTTAAACTCCACCTGCCTCTTCTCAGCCCAGTTTTGCATCCTATCAATGTCCTGCTGTAACCTCTGACAGCCCTCCACACTATCCACAACACCCCCAACCTTTGTGTCATCAGCAAATTTACTAACCGATCCCTCCACTTCTTCATCCAGGTCATTCATAAAAATCACAGAGTAGGGGTCCCAGAACAGATCCCTGAGGCACACCACTGGGGACCGACCTCCATGCAGAATATGACCCATCTACAACCACTCTTTGCCTTCTGTGGGCAAGCCAGTTCTGGATCCACAAAGCCAAATCCCCTTGGATCCCATGCCTCCTTACTTTCTCAATAAGCCTTGTATGGGGTACCTTGTCAAATGCCTTGCTGAAATCCATATACGCTACATCTACTGCTCTACCTTCATCAAGGTGTTTAGGCACATCCTCAAAAAATTCAGTCAGGCTCGTAAGACACGACCTGCCTTTGACAAAGTCATGCTGACTATTCCTTATCATTTTATGCCTCTCCAAATGTTCATAAATCCTGCCTCTCAGGATCTTCTCCATCAACTTACCAACCACTGAAGTAAGATTCACTGGTCTATAATTTCCTGGGCTATCTCTTCTCTCTTTCATGAATAAGGGAACATCCACAACCGTCCAATCCTCTGGAACTTATCCACATTGATGATGCAAAGATCATTGCCAGAGGCTCAGAAATCTCCTCCCTCACCTCCTACAGTAGCCTGGGATACATCTCGTCCGGTCCCAGTGACTTATCCAACTAGATGCTTTCCAAAAGCTCCAGCACATCCTCTTTCTTAATATCTATATGCTCAAGCTTTTCAGTCCAATGTAAGTCATCCCTATAATCGCCAAGATCCTTTTCCGCAGTGAATACTGAAGCAAAGTACTCATTAAGTACCTCTGCTATCTCCTCCGGCTCCATACACACTTTTCCACTGTCACACTTGATTGGTCCTATTCTCTCACGTCTTATCCTCTTGCTCTTCACATACTTGTAGAATGCCTTGGCGCTTTCCTTAATCCTGTCCGCCAAGGCCTTCTCATGGCCCCTTCTGGCTCTCTTAATTTCTCTCTTAAGCTCCTTCCTGCTAGCCTTATAATCTTCTAGATCTCTCTCATTAACTAGTTTTTTGAACCCTTCATAAGCTCTTTTCTTCTTGACTAGATTTACAACAGCCTTTGTACACCACGGTTCCTGTACCTTACCATCGTTTCCCTGTCTCATTGGAACGTACCTATGCAGAACTCCAGGCAACTATCCCCTGAACATTTGCCACATTTCTGCTGCACATTTCCCTGAGAACATCTGTTTCTAATTTATGCTTCCAAGTTCCTGCCTGATAGTCTCATATTTCCCCTTACTCCAATTAAATGCTTTCCTAACTTGTCCATTCCTATCCCCCTCTAATGCTATGGTAAAGGAGATAAAATTGTGATCACTCTCTCCAAAATGCTCTCCAACAGAGAGATCTGACACCTGACCAGGTTCATTTCCCAATACCAGATCAAGTACAGCCTCTCCTTTTGTAGGCTTATCTACATATTGTGTCAAGAAACCTTCTTGAACACACCTAACAAACTCCACCCCATCTAAACCCCTCGCTCTTGGGATATGCCAATCGATAAGCAGGGGTACTTATTGTTAAGGGGTACAGCCACAGGGGTGCTCTCTAGCCTCTGACTCCTGCCCTTCCCTCTCCTAACTGTTACCCACTTAGCTGTCTCCCCAGGCCCCGGTGTGACTACCTGCCTATAGCTCCTCTCTATCATCTCCTCACTCTCCCTGACCAGACGAAGGTCATCAAGTTGCATCTCCAGTTCCTTAAAGCGGTCCCTAAGGAGCTGCAGCTTGACGCACGTGGTGCAGATGTGGCTGTCCGGGAGGCTGGGAGTCTCCCGGACTTTCCACATCTGACACTGAGCACAGAACACTGGCATGGTCCACAGAAGTGGTCCATGAATATGTATAAAAGACTAACAAAGTAACTATGGAGTATGTGGTCCTCTTGGGTTTCTGCAGTGCTCTTCTATCTGGGTGTAAGTTCTAGAATCCTGTATTATTACAGCTGAATCTGCTCCAGCATTATTCTCACAAGGCCCTGAGTTCCCTGGTCAGTCTGTCTTCCATGCCCCTTTCATAACAATTCAGCAAGCAGCAGGCATACTCAGTCACTTTTGAATTTTAGGAACATTTTAGATTCCTACAAATGTCTATTGGATTCTCTCTTAAGCCTGATTTATACTTCTGCGTCAACTCGACGCCATAACCTACGCAAGTGGCCTATGCGCGTTGTGAGCATTTATACTTGTGCATTGCTGTGTCTGCATCGCTCTGCAATTCGGGCACGTCGCGCATTCACACACACCTGCCCGCGCAGGGCTTCATGGTCATGGTAGTCTTTCTCGGGGTAAACAAGTTTAAAGCGAGCGTCTTTTTTCGTAAAAGTGAAATGTGTCCTCCATAATTTCGGAGGTCTGTAAAGTTTTATGGAAAGCACTGCAGCCAGAGCTCCTTCCCTGCCCTTCAGTCGCTCAATGGGAAGCTACTGCAGCGTAGGAGGAAATTCAATGCTACCAAGCAGACCAATCACAGTTGTTGTGGTCCGCATTGCCGCGACGTGCAGTTACATTTTGGGAGAGGTGCGCGTCAGGCTCTGGCGTAGGGATCCGTGTCGGCTCTGTGTAGGGTTTGCGGCGATGCAGTACTTACGGCGTCAAGTTGACGCAGAAGTATAAATCAGGCTTGAATCCTCTCCACCCTAATGAAGGACCTTCCCACCGCTGCCTGTCAGGAGTTTGTACATTCTCCTCATGACCATGTGGGTTTCCTCCGGGTGCTCATTTTCTCCCACAGTCCAAAGATATTATGGTTGGTAGAATAATTGGTCATTATAAATTGTCCCGTGATTAGACTAGGATTAAATCCAAGAATTTCTGGATGACGTTGTTCAAAGGGCCAATTCCACTCTGTACCTTAATAAATAAATAAAATTCTTCAACTCCTTTGTGGTAATTTCTATTTCCTGGTATATTTAGTGAATTTTCACACCTTTCCATCGCTGAATTGTCCCCTCTGTGGTAGTATGTGCAGAACTGAGTTCTATGCTCTGACTCTGCTGCAGCCTATGCATTTTCAAGTTCAGCGCTGTGTATTCAGTCGTCTGGTCTGGCTACCCATCACCTTTATTAATGACAGCATTTAAGCAGCACAATGTTAGTGTCAGCTTCACAAACTACGAAGGGGGAAAAGGTACCATGTCGCTGGTGGGACAGTGGGGCCTGTAAATTCACAAATTGTACATACACTTTTTGGGACTGGTCAGACAAGATGAAGAATCTGTCACAAAAATACTCACAAATAAGTTGTGCTATATGTTTCCAAATCATTGCAAAGACTATTAAAGGGATTGTGTTCGATTTTTATGCAGCTCTTTAGCAAGGGTAGCAAGTAAATGGCATAGCAGAGAATTACTAGATGGGATGAGAGACTAAAATGGGACTGTTTGTCATAGAGCAGAGAAAATTAAATTGAAATGGTCAAAATTCTGGAGGCACAAGAGACTGCAGATACTGGGAATGGAGCAACAAACGAGGGTTTTGACCCAAAACATTGACAATTTCTTTCCTCCCACAGATGCTACATGACACATTGCATTCCTTCAGCACACTGCACGTTGGTCATAATTCTGAGTGTGTTTTGACAAAATGAAGATAAAACGTGTTCATCCACACTCAAATTACTAACCAGTGGACCCACAAGTAAAATATACTCAAGTGGCCACTTTATTAGTTACATCTGTACACCTGCTCTTTAATAATCAGCCAATCACGTGGCAGCAACTCACTGCACAAAAGCATGCAGACATGGTCAAAAGGTTCAGTTGTTGTTCAGACCAAACATCAGAATAGGGAAGAAATGTGATCTAAGTGACTTTGATCATGGAATGATTGCTGGTGCCAGATAGGATGGTTTGACTATGGGGATCTCCTGGGATTTTCAGTCTCCAGAGGTTACAGCGAATGGTGCAAAAAACAAACAAGAAACATCCAGTGAGTGGCAGTTCCGAGAGTGAAAACACCTTGTTAATGAGAGAGGTCAGAGGAGAATGGCCAGACTGGTTCAAGCTGACAGGAAGGCAACAGTAACTCAAATAAGCATGAGTTACAACAGTGGTGTGCAGAAGAGCATCTCTGAGCCTTGGAATGGATGGGCTACAGTAGCAGATGACCACAAACATACACACAGTGGCCAGGAGGTGCCTAATAAAATGGCCGCTAAATGTAGTTGGTAAAGGAAGCAGGATGTCATTGGGAGTGTCAGGGAAGATGTCAGTGACAGTGGTAAGGGGAGGTGAAAAGAATGAGTGTTCCCAGACAAATATAACAATGAAGATAGACCATTCACACACTAAGGCTGTACCAACCAACAAACAGCCATTTACACTACTCCCATACAATACTATGTTATTCTCCCATCTACCACCCCCCGCCCCTGATCACTACACACACAAATCGATTCTAATCTCATTCTAATCAATTTCAGAAGCACTATCAAGAGTGTCCTGACCAGCTACATCACCGTCTGGTACATGAATTGCAAGGCATCTGACTGCAAGACCCTGCAAAGGATTGTGAGGACTGCTGAGAGGATCATCAGGGTCTCTTTTCCACCTGTTGGAGATATTTATCCAGAGCACTGCATACACAGGGCCTTTAGCAATGTCAATGATCCCTCCCATCCATCCAACAATCTCTTTGAGCTCCCTACCAATAGGCAGGATGTACCATACCATTAGTCTCTATTTCCTGAGGAGACTGAGGTCCTTTAACATCTGCCGGACAATGCTGAGGTGGCCAGTGCTATCATGTTTGCTGTTGTGTGCTGGGGCAGCAGGCTGAGGGTGACAGACACCAACAGAATAAACAAACTCATTCGTAAGGCCAGTGATGTTGTGGGGATGGAACTGGACTCTCTCACGGTGGTGTCTGAAAAGAGGATGCTGTCTAAGTTGCATGCCATCTTGGTCGATGTCTCCCATCCACTACATAATGTACTGGGTGGGCACAGGAGTACATTCAGCCAGAGACTCATTCCACCGAGATGCAGCACTGAGCGTCATAGGAAGTCATTCCTGCCTGTGGCCATCAAACTTTACGACTCCTCCCTTGGAGGGTCAGACATCCTGAGCCAATAGTCCTGGTCTTACTTCATAATTTACATACTACTACTTAACTATTTATGGTTCTATTACTATTTATTATTTATGGAGCAACGGTAACGAAAACCAATTTCCCCCGGGATTAATAAAGTATGACTATGACTATGACAAGGACTGTTATGATGGGTACGGGATGTCTCGGATCGGGTCCTGAATATTCTAAAGGGGGAGGGTGAGCAGCCAGTTGTCTTGGTACATGTTGGTACCAATGACATAGATAGGACAAAGGAGGAGGTCCTGAAGAGAGATTTCCAGGAGTTAGGAAGGAAGCTGAGAAGCAGGACCTCCAGGGTAGTAATCTCGGGATTGCGACCTGTGCCACGTGCTAGTGAGGGCAAGAGTAGTCAGATCAGGCAGATGAATGCCTGGCTGAGAGACTGGTGTAGGGGGCAGGGCTTCGGATTCTTGGATAATTGGGATCTCTTATGGGGAAAGTATGACCTGTTCAAAAAGGACAGGTTACACCTGAACCCGAAGGGAACCAATATCCTGGCGGGAAAGTTCAATAGAGCTGTTAGGGAGGGTTTAAACTAATTTGGCAGGGGGATGGGAACCGGAATGATAAAGTGGAGGAAGGGGAAAACAGAAATAAGTCTAAGAGGGTGAGCAGTAAAGATGTCAGGAAAGACAGGCAGGTGATGGGGCAAATGTGTAGCCATTGGGATGAGTTGCAGTGCAATAAAGTTGCAATGAAATCAAAGCAAAAAGTATCAAATACCGGTCTTAAGGTGTTGTACTTAAATGCACGCAGCATAATAAGGTGGATGATCTTGTTGTACAGCTACAGATTGGCAGGTATGATATTGTGGCCATCACTGAGACCTGGCTAAAGGATGCATGTCTCTGGGAGCTGAACATCCAAGGATACACGGTGTATCGGAAGGATAGGAAGGTAGGCAGAGGGGGAGGCGTGGCTTTACTGGTAAGAAATTATATTAAATCATTAGAAAGAGGTGATATAGGATCGGAAGGTGCAGAATCTTTATGGGTTGAGCTAAGGAATAGCAGGGGTAAAAGGACCCTGATGGTAGTTATTTATAGGCCTCCAAACAGCTGCAGGGATGTGGACTACAAATGACAACTGGAAATAGAAAAGGCTTGTCAGAAGGGCAGTGTTAAGATAATTGTGGGGGATTTTAACATGCGAGTAGATGGGGAAAAATCAGGTCGGCACTGGATTTCAAGAGAGAGAATTTGTAGAATGTCTGCGAGATGGCTTTTTAGAACAGCTTGTTGTTGAGCCCACTAGGGGATCGGCTGTACTGGATTGGGTATTATGTAATGAATCGGAGGTGATTGGAGAGATTGAGGTGAAGGAACCCTTAGGAGACAGTGATCATAACATGATTGAGTTTACTGTGAAATTAGAAAAAGAGAAGCCGAAATCTGATGTGTCAGTGTTTCAGTGGAGTAAAGGAAATTAGTGGCATGAAAGAGGAACTGGCCAAAGTTGACTGAAAAGGGACACTGGCGGGAAAGACTGCAGAGCAGCAGTGGCTGGAGTTTATGCGAGAAATGAGGAATGTGCAAGACAGGTATATTCCAAAAAAGAAGAAATTTTCAAGTGGAAGAAGAATGCAACCGTGGTTGACAAGAGAAGTCACAGCCAAAGCTAAAGCAAAGGAGAGGGCATATAAGGAAGCAAAAATTAGTGGGAAGACAGAGGATTGGGAAGTTTTTAAAACCTTACAAAAGGAAACCAAGAACGTCATTAAGAGAGAAAAGATTAACTATGAAAGGAAACTAGCAAATAATATCAAAGAGGATACTAAAAGCTTTTTCAAGTATATAAAGAGTAAAAGACAGGTGAGAGTAGATATAGGACCGATAGAAAATGATACTGGAGAAATTGTAATGGGAGATGAGGAGATGGCAGAGGAACTGAACAAGTATTTTGCATCAGTCTTCACTGAGGAAGATAGCAGGATACCAGACATTCAAGGGTGGCAGGGAAGAGAAGTGTGCGCAGTCACAATTACGACAGAGAAAGTACTCAGGAAGCTGAATAGGCTAAAGGTCGATAAATCTCCTGGACCAGGTGGAATGCACCCTCGTGTTCTGAAGGAAGTAGCTGTGGAGATTGCGGAGGCATTAGCGATGATCTTTCAAAAGTCGATAGATTCTGGCATGGTTCCGGAAGACTGGAAGATTGCAAATGTCACTCCGCTATTTAAGAAGGGGGCAAGGAAGCAAAAAGGAAATTATAGACCTGTTAGCTTGACGTCGGTGGTTGGGAAGTTTTTGGAGTCGATTGTCAAGGATGAGGTTACAGAGTACCTGGAGGCATATGACAAGATAGGCAGAACTCAACATGGATTCCTTAAAGGAAAATCCTGCCTCACAAACCTATTACAATTTTTTGAGGAAATTACCAGTAGGCTAGACAAGGGAGATGCAGTGGATGTTGTATATTTGGATTTTCAGAAGGCCTTTGACAAGGTGCCACACGAGGCTACTTAACAAGATAAGAGCCCATGGAATTACAGGAAAGTTACATACGTGGATAGAGCGTTGGCTGATTGGCAGGAAACAGAGAGTGGGAATAAAGGGATCCAATTCTGGTTGGCTACCAGTTACCAGTGGTGTTCCACAGGGATCAGTGTTGGGGCCGCTTCTTTTTACATTGCACATCAACGATTTGGATTATGGAATAGATGGCTTTGTGGCTAAGTTTGCTGACGATACGAAGATAGGTGGAGGGGCCGGTAGTGCTGAGGAAACGGAGAGTCTGCAGAGAGACTTGGATAGATTAGAAGAATGGGCAGAGAAGTGGCAAATAAAGTACAACGTTGGAAAGTGTATGGTTATGCACTTTGGCAGAAAAAATAAACGGGCAGACTATTATTTAAATAGGGAAAGAATTCAAAGTTCTGAGATGCAACGGGACTTGGGAGTCCTCCTACAGGATTCCCTTAAAGTTAACCTCCAGGTTGAGTCAGTAGTGAAGAAGGCGAATGCAATGTTGGCATTCATTTCAAGAGGAATAGAGTATAGGAGCAGGGATGTGATGTTGAGGTTCTATAAGGCACTGGTGAGACCTCACTTGGAGTACCGTGGGCAGTTTTGGTCTCCTTATTTAAGAAAGGATGTGCTGACGTTGGAGAGGGTACAGAGAAGATTCACGAGAATGATTCCAGGAATGAGAGGGTTAACATATGAGGAACGTTTGTCCACTCTTGGACTGTGTTCCTTGGAGTTTAGAAGAATGAGGGGAGACCTCATAGAAACATTTCGAATGCTAAAAGGCATGGACTGAGTGGATGTGGCAAAGTTGTTTCCCATGATGGGGGAGTCTAGTATGAGAGGGCATGACTTCAGGATTGAAGGGGGCCCTTCAGAACAGAAATGCAAAGAAATTTTTTTAGTCAGAGGGTGGTGAATCTATGGAATTTGTTGCCACGGGCAGCAGTGGAGGCCAAGTCATTGGGTGTATTTAAGGCAGAGATTGATAGGTATCCGAGTAGCCAGGGCATCAAAGGTTATGGTGAGAAGGCGGGGCAGTGGGACTAAATAGGATAAAATGGATCAGCTCATGATAAAATGGCGGAGCAGACTCGATGGGCCGAATGGCCTACTTCTGCTCCTTTGTCGTATGGTCTTATGAAAAACTGCTTCTTCCGCCAAACCATGAAATTACTGAACTCCCTGCCACCACTCAGCTCTCATCACGTATGAAGCACCAGTAGCATTATACGGTTTATGTTTAACTTGTGTCATAAATGTACTTTATTATTTGTTAATTTAATTGCAGTAAAATTACTTTATGTGTTGTATAGAAACATAGAAAATAGGTGCAGGAGTAGGCCATTCGGCCCTTCGAGCCTGCACCGCCATTTATTATGATCATGGCTGATCATCCAACTCAGAACCCTGCACCAGCCTTCCCTCCATACCCCTTGATCCCCGTAGCCACAAGGGCCATATCCAACTCCCTCTTAAATATAGCCAATGAACTGGCCTTAACTGTTTCCTGTGGCAGAGAATTCCACAGATTCACCACTCTCTGTGTGAAGAAGTTTTTCCTAATCTCGGTCCTAAAAGGCTTCCCCTTTATCCTCAAACTGTGACCCCTTGTTCTGGACTTCCCCAACATCGGGAACAATCTTCCTGCATCTAGCCTGTTCAATCCCTTTAGGATTTTATACGTTTCAATAAGATCCCCCCTCAATCTTCTAAATTCCAATGAGTATAAGCCCAGTTCATCCAGTCTTTCTTCATATGAAAGTCCTGCCATCCCAGGAATCAATCTGGTGAACCTTCTTTGTACTCCCTCTATGGCAAGGATGTCTTTCCTCAGATTAAACTGCACACAATACTCCAGGTGTGGTCTCACCAAGGCCTTGTACAACTGCAGTAGTACCTCCCTGCTCCTGTACTCGAATCCTCTCGCTATAAATGCCAGCATACCATTCGCCTTTTTCACCGCCTGCTGTACCTGCATGCCCACTTTCAATGACTGGTGTATAATGACACCCAGGTCTCGTTGCACCTCCCCTTTTCCGAATCGGCCACCATTCAGATAATAATCTGTTTTCCTATTTTTGCCACCAAAGTGGATAACTTCACATTTATCCACATTAAATTGCATCTGCCATGAATTTGCCCACTCACCCAACCTATCCAAGTCACTCTGCATCCTCTTAGCATCCTCCTCACAGCTAACACTGCCACCCAGCTTCGTGTCATCCGCAAACTTGGAGATGCTGCATTTAATTCCCTCATCCAAGTCATTAATATATATTGCAAACAACTGGAGTCCCAGCACTGAGCCTTGCGGTACCCTACTAGTCACCGCCTGCCATTCTGAAAAGGTCCCGTTTATTCCCACTCTTTGCTTCCTGTCTGCTAACCAATTCTCCATCCACATCAATACCTTACCCCCAATACCATGCGCTTTAAGTTTGCACACTAATCTCCTGTGTGGGACCTTGTCAAAAGCCTTTTGAAAATCCAAATACACCACATCCACTGGTTCTCCCCTATCTACTCTACTAGTTACATCCTCAAAAAATTCTATGAGATTTGTCAGACATGATTTTCCTTTCACAAATCCATGCTGACTTTGTCCGATGATTTCACCGCTTTCCAAATGTGCTGTTATCACATCTTTGATAACTGACTCCAGCAGTTTCCCCACCACCAACATTAGGCTAACCGGTCTATAATTCCCCGGTTTCTCTCTCCCTCCTTTTTTAAAAAGTGGGGTTACATTAGCCACCCTCCAATCCTCAGGAACTAGTCCAGAATCTAACGAGTTTTGAAAAATTATCACTAATGCATCCACTATTTCTTGGGCTACTTCCTTAAGCATTCTAGGATGCAGACCATCTGATCCTGGGGATTTATCTGCCTTCAATCCCTTCAATTTACCTAACACCACTTCCCTACTAACAAGTATTTCACTCAGTTCCTCCATCTCACTGGACCCTCTGTCCCCTACTATTTCTGGAAGATTATTTATGTCCTCCTTAGTGAAGACAGAACCAAAGTAATTATTCAATTGGTCTGCCATGTCCTTGCTCCCCATAATCAATTCACCTGTTTCTGTCTGTAGGGGACCTACATTTGTCTTTACCAGTCTTTTCCTTTTTACATATCTATAAAAGCTTTTACAGTCAGTTTTTATGTTCCCTGCCAGTTTTCTCTCATAATCTTTTTTCCCCTTCCTAATTAAGTCCTTTGTCCTCCTCTGCTGAACTCTGAATTTCTCCCAGTCCTCAGGTGAGCCACTTTCTCTGGCTAATTTGTATGCTTCTTCTTTGGAATTGATACTATCCCTAATTTCTCTTGTCAGCCACCAGTGCACTACCTTCCTTGATTTATTCTTTTGCCAAACTGGGATGAACAATTGTTGTAGTTCATCCATGCAACCTTTAAATGCTTGCCATTGCATATCCACCGTCAATCCTTTAAGTGTCATTTGCCAGTCTATCTTAGCTAATTCACGTCTCATACCTTCAAAGTTACCCCTCTTTAAGTTCAGAACCTTTGTTTCTGAATTAACTATGTCACTCTCCATCTTAATGAAGAATTCCACCATATTATAGTCACTCTTACCCAAGGGGCCTCTCATGACAAGATTGCTAATTAACCCTTCCTCATTGCTCAAAACCCAGCCTAGAATAGCCTGCTCTCTGGTTGGTTCCTCGACATGTTGGTTCAAAAAACCATCCCGCATACATTCCAAGAAATCCTCTTTCTCAGCACCTTTACCAATTTGGTTCACCCAATCTGCATGTAGATTGAAGTCACCCATTATAACTGATGTTCCTTTATTGCACACATTTCTAATTTCCTGTTTAATACCATCTCCGACCTCACTACTACTGTTAGGTGGCCTGTACACAACTCCCACCAGCGTCTTCTGCCCCTTAGTGTTACGCAGCTCTACCCATATCGATTCCACATCTTCCCGGCTTATGTCCTTCCTTTCTATTGCGTTAATCTCTTCTTTAACCAGCAACGCCACCCCACCTCCCCTTCCTTCATGTCTATCCCTCCTGAATATTGAATATCCCTGAACGTTGAGCTCCCATCCTTGGTCATCCTGGAGCCATGTCTCCCAACTATATCATAATCATTAATAACAATCTGCACTTTCAATTCATCCACCTTAATACGAATGCTCCTTGCATTGACACACAAAGCCTTCAGGCGCTCTTTTACAACTCTCTTAGCCCTTATACAATTATGTTGAAAAGTGGCCCTTTTTAATGCTTGCCCTGGATTTGTCGGCCTGCCACTTTTACTCTTCTCCTTAGTACTTTTTGCTTCTACCCTCACTTTACACCCCTCTGTCTCTCTGCACTGGTTCCCATCCCCCTGTTGTGAACTAACCTCCCCACGCCTAGCCTCTTTAATTTGATTCCCACCCCACAACCATTCTAGTTTAAAGTCACCTCAGTCGCCCTCGCTAATCTCCCTGCCAGGATATTGGTCCCCCTAGGATTCAAGTGTAACCCGTCCTTTTTGTACAGGTCACGCCTGCGCCAAAAGAGGCCCCAATGATCCAAAAACTTGAATCCCTGCCCCCTGCTCCAATCCCTCAGCCACGCATTTATCCTCCACCTCATCGCATTCCTACTCTCACTGTCGCGTGGCACAGGCAGTAATCCCAAGATTACTACCTTTGCGGTCCTTTTCTCAACTCCCTTCCTAGCTCCCTATATTCTCCTTTCAGGACCTCATCCCTTTTCCTACCTATGTCATTGGTACCTATATGTACCACGACCTCTGGCTCCTCACCCTCCCACTTCAGGATATCTTGGACACGATCAGAAATATCCCGGACCCTGGCACCAGGGAGGCAAACTACCATCCGGGTCTCTGGACTGCGTCCACAGAATCGCCTATCTGACCCCCTTACTATCGAGTCCCCTATCACAACTGCCCTCCTCTTCCTTGCCCTACCCTTCTGAGCTACAGGGCCAGACTCTGTGCCGGAGGCACTGCCACTGTCGCTTCCCCCGGGTAAGCTGTCCCCCCCAACAGTACTCAAACAGGAGTACCTATTGTTAAGGGGCACAGCCACCGGGCTACTCCCTATTACCTGACTCTTCCCCTTCCCCCTCCTAACCGTGACCCACTTGTCTGCCTCCCGTGGCCCCGGCATGACCACCTGCCTGCAACTCCTCTCTATCAACTCCTCACTCTCCCTGACCAGACGAAGGTAATCGAGCTGCAGCTCCAGTTCCATAACGCGGTCCCTTAGGAGCTGCATCTCGATGCACTTGGCACAGATGTAGATGTCCGGGAGGCTTGGAGACTCCAGGGCCTCCCACATCCGACACCGAGAACAGCAAACTGCCCTCACACTCATACTGCCCCTCTCCTCAAATAGCAACAGAAAATGAATGCCAAACCTTCCTCGCCTCGCCCGTTTCCGCCTAAGCCCGAGTATGCATGAGTTATATGTACTGTGTTGTGTACCTTGGTCCAGGGGAATGTTGTTTCGTTTGATGGCATACATGTGTATAGTTCAATGACAATAAACTTGAACTCGATTTAGAGCAGCCAAATATCCTACCAAATTGATGTTTTTGGGATATGGGAAGAAACTGGCGCACCTGGCAGAAAGCTACTCAGTCACAGGGAGAAAGTACAGATTTCATACCGACAAGCGCCACAGCTCAGGATTGAACCAGGGTTGTTGATGCAAAGAGGCAATGGTTCTTCCAGCTGCACCACTCTGCCATCCGATTTTAATGCAGCCTGCTGTGTAATGTGGAACTTAATAGGAGGAAATAGGGCAAGAGAACATACAAAAAAGGGAATTTAAAAACCAACAGAGGCAACCAAAAAAGCCGTAAAGATGGAAAAGATGAAGTATGAAGGTAAGATAGCCACTAATATCAAAAAGGATAACAAAACATTTTTCAGATATATAAAGAGTAAAAGAGAGATGAGAGCGGATAGTAGACCGCTGGAAAATGATGCTGGAGTGGTAGTAATGGGGGACAAGGAAATGACGGATGAACTGAATAAGTATTTTGCATCAGTCTTCAACATGGAAGAGACTAGCAGTGCGCCAGAAATTTGAGAGTGTCAGGGGGCAGAAGTAAGTGCAATTGCTATTACTGAGGAGAAGGTGCTTGGGAAGCTGCAAGGTCAAAAGGTAGATAAGTCACCTGGACCAGATAGACTACACAGCAGGGTTCAGAAATATGTAGCGGAAGAGATTGTGGAGGCATCAGTGATGATCATCAGTGGTGCCGACTGCTGGACCGACCACCGCCTCATTGTGTCCAAGTTCAGGCTTCGCATTCTGCCCATGAGAAGACCCCAAAGGCAGAAGACTGCAAAGAGGCTGAATGTCTCCAAGCTGAAAAGCAGCAGGGTTGCAGAAGAATTCGTCGATGACCTTAAAGGCAGACTGCCAGACACACCACAGGAAGACGGGACCAGCGTTGAGGAACAGTGGACGGCCTTCAGAGACGCTGTCTACACTACCGCCCTTCAACATCTCGGACCAGCAACCCGAAGAAACCAAGACTGGTTCGATGAGAATGATGAAGAAATACAGGCACTACTAACGGAGAAACATCAACATTACAGAGCGCATCAGAACGACCCCACGTCGCTAGCCAAGAAAGATGCCTTTACCAACACAAGAAGAAATGTGCAGAAAAAACTTCGCGCGATGTAGGACAGCTGGTTCAGCAAGAAGGCCGATGAAATCCAGGGCTATGCAGACAGCCACGACATAAAGCGCTTAAGGCTGTATACGGACCCCAGTCCTCCGGCTCCTCACCCCTCCTCAATGCAGATGAGACGCAGCTGCTGACAGAGAAGCAGCAGATTCTGGATCGGTGGGCTGAGCACTTTAACAACGTCCTTAACCGCCCTGCCGACATCAACGACGAGGCCATTGCCCGCCTGCCCCAGGTAGAAATCAACAAGAACCTCGATACCCTCCCCACAGTAGATGAAGTCAGGAAGGCAGTGAAGCAACTCTCCTGTGGCAAAGCGCCAGGACCCGATGCAATCCCTGCTGAGGTATACAAAGCAGGAGGCCCTGTCATGATGCAAAAGCTGACTGTACTCTTCCAGTCCATGTGGAAAAAGGGACAGGTCCCGCAACAGCTGAAAGATGCCAGCATAGTCCACATCTACAAGAGGAAAGGCAACCGCCAGTCTTGCGACAACCACCGAGGCATCTTCCTCTTGTCCATTGCGGGGAAGATTCTGGCCCATGTCCTGCTCAACCGCCTTCTCCAACATCTTGAGCAAGGTCTGCTCCCAGAAAGCCAGTGCGGATTCCGTGCTGAACGTGGGACTGCAGACGTGATTTTTGCTGCGCACCAACTCCAAGAAAAATGCCAGGAGCAACACAGCGACCTCTTTGTGACCTTTGTCGATCTAACCAAGGCTTTCGATACGGTCAGCAGAGAAGGCTTGTGGAAGATCATGGAGAAGTCTGGCTGCCACAATCGTCCGGCAGTTCCACGACGGTATGATGGTGAAAGTTCTGCATGACGGCGACGAGTCGGAGGCCTTCCCAGTGACAAATGGCATCAAACAAGGCTGCGTTCTTACCCCGACTCTGTTCAGTATGGTATTCTCTGCCATGCTGACAGATGCCTTCCGTAACTACGAAGAAGGAATCCACGTCAGGTACAGGACTGACAGCAGGTTGTTCAACCTTAGGCGCCTGCCGGCAGTTACAAAGGTGCAAGAGACTGCCATCAGAGACTTCTTGTTTGCTGATGACTGCGCACTCAATGCCAGCACAGAGCAGGAGATGCAGCGTGAAATGGACTGCTTCTCACAAGCCTGCGACAACTTCGGTCTCACTATCAGCACCAAAAGACCAAAGTTATGTACCAGCCTGCCCCAGGAAAGCCATTCCAGGAGCCGCGCATCACGGTGAAGGGCCAGAACCTCCAGGCAGTCGACAACTTCACCTACCTGGGCAGCATACTCTCTCGCGCAGTGAACATAGACGCTGAGGTCAACAACAGGATTACCAAAGCCAGCGCCGCCTTTGGGAGACTCCGTGAGAACGTCTGGGAGCGGAGAGGACTCAGCCTTACCACCAAGCTGAAGGTCTACTATGCAGTGGTCCTTACCACCCTCCTTTACGCCCGCGAGACCTAAACTGTCTTCAGCAGACATGCCAAACAGCTTAACCACTTTCACCTGAGCTGTCTCCGCAGATTCCTCCACATCAAGTGGCAGGACAAAGTCCCCGACACGGAAATCCTGGAATGTGCACTGAACAACCTGCTGTCAGTCCTGTACCTGCTGAAAGCCCAAGCCAGGTGGGCTGGACATGTGGTCAGAATGCCAGACAGCCGATTGCCTAAGCAGCTGCTGTACGGAGAACTGTGTCAGGGCAAGCGCTCAGTCGGGGGGTGGGCAGAAGAAACGTTACAAAGACTGCCTCAAAGCGTCCCTCAAAGGCCTGGGTGTCGACATCAACACGTGGGAGACGCTTGCCCTCAACCGTCCAGCTTGGCGCAGCAAGATCACAGGAGCCCGTGCAGCTGAAGTCAGGCACATCATCGAGGCGCAACGAAAGCGTGCTGTGCGCAAGGCCTGAGCAGCATCCACTGCCACGACAGCACCCACCCACTTGTGTCCCACGTGTGGGCCAGCCTTCAGGGCCCGGATTGGCCTCATCAGTCACCTCCGGCCCCACAGCCACCAATCTCCCATTTGACTTTGAAGCCATGGTCATCTTCGACTACGAAGGACAAACGAACCAGAGATGCTGACATGGAATGGAAAATTGCAAATGCCACTCTACTTTTCAAGAAAGAAGGGAGCAGAAGAAAGGAAACTATAGGCCAGTTGTCCTGAACTCAGTAGTTGAGAAGATGTTGGAATTGAGTATGAAAGATGAGGCTTCAGGGTACTTGGAGGCACTTGATAAAATAGTACAAAGTCAGTCTGGTATCTTTAATGGAAAATCTTGTCTGTCAAATTTATTGGAATTCTTTAAGGAAATTACAAGTAGATCAACAAAGGAGAATCGGTTAATGTTGTGTCCTTAGATTTTCAGCAGGCATTCGACAAGGTGCTGCACATGAGACTGCTTAACAAGGTAAGACTCCATGGTATTACAGGAAAGATACTAACATGCATAGAGCATTAGCTGATTGGCAGGAGGCAAAGATTGGGAATAAAGGGAGCCTTTTCTGACTGGTGTCGATGACTTGTGGTGTTCTGCAGGGAGTCAGTTTTGGGACTGCTTATTTTCACATTATGTGCCTATAAAAAGTATTCAGCCCCTTGGAAGTTTTCATGTTTTATTGTTTTACAACATTGAATCACAGTGGACTTAATTTGGCTTTTTTGACACTGATCAACAGAAAAAGACTCTTTCATGTCAAAGTGAAAACAGATATCTGCAAAGTGATCTGAATTAATTACAAATATAAAATACAAAATAATTGATTGCATAATTGTTCACCCCCCCTTCAAGTAAGTATTTAGTAGATGCACCTTTGGCAGCAGTTACAACCTTGAGTCTGTGTGGATAGGTCTCTAACAGCTTTGCACATCTGGACACTGCACTTTTTCCCCATTCGTCCTGGGTACTTTGTAGGCTAGTACCCAAGATGTACCTGACTAGATTTACAACCTTCTGCAGTTTATTTTGGTCCTGTGCAGTAGTCCCTCTGTACCAGACAGTGATGCAGCCTGTCAGAATGCTCTCCACGGTACAACTATAGAAGTTTTTGAGTGTAGTTGTTGACATACTAAATCGCTTCAAACTCCTAATAAAGTATAGCTGCTGTCTTGCCTTCTTTATAACTACATCGATATGTTGGGACCAGGTTAGATCCTCAGAGATCTTGACACCCAGGAACCTGAAGCTGCTCACTCTCTCCACTTCTGATCCCTCTTTCAGGATTGGTACGTGTTCCTTCGTCTTACCCTTCCTGGTCCACAATCAGCTCTTTCATCTTACTGACGTTGAGTGCCAGGTTGTTGCTGTTGCACCACTCCACTAGTTGGCATCTCTCTCTCCTGTGTGGCCTCTCGTCACCACCTGAGATTCTACCAACAATGGTTGTATCGTCAGCAAACTTATAGATGGTATTTGAGCTATGCCTAGCCACACAATCATGTGTATCTAGAGAGTAGAGTGTGTGCTTAGCCCACTACTCCTGAGGTGTACTAGTGTTGATTGCCAGCGAGAAGGATATGTTATCACCAATCCACACACATTGTGGTCTTCTGGTTAGGAAGTCAAGAATCCAATTGCAGAGGAAGGTACAGAGGCCCAGGTTCCGCAACTTCTCAATCAGGGAATGATGGTATTAAATGCTGAGCTATAGTCGATGAACAGCATCCTGACGTAGGTGTTTGTGTTGTCCAGGTGGTTTAAAGCTGTTTGGAGAGCCATTGAGATTGCATCTACCTTTGTCCTATTGTGGCGATGGGCAAATTGCAATGGGTCCAGGTCCTTGCTGAGGCAGGAGTTCAGTCTAGTCATGACCAACCTCTCAAAGCATCTCATCACTATCGATGTGAATGCTACTGGGTGATAGTCATTAAGGCAGCCCACGTCGTTCTTCTTAGACACTGGTAGAATTGTTGCCTTTTTGAAGCAAGTGGGAACTTCTGCCCGTAACAGAGAGAGGTTGAAAATGTCCTTGAATACTCCTGCTAGCTGGTTGACACAAGTTTTCAGAGCCTTACCAGGTACTCCATCGGGACCTTCTACCTTGCAAAGGCTCACTCTCTTTAAAGACAGCCTAACATCAGCCTCTAAGACAGAGATCACAGGTGCAGCAGGAATCTTCACAGCTGTAGTTGTGTTCTCCCATTCAAGGTGTGCATAGAAGGTGCTGAGTTCACCTGGTAGTGAAGCATCGCTGCCATTCATGCTATTGGGTTTCGTTTTGTAGGAAGTAATGTCTTACAGACCCTGCCAGAGTTGGTGTGCATCCGATGTCGCCTCCAACCTCATTCAAAATTGTCTCTTCATCCTTGAAATAGCCCTCTAAAAATCATACCTGGTTTTCTGGTACGGGCCTGGGTTGCCAGACTTGAATGCCACAGATCTAGCCTTCAGCAGATGACGTACCTCCTGGTTCATCCATGGCTTTTGGTTTGGGAATGTACAGTAAGTCTTTGTGGGCACACACTCATCCACACAGGTTAATGAAGTCAGTAACAACTGCAGCATACTCATCCAGGTTTAAAGATGAATCCCTGAATATAGTCCAGTCCACCGATTCAAAGCAGTCCTGTAGGCGCTCTTGTACTTCCCTTGTCCATACCTTCTTGGTCCTCACTGCTGGTGCTGCAGTCTTCAGTCTCTGCCTATACTCAGGAGTAGAAGTACAGCCAGGTGATCAGACTTCCCGAAGTGAGGGCATGGAATAGCACAGTAGGCATTCTTGATGGTGGTGTAAGCAATGATCCACTGTGTTGTTTCCTCTGGTATTGCAAGTGATCTGGTGATGATAGTTGCTTAGTGATTTTTTTCAGACTGGCCTGGTTAAAATCTTCTAAAACAATGGTGAAGGCATTAGGGTGCGCTGTTTTGTGCATGTTGAATCCATTACTCAGATCATCTAAAGCCTGCTTGATATTGGCCTGAGGTGGAATGTAAACTGCTACCAAAATGACCTCAGAGAACTCCCATAGCAGTTAAAAAGAACGACACTTTACTGCTAGATATTCCAGGTCTGGTGAGCAGATTTTTATCACAATCAGATGAAACACCTTGACTGCACACGGGTCTCCAAAAACAGATCTCCATTTAACTAATTATGTGACCTTTGCAACCAATTGGCCACACCAGTGATGATTTGGTGTGTCATTTTAAAGGGGTGAATAATTATGCAATGGATTATTTAGGGTTTAATATTTGTAATTAATTTAGATCACTGTGTTGAGATCTGTTTTCACTTTGACACAAAAGAGTCCTTTTCTGTTCATCAGTGTCAAAAAAAAACTAAATTAAATCCACTGTGATTCACTGCTGTAAAACAATAAAACATGATAACTCTCCGGGGGGGGGGGGGGGTGCAGGTGAATACTTTTTATAGGCACTATGTCAATAATTTGGATTACAGATTTGGTGGCTTGTGGCCAAGTTTACGAACAATACAAAGATAGGTAGGGGGCAGGTGGTGTTGAGGAAGCAGGGAAACTGCAGAAGGACTTAGTCAGATTGGGAAAATAGGCAAAGAAATGACAGATGGAATACAGTGTCAGGAAGTGTATGGTCATGCACTTTGGTCGAAGTAATAAAAACATCAGCTATTTTCTAAATGGGGAAAAAATTCCAAACTCCGAGGTGCAAAGGGACTTGGGAGACCTTATGCAGGATTCCCTAAAGGTTAATTTGCAGGTTGAGTCAGTGGTGAGGAAGGCAAATGCAATGTTAGCATTCATTTTGAGAGGACTAGAATATAAAAGGAAGGATGTAATACTGAGGCTTTGTAAGGCACCGTTGAGGCCTCACTTGGGAGTATTTGTAAGCAAACTGATCTAAGAAAGAACGTGCTGACGTTGGAGAGGATTCAAAGGAGGTTCACAAGAATGATTCCGGGAATGAAAGGCTTATCATAATGGGAGCATTTGGTGACTCTGGGCCTGTACTCACTGGAATTTAGATGAACGAGGGGGATCTCACCGAAACCTATCGAATGTTGAAAGGCCTAGATAGAGTGGATGTGGAGAGGATGTTTCCTATAGTGGGGAAGCCTTGGACCAGAGGGAACAACTTCAGAATAGAGGGACATCCATCCACATCATTGGGTGTGTTTAAGCGAAGGTTGATAGATTCTTGATAAGTCAGGGCGTGAAAGGTTACAGGGAGAAGACAGGAGAATGGGGTTGAGAGGGAAATGTTTCAGCCATTTTCAAATGGCAGAGCAGACACGATGGGCCAAATGGCCTAATTCCATTCCTGTATCTTATGGTCTTATGAAATTGTGTGAGTAAGATAGAGGAATGGAAATCACTGAAGGACTTGTAATGTGTTGGCACAGATGACATGAACTGACTCGTTTGTTTCTCTGTTGCATGAATCACTGAACTGTGATAGAGCAATACAGGTTAGGTTATCCCTGGCCAATTTATTTGTTATCAGGAGGTGGCTCCAGGTTTCTTACAACACTGCCCAGGCAAAGTAATGGGAGAGTGTCACAGATACAGCAGAAGAAATGGGCCTTCAGCACATGATAATGTGCTGATCTAATTAAACTCCTAACTAAACTAATCCCTCCACAAAGGTCATATCCCTTCATTCCTTGTACATTTGGGTACATGTCTAAGAGGCTCTTAATCAATTCTATTGTATTTTCCTCCACTACCACCCCTGGTAGCACAATAGAGTACCTGCAACTCTCTGTGTGGAAAAACCTACCCCACACATCTCCTTTGAATATACCCTCTCTCATTTAAATGGGTCCCCTCTAATATTAGATATTTCAACCCTGGGAGAAAGATACCAACCGTCTACTCTTCCTATGTCTCCACAGTCTTATAAACTTCCTATCAAATCTCCCCTCAGCCTCCTTTGCTCCAGAGAAAACAATTTAAGTTTATCCAACCTCTCCGTGCAGCACATACCCTCTAATTCAAGTTTATTCAGCCTCGTCTTGTAGCAGATCTCCCTAATCCTGATAAACCACTCTTGCATCCTCTCCAAAGCCTCCGTATTCTAGTATCCATGAAGTACTTTGGGAAATTCCAATTGGTAACTCATTCGTAATTAACTAGCTTTGATCTTTTTCCCAAGGTTTAGCTCAGGTGAGTTGTTTTCTTTGGAGGTACTGAATATAGTTGGGTGGTGAGGTGGAGATGTGTGTCTACCAAAGGAGATGTAAGGCGCTCCTTCCCTCCGCTAGCCTGCTGGTCACCCTTGGGCAAGGTTTAGCACCAGCTTAGTTCCACCCTCCAACCAATCAGGGTCACGTGAAGCCATGCGATCAGGTGGTGGATGGTCGTATGAGCAGCTGGTGCAGATCACAAGACCTGGTTATGTGACCACTGACGCCAAGCAAACAGTCTCTGAAGATTATTGATAATGTCTTGGGGGGGGGGTCACCCATCTTGTAAAGACACTGCCCCGAAGAAGGCAATGGCAAACCACTTCTGTAGAAACATTTGCCAAGAACAATCATGGTCATGGAAAGACCATGGTCGCCTCTATCATACGACACAGTACATAACGAATGTCGACATAGTGGAAGGAAGGGTTTAGTACCCTCTGCCTTCACTCATGATAATGACTCAAAAGTGAATATAAATTGATATAAATCAGAGTAAGTCATCAGAGAGGGAGCAGCAATAAGTAGCATAGTGATGAGGTGGTCATAGGGTGGGGTCTACAATCTGTTAGAGTGCAATCGGTACGGCAATGAGTTTCTTCTCTTCAGAGGTTCCAAGTCACTAACCTGTTGGATGAGAAATGCAGAGCCACCAAAAATAAGACAGATTACAAAAACATTTAAACACAAGTGTTCATGTTTAAGGATCTTATATTGTAGCATTTATTCCAAGGTCATAAAGCAGATCGATTTGAGTTGGCTGCAGTAGACAATATCAGTCAGTACCCAGAAAGAGCCTTCCTAGATTGCAAACCAAAAGCAAACCAATGTGCCTGAAGCCTGGAAAACTAGCAAATAAATTTAAAATTCACTGTGCTTCTTGTCCGTTGCCCATCATTATAATGGTGGTGGCATCCGTTAGTCTCGTGAGACCATGGATCTGCACTTGAGAGTCTTGCTTCAGTCTGTGTTAGAGCAGCGTCTGTTGTGGCTGTAGAGGCCCACACGGGAGTGGCAGTCTCGGCTGCAGCGACTGCACTTGAAGGCACTGTCCTCCAGTGTTATCTTGGTGCTGTTTTTCCGACGAGTACATTATTATAATATGCAAATTATTTTCATTCAATTTAATTCACTTTATTTCTACATTATCATGTTCCAAGGTGTGCATTCTACTGTCAGTATGTGCTGTAAGGCAAAATAGGAAACAGCTCTAGAGAAAGCAATAAGATTCACTTAAGCTAAACATGGGGATACGTAACAAGAAAACAACACATAGGACAAATTAATCTCAGGCGAACACAAAATGACAGAACATAACAGAAAACAATAAGTGAAGTGCTTAACCTCAACATTAGGAAGAAGTTTCCTGAGTTTGAGATTGGTAAATCTGACAAGAATATGAAGGTGCCTGGGGCATATAATACATGATGTGGAGCCTTAGGCACTCAGAATAGTTTGTTATAGAGGGGGCTGGTCCAAAATCCAAAAGATACACAGGCAAAATCTGGTTCTATTCATCAAGAGGACAGAGTTATCAAAAGATCACCCCGGGCAGGGTAAGAACAATGAAAATGCAGGTGGACTCCGAGGACACATGCAGGTATAAATATCATAGAAATGGATGACTTTTCTGAGTGGACAGAATGAGAATCAGGCTCTGGATTGCTCTTAGCAAAGGGTTGCAGATAGGACAATAGATAGAGAGCTAAGTCCAGTTTCTTGCGGTGTGGGAGTCGTAAGAAGATCGTTAAAAATATCCGCAAAATGGTTGGACTGCAGTAGTGACTTCAGAAAGAATTGGAGTGGGAGTGTTTTCAACAACTCTTAGATGTAAAATAATTTGTTGTCAAAGTACACACCAGTCAAATGGAGACCAGTTGGCAGGAGAAATCTTGAGCAAAATATTGATCAAATTGTCAATTTTTCATCAAATAGCAATATATTTATTAACTAACTGATACGTGGGTTACAGCACACCACAAATCTTTGGCTCGGTGTCCAGTCACCCTCTCTCAATGAGTACTCATCCTCCAGTATTGACCCCTCACTGAGCACTGGAACTGGAATTGAAAGAGATCTGTTATTTCCACATGCACCAAGCTAGAGTGAAAAGCTTGGCATGCATAGAAGGTAAGCTAGTACCATGTGACAGCTACAGAGAAAGTGCAATGCAGGTAAACCATGAGGTGTAGGATCAAAGTAAAGTTCAAAGAAGAAGAAGATGCCCTTAACTCCTGGTGGAGTCATCGGGGCGCTGTCATGACAAGCTTTTTGAATGCTCATCATGTGGCGTTTTTTTAGCATCGCTTTTTTTTTACGAGGTCAAGTTGCCAGCTCGATGCTCAACCCAGCATGGATGGAAAGCGTGCAAGGGAGCCGACTGGATTTGAACTCGGGACCTGTTGCCCCGAAGTCCAGCGCTGATGCCGCTATGCCACCAGCCGACTTAAAGTTCAAAGTAATTTTTTTATTATCAAAATACATAGTCTCTACAACCCTGAGATTCATTGTCTTGCGGGCATACTCAGCAAATCTATAGAATAGTAACTATAATAGGATCAATGTAAGATCAACCAGAGTGCAGAAAACAACAAACTGTGCAAATGCAAATATAAATAAATACCCTGTAGCAATAAATAATGACAATAGACAATAGGTGCAGGAGTAGGCCATTTGGCCCTTCGAGCCAGCACTGCCATTCACTATGATCATGGCTGATCATCCACAATCAGTATCCAGTTCCTGCCTTCTCCCCAAATAATGAGAACGTGAGAAAGCAAGGTAAAGAGTCCTTAAAGTGAGATCATTTGTTATGGGAGCATTTCAATAGATGGACAAGTGAGTGTAGTTACTCCCTTGTGTTCAAGAGCCTGATAGTTGAGGGGTAGTATCTGTTCTTGAACCTGGTGGTGCGAGTCCTGATGCTTTTGTACCTTCTATCTAATGGCAGCAGCGAGAAAGGAGCATGGCCTGGGTGATGGAGATCATTGATGATGGATACTACTTTCTGACAACAGTGTTTCATGTAAATGTGCTGAATGGTTGGGAGGGCTTTACCTGTGATGTACTGGACCAAATCCACTACCTTCTGTAGGATTTTCCGATCAAAGGCATTGGTGTTTCCATACCAGGCTATAATGTAATCAGTCAGTAAACTCTCCACGACACAGCAATAGAAATTTGTCAATGTTTTAGATTGTGAGGTCTAGTCAACCTTATCCTTTAATGTACTATTTAATCGCCATATAACACAAGACTATAGGCAGCAGGAGTAGGCCACCAGGCCTCTCAAACCTGCTCCACCACTCATTATGATCATGGTTCATCAATGCTAGCCTCAGCTTGCCTTCTGTGCTAGTTTTCCATACCCCTAATTCCCTGATCTTTGTATTTCCAATTTACCTTAAACATATCAAATGGTCTATTCTCTACCACCCTCAGGGCAGAGAATTCACTACCCTCTGAGAGTGGACATTTTATGCACTATCTAAATGACCACTGCCTTATCTGGTAACCATATTCCCTTGTTCATGTGAAGACATCTCAACATCTACCTCATGAAGCCCCCTTAGGATTTTATAAAATTTAAGAAATACACACCTAACCTGTCCAGACCCTTTTGATAGGACAACCCTCTCATCCCAGGAATTCGCCTTGTGAACCTCCTTTCAATTGCCTCTAATGCTACTATATCCTTAATAGGTAACCATACCAAAACTGCGCACAGCATTCCCGATATGGCTCCACCAAGACTCTGTACAACTGTCGCAAAAATACCTCACTCTTAAAAGTCCAACCCCACTGCAAAATGGGCTAAAATGCCACGGGCCTTCTAAACTACGTGTTGGACTTATTTTAAAGTTTTTTTGTGATTTATACACTAAGGCGCCTTGATCCCTCTAGACTTCACACGTTCGATCCCCATTTAGATTATAATCTGCTTTTTGATTCCTTTTAGCAAATTCCATGAGCTCACACTTGACTTCATTAATCTTTCTCTCTTACAACCACTGAGCACTAATCTCTAGAGGAGAAGAGTGAGAAGTGAAGTGGCAAGCATTTCATTAGTAAGTGTGCTGGAGTACCAGAGAAGACTCATACTAAATCTGACTGCCTACAGCTGAAACTTTCAACATATCAAAATAAATGTTTCATGAGACAAAGAAGAAAGGAGGAAGAGAGACCACTCTGAGACTATAGCAGGGTCGGAGAGAAAGAATGGCCTGGAATGATCATGGATGGGATGTGTCAAGAGTTAAGGTAAAACAGGGGTGAGATGTCACTACTGGGGCTACTCTGGGGTTAATTTATTTGTGGTTAATATTATTCTATGTGTGGTATGTGTGTGTGAGTTATATATACTGTGTTGTACACCTTGGTCTGGAGGAACACTGTTTCATTTGGTGGTATACAGGTGTATAGTTGAATGAGAATACATTGAACTTGAACCAATCCATCAACCAATAACTAGGCAGAAGGACAATGATGAGAGAATTCTCTGGGAATTTTCGGAAACAGCTCTATCTCCATCTTTAATATCTCTATTTTTCCCTTTCAGGGTTCTTTTCAAGACCCTGACCTGGAGTTACACACTGACTTTGGTCCTTTGAGGGAATGGGACCGGCTTTCAGGGTTTCATGACTGGCCATTATTCCACATGCCAAGGATGCAACCTAAGAGCTCAGCTCACCTTTAGAGGTCCCCGATCTCGTGCCTCTGGAGACAGGCGGATTGGAGGTCAGTGTCCCGCAGGAGATTGGTGTGTCATGGGAGTCAAAATATCTACGGCTGTGTGACCAGAAAACTGAGATCTTTGGGCACAGAGCTCAGAAAAAGTGACACAACAGACTTTTAGCATTGTAAACCAGCAAGTTGTTTGTCATGTCTCCCCTCTCGCTGTGAAACGGGGAGAGAGGGGAGAGAGGGGAGAGAGGGGAGAGAGGGGAGAGAGGGGAGAGAGGGGAGAGAGGGGAGAGAGGGGAGAGAGGGGAGAGAGGGGAGAGAGGGGAGAGAGGGGAGAGAGGGGAGAGAGGGGAGAGAGGGGAGAGAGGGGAGAGAGGGGAGAGAGGGGAGAGAGGGGAGAGAGGGGAGAGAGGGGAGAGAGGGGAGAGAGGGAGAGAGGGGAGAGAGGGGAGAGAGGGGAGAGAGGGGAGAGAGGGGAGAGAGGGGAGAGAGGAGAGAGAGAGAGAGAGAGACAGACTGTGGTATGTTGAATACCGGTTGAATGAGTAGTTTATGGGGTACTGCAAGTCTGTATCTTTGCTGTTGCTTTGCTGCACGCTTGAGTGCTCGGTGGTGGGTGCCGATGTTTTTTTTTTGATGGTGGGGGGAGGGCGGATCATTGCTTGCTGCTGCTTACGTGTGGGAGGGAGGGGAGCTGGGGGGTACTTGGGGTTCTAACATTTAACTGTCATTCATTCTTTGGGGACACTCTGTTTTCATGGATAGTTGCAAAGAAAAAGCATTTCAGGATGTATATTGTATACATTTCTCTAACCTTTGAAACCTCTGAAATTTCCAGAGATGTCAAAAAATGCAGTTTACTAATAATGCAAAAAATAGACTGAGGTAGCAATAATATCGGCAGCAATGAGGACATTGTAAAAGTGTGTTTTGAAGAACTTTCTGAATTAGTATATTTCTGACCCTACGTAGAAGGTGACATAAGCCCAAGTAGAGAAACTACTGTGGGACAGCATCTATGAAACACTAATCATAATATCTTAAGATTTAGAAAGGGATGTAAAACACTCCAAGGTAATTATAATAGAAGAGGAGACATTCGCAATGGGATGCAAACAGATATGGTCTGCGTAAACTGGAATCAAAAAAGGAGTATGGGGTCAATTCAGTAAATATAAACTAGTGATCGGGACATTCCAGAAACAATAATCAGAGGGATACTTGGATACGCATGACAAAGCCAACAAATTTTATCCAACTAGCTTGATAGCTTCTTTTGAACACAGAAGCCCAATGAGGGAAATTGACCTGATGAGGTATGCAGTATATGGAATCAAACTGGTGTTTGTTAATTCAATATGAATGGAATCACCAAGAAAGATGCTGTTAACAGCATGAAAAAAATAACTCTGAGAAATAAAAAAAGAACACACGCTTCAACAAAAAATACATTATTAATATATGAAGCAAAGAATAGACAGCTATTCCAACAATTCCTATTCACAAGGCTCTATAATAAACAGACACAAAATGGTGGAGGAACTCAGCAGGTCAGGCAGCATCTATGGAAATGAATAGACAGTCAGCATTCCGCCAACATTTTATGTGCATTACTCTGCATTTCCAGCATCTGCAGGATCTCTAGTATATATAACAAATATCACTGTTTGAGAGTAATCTATGTGCTTAGACCGCCACCTGCTGGAAAGTAGTTGAATGAGAAATACAGGCAGATCATGCTATTGCATAATTCCATTGAACTTTGGTATAAATTAATGTTGAGAGGTGAATAGAAAAACGATAGAATGGGAGTTGGTTTAGGGCACATATTTGCACCAGTGTTGTGCTACTGACAAAATACTAACTGCCCACCCCTGATAGTTCTGCATGAAATCGAAAACAAGGATTCAAAGAAATAAATCCAATTGGAAGTCAGAATCAAGTTCATTTATATGATGAGAAATGCATTGTTTTACAGCAGCAGTGCAGTGCAAAGACATAAAGTTACCATAAATTACAAGATGAATAAATAGGAATAATGAATATAGTCATCAGGAAATTCAATTAGAATGTTAACTTCAAGAGTAGTTAGATTTCTATAATAATGTAATTAAATCAAATTGCACCACAAAGCCATTATGTACCTTCCCCTGAAACAGACAATTGAAAAGCTTTGCATTTCTCGTTTTCTACTGCCAAAGTCAAAGTTAAGCTCATTGTTATATTGCAACTCAAAACTTAGAGCAGCATCACAGGCACATATCATATAAACAGCATCCACAAGGAAAATATAAATGAAGCATAATTTTAAAAAAATATAAGAAAGATACAATTAGAACAAAAAAAGCAGTACTTTTCGCTGTTTTCACCTATTAATATATCTTAACACACAAAGTGAAGCTGAACTATGCTAATTCAAAAATCAAACTGCTGGAGGAACTCAGTTGATTAGGCAGCATCTGTGGAAGGAAACAGGAAGTCAGCGCATCTGTTGAGACATTTCATCTGAACTGAAAGATGGAGGGGAGAAAACCTGTTCAAAGTAGTGAGGAGAAGGGGTGGCGCACAAGTTGGCGGGTGACAGGTGGATCCAAGTGAGAAAAGGTGATTGACAGATGAAGGAGGGAAGGGTGGAAATAGTAACAGAGGGTACCTGTTTCCCTAGCAACATTCCCTCTCATGATTCTTATATCACCCAGATACACCTACAGCAAATGACCATAAATATTTAACCTACCAACCAACATGTCGAGACGTGGAAACGGAAGAACCTGGAGGAAATCCAAATGGTCACAGCGAGGATGTGCAAACTCATCTACTATAGGACAAGAGATAAAATCATTTTACCTACCAGTCTACATGTCTCTGAGATGTAGAAACCGGAATACCTCCAAATGGTCACAGGGAGGACATACAATCTCCACACAGACAGCACCAGAGATCAGGATCGAACCCAGGACACTGCATCTGTGAAGCAGCAGTGCTAACAACTATGTCATTATGCCTAGTCCATGCAAATGGCATTGATGGTGTGGTCACAAAATAATACAAATAATAAATATCTATCATCCAAGATCCCCACCATCTTGGTTATATTATTTGTCCTGTCTTTAATTTACCTCTTTCCACCTGTCTCTCAGCCTCCTAATGTCTGTTACTACTTTATTTTATCTATTTATTTATTTAAAATTTACAACGACCAATTAACCTACCAACCAGTGAATCTTTGGAAAGTGGAAGGCAATTGGAGCACCCGGAGGAAACCTACATGGTCACGCGGAGAACGTACAAACTCCTTACAGGCAGCAGCAGGAATTGAACCCAGGTCACCTGTACTGTAAAGCCTTGTGCTACCCTGCTGCCCCAATTATCATGTGAAATCATCCACCATCAGTCCTTACTCAATACAGAAAATCCCAGTTTCATGTCATATGCAACCTTTAAAAGTATATCCCATTATAACTCTCTCTATACCAATGACTGTGTGGATAGGCATAGCTCAAATACCATCTATAAATTTGCTGATGATACAACCATTGTTGGTAGAATCTCAGGTGGTGATGAGAGGGTGTACAGGAGCGAGATATACCAACTAGTGGAATGGTGCAACAGCAACAACCTGGCACTCAACGTCAGTAAGACAAAAGAGTTGATTGTGGACTTCAGGAAGGGTAAGACGAAGGAACACTTACCAATCCTCACACAGGGATCAGAAGTGGAGAGAGAGAGCAGCATCAAGTTCCTGGGTGTCAAGATCTCCGAGGATCTAACCTGGTCCCAACATATCGATGCAACTATAAAGAAGGCAGCAACTATACTTCATTAGGAGTTTGAAGAGATTTGGCATATCAACAAAATACTCAAAAAAACTTCTACACGCAGAGCATTCTGACAGGCTGCATCACTGTCTGGTATGGTGGGAGGTGGGGAGGCTACTGCACAGGACCGAAAGAAGCTGCAGTGGGTTGTAAATCTAGTCAGCTCCATCTTGGGTACTAGCCTACAAAGTACCCAGGGCATCTTCAAGGAACAGTGTCTCAGAAAGGCGCCGTCCATTATTAAGGACCTCCAGCACCCAGGGCATGCCCTTTTCTCACTGTTACCATCAGGTAAGAGGTACAGAAGCCTGAAGGCACACACTCAGCCATTCAGGAACAGCTTCTTTCCCTCTGCCATCCAATTCTTAAATGGACATTGAACCTGTGAACACTACCTCGCTTTTTTGATATATATTATTTGTTTTTGCACGATTTTTAATCTGTTCAATATACATATACTGTAATTGTTTCTTATTGATTTATTCTACATTATGTATTGCATTGAAGTGCTGCTGCTAAGTTAACAAATTTCACATCACATGCCAGTGATAATAATCCTGATTCTGAAGTCCAGGTCATTAATATGCTTTATAAAAACTCTTAGCTGTAAATCCAAGAACGAGTTGTTTATTACCAGTCTCTATGTTCTGCCTTAATACTGTTCACGTCCATAATGTACTTTGTTAAACTGAATGGTTATTTTCTAGCATTAATTTGTATGTGACCACTGACACCAAGCAGACAATCTCTGAAAAATATTGATAATGGCCGGGGTCGCCCATCTTGTAAAGACACTGCCCTGAAGAAGGCAATGGCAAAGCATTTCTGTAGAAATATTTGCCAAGAACAATTATAATCAAAGACCATGATCACTTACATCACTCAACATGGTACATAATGATGATAATGATGAATCTGCATGGAGGTCATTCCTGAATCATTGTTTAATTATAATAAAACCCCTTAAGGGACTGTCCTGTCTTTATTTCTGTTCACAGTGTACACCTCAGACTTTCAGTATAAATCTGAGTCTTGTCACCTACAGAAGTTCTCCGATGACTCTGCGGTGGTTGGGTGTATCAGAGATGGGCAGGAGTCAGAGTGCACAGGATTGGTGGACAAGTTTGTGGAATGGTGCGGACGGAATCACCTGCTACTGAATGAGGCCAAAACCAGGGAGATGGTGATTAAGTTTGAGAGGAACAGGACTGTCACGAGTCCACAGTCCTATGGGAGAAGAGGTTGCGGTGGTGAAGGAGTACAAATACTTGGGTGCTCACCTCGACAACAGTCTTAGACTGTTAAAGCAACACCAAGGCTGTTTACAAGGGGATGAGCAGACTCTATTTTCGAAGGAAGCTGAGATCCTTCAATGTGTGCAGCAGGATGTTGGAGATCTTTTAACAGTCTGTTGCAGCCAGTGCAGTCTTCTTTGCTGCTTTATGTTGGGGCAGCAGCATCGGTACTGGTGATGCAAGAATACATAAACTCATCAAAAAGGCTGGGCCCATCCTTGACTACAACCCGGACTCTCTTGAGTTGGTGGTGGAGACAAGGTCACTAAACAAAATGTTATCCATTACAGACAATCAGGCACATCCTCACCATGACCTACTGAATAAGCAGTGGAGCACCCTTTTAAACAGGCTCATTCAGCTCCACTGTCACAAGGATCGTTACAGTAAATCTTTCTTACCAAATGCAATAAGCATAAATAACAGTTCGTCTCTGTGCAACAGAAGAACACACATCAGAGTACAATAGTCTGTTTTATTTCGTGCATTATTATTGAACATGGTAAATTGTGTACTTTATTATTAGCTTATTATTAGCAGTGTAGGCACGTGGCCAAGTGCTTAAGCATTCGACTAGTGACCTGAAGGTCGTGAGTTCAAGCCCCAGCTGAAGCAGCGTGTTGTGTCCTTGAGCAAGGCACTTAATCACATATTGCTCTGTGACAACACTGGTGCCAAGCTGTATGGGTCCTAATGCCCTTCCCTTGGACAACATCGGTGTCGTGGAGAGGGGAAGACTTGCAGCATGGACAACTGCCGGTCTTCCATACAACCTTGCCCAAGCCTGTGCCCTGGAGAGTGAAGACTTCCCAGGTGCAGATCTACGGTCTCACAAGACTAACGGATACCTTTATTATTATTAGCTATTATTTTTATTATAGTTATTTATTATTATTGCTAAGCACAATTTTTAATGTTGCTGCTGTAATGAAGTAATTTCCCATGGGATCAATAAAGTACTTATTATTATTAATGACATGCATCATTATATAACCAATCACTATGGAGCCGCACAGCACAGGGTACAGAGTATAGGTCATCCCCAGTTAATGAACGGATTCTGTTTCTATAGACATCCATAAGTCCATTTTGTCCATGAGTCAGAAAACAGATTTTTTTTAAAAATCACTCATTATGGTACCATACCTCCACAGTCCTGTAATGTCATCAAGAGTATGTAAGACTAAAATGGGAGGACAATTAATAAAAGTGGGGGGGGGAGAGAGAGAGAAAATACTAGTTCTGCACCCATAGAAACAAATGTATGTACATATACAGTGTGTTGGACATATGAAATGAATATGGGAACTCATATCTGCCACACTCTGTATTGCCCTGCTTATCTAGAAGGAATATTACAAACCCACAAAGACTCAGTTCACATCTGTCCATCACAATGAAGACCTTGGTCTGGAGATGTGCTGCTCTGCCATGTGCTCCTGTGTACCTCTGGAAGATGTGTACAATGCAGATGTTGAGATTTCACCCTTTTGTCCCCAGCAGCAATAAGGTAAATGCGGAGACAACAAAGGAAGCTAACTACATCTTGACTGAATAAGTTCTTCTCGGGCTTCCAGCCAGGTACAATATTGATAATAACTGACGTTTTTATGACAAAATCTGCCATTTTCTCCGGTGATGATGCCTGGGTATGTCTAGTCCAGTGGTAGTCCATCCCTCCTGACTGGTTAGTCCTCAACCAGTCAGATTTCCCCCTCCTGACTGGTTAGTCCTCAACCAATCAGATTTCCGCTATTCCACCTTGTTTATATATTCAAATTCCAGTTCTTACTTAGAGCAAGACCTCTGTCTTTCTTAAGATTCTTTTCCTCTAGTTATATTTCAATGGCTTTTGAGATGGACTACAGGAATATAAGTATCACCAGACTAGACATGCCTAGGCATCATCCCTGAAGACTTTGGCAGAGTTTGTCCTCGAAACGTTGGTTATAATTAATTCCTGTATCAAGCTGGAAGCCTGAGAGGAGTTCATTCATCATATACACCGGGATCCTTTTCTTACATCTTGACTGCTTTCTGGTCATGCTGCCACTTTACTGATATTCCTACCTGATATGTCAATGGTGAGGGGTCAGGGGGTGCCAATGGATTCAGATCTGGAGAGGAGACTGGGAAATCCCTAATGGGGGCAAGTTGGATGAGCTAATTGGGAGTGTTTGAGGTGTCTGAAGAAGTCAACAGGGAGCATCAAACGAGAGGGGCAAAATTCATAACAAGGAACATAAGCAAATGAGAGCCCATAGAATTGGGAAACATTTCATCACATAATAGAGCATTTGAAAGGGGATTTTTAAGGAGAAAATCCCGAGTTAAGATATAGATCATTCATAACTTTCATGAATGTTAGAGCAGACTTCCGTGGATAAATAACTTCCTCCAGCTCTCAAATTTGTGTGATTTAACATGTTGACACAAGCTGCCAAATGAAACCCAGCTGCAGAAAAATAAATACCATGAAAGGACATGCATGGACAATATGGTAACCAGCTAAAGTGTAAACCCTTTATAAAGTGGTGTGTGGACAAAGGCAGGAGCAACTATAATTAATGATGATGACAAACCTAATTTCTGATTATGGAGAGTGACAAATGCAGCACTAATTATTGTAACATCATAGATAACCCTGGGAACAGTACACCAGGCTTAATAGAGAGGCAAGAGATTCTACAGATGCAGGAATTGAATTGAATTGAGTTTATTTCATACATCCTTCACATACACAAGGAGTGAAAATCTTTACCTTACATCTCCATCTAAATGTGCAATGTGCAATCATAGTAATTTATAATGAATAGAACAGTCAACTTAACATAGAAATACACTGAAATCAGCGCGAGTTGAAGCGGTCCTGGAGCTTGTTGGTCCTGGCTTTTATGCTGTGGTACCATTTCCTGGATGGTAGCACCTGGAATAGGTTGTGGTTGGGGTGACTTGGGTCCCCAGTGATCCTTCAGGACCTTTTTACACACCTGTCTTTGTAAATGCCCTGAATCATGGGAAGTTCACAACTACAGATGCGCTGGGCTGTCCGCACCACTCTCTGCAGAGTCCTGCGATTAAGGGAAGTACAGTGATGCAACCAGTCAGGATAATCTCAATTGTGTCCTTGTAGAAAGTTCTTAGGATTTGAGGGCCCATGCTAAAGTTCCTCAACTGCCTGAGGTGAACAAGGTGCTGTTGTGCCTTTTTCACCACACAGCTGGTGTGTACAGACCACGAGGTCCTCAGCGGTATGGATGCTGAGGAACTTAAAGCTGTTTACCCTCTCAACCCCAGATCCATTGATGTCAATAGGGGTGAGCCCATTAACAACACACATACAAAATGCTGGAGGAATGAAGTATGCATGGAGAGGAATGAGTTGTCGACATTTCAAGCTGAGACCCTTCATCAGGACTGGAAAGAAAGAGGGCAGAATCCAGAATAAAAGGGTGGGGGGAAGGGGCAGGAACACTTGCTGGCATAGGTGAATCCAGGTGAGAGAGGAAGGAAAGGTGGGGTGGGGGGGGGGGGAGTTGGGAATGGTGTGAAAAGCTGATGAGCTTAAATAGTGGCTGGGATACTGCAGAAGACTTCCTGTACTTTTACAAAATCTTTGTCAACTATTACAATTTATAAGGTTGAATAATGTGAACTCTAAACAAAGGGTTTTAAATGGGTGATGAACTGACTGAGCTGTCAGGAGAACAGACTTAATATGGAGAAAAATTTGACAGGTCTCATGTTTGTGAAGTGCAGAGCAGGTGAATAATTTCTCTCATCTGCTTCACTTAGAGTGGTTAAATTAAATTTATTCCCCAATTTCAAACACATATTTTCCCACGTAACATCAAGAGCCAAGTTAATATTTAAAGTGTAGATGCTTTTCCTGAACCTATCTCAGTTCTGATGATAACTCAGATCTTGTTACATCAGTTGATAGGTCAGCTATGTAAGCCGATTGTGACCTCACATTTGTCTCCTTAGAGTCAGTGCATTGCATTGTGACATCATGTGACCTCACACTTATCGCCCAGGAAACTTAAACATCCTGAATGTTGAACTGCTACAAACTTATATAATAGTAGATGTAACTAAAGGTTTTTTCATTCATATTGTTCTGTGAATATAAAATCTTTGTTTTCATTACTGCTAATACATTTGAAGATAGAGTGTTTATCAACACCTTCCAGGCCTTCTTAAAGGAGTGATGAACTCAGAATTGAATACTGACTATAAACTAACAAGAATAACGCTGAAAAAACTGATTCTGGATGGGCTTGTGTGACAACACCCAAGGCACAAAGAAAACTTCCTCCATTGAAATATGTAAAGACGAAGGACGGTTGGACCATTGTTCGGAAAGATGTTAAGAGCAACACCCCCATTGATGTCCTCCCCTTCCACTAGCACTAAGTGTAAATATGTTGATGGACAAAGAAATGCACACAATGCTCCCAATAAAACTGAAAATATTAAAAAAGACAGTGCTCGCAAGGATATTAGTAAAAGTAATGGGATTAAAATTGCTATCATCAATTGCCGCCGTATAAAAGGAAAATCGGCTGTGATTAATTCATTTATTGAAACTGAAAACCCTGACATTTTAATCGGGACTGAATCTTGGCTTGATCCTTCAATTAAATCTGCTGAGATATTCCCTCCTCATTTTCAAATTTTTTTAGAAAGGACAAACTCTCAAGGGTGGTGAAGAAAGCTTTTGGTACGCTGGCCTTTATAAATCAGAGCATTGAGTACAGGAGTTGGGATGTAATGTTAAAATTGTACAAGGCATTGGTAAGCCCAAATTTGGAGTATTGTGTACAGTTCTGGTCACCGAATTATAGGAAAGATGTCAACAAAATAGAGAGAACAGAGAAGATTTACTATGTATGTTACCTGGGTTTCAGCACCTAAGTTACAGAGAAAGGTTGAACAAGCTGGGTCGTTATTCTTTGGAGCATAGAAGGTTAAGGGGGGGGGAACTGGATAGAGGTATATAAAATTATGAGGGGGATAGATAGAGTTGACGTGGATAGGCTTTTTCCATTGAGAGTGGGGAGATTCAAACAAGAGGACATGAGTTGAGAGTCAGGGGCAAACGTTTAGGAGTAACATGAGGAGGAACTTCTTTACTAGAGAATGGTAGCTGTGTGGAACGAGCTTCTAGCAGAAGTGGTAGAGGCAGGTTCGATATTGTCATTTAAAGTAGAATTGGATAGCTATATGGACAGGAAAGGAATGGAGCGTTATGGGCTGAGTGCAGGTCGGTGGGACTAGGTGAGAGTAAGTGTTCGGCATGGACTAGAAGGGCTGAGATGGCCTGTTTCCATGCTGTAATTGTTATATGGTTTATATGGAGGCAGCGCTTTTATTGGTGTGAACAATACTATTCCTTGTTTTGAAAGAACTGACTTGGGCAGTGACTGAGCAAATTTGGTGTCAAGCTACACTTCAGGGACAAATGGTGCAGATCGCGAGTTTTTACCGTTCACCTGATGCTAAGTCAGGGCCTCTTTTCAACCTTGAATCAAGCATTTCCAAAATAAACGCCTCGTCGCGCTCTCCGTTTATTATCTTGGAGGGTGACTTTAATGTCCCAGGTGTAGATTGGAATGACAGCACACAAAGTGAAACAAAAGGTGCTCTTCAGGAAGCCCTGGCTGATTTGATTCTGAAAAATCATCTGTCTCAGAAAGTTACTTTTCCTACCAGACGTGATGATACAGGTGGCGCTGAAAACACCTTAGATTTATTGCTGACTTCACATCCAGATTTAATTTCGGAGGTTTCACCCAGTGCTGAAATCAGTGATTATTTTATTATTCAAGCAAAACTGCACACAAAGATTGAAGTTCTCCCTAAACCACCTCGTAAAAATCAGCTTTGGAGGAAGGTGAACAGTGAGGAATTCAAGGACTTAGCAAAACAACTTGGGAGAGACTTCTTTATCTAACAACCAGACAAAAGATCTGTTGAAGACAACTGGGTGTGGCTGAGAGACTCACTAAGTGATATTGTTACGAATCATGTTCCTCATAAATTTATTAAGGACCCTATGCGTTCTCCTTGGTTTTCAGCAAAATAAAAGCATCTCTGTAGTAAGAAAGAGAAATTTTACAACTGTGCCAAAAAAAAAGTGGTACAAGACTGGATTGGGACAAATCCACCAGAGTGTGAAAGCAAGTCGACCATACCATTAGAGTGCTCATAGACAACACAGTTCTTCAATTCTTGAGGGGGAGCATCCTATGGATTTTTGGAGATATGTGAAATCCAGACGGACAGACAACACTGGCATCCAGACACTAAAGGTAAACAACTGTCTGATCACTAAGGACCAGGAAAAAGCAGAAGCTCTTGCAAACCAATTTCAAAATGTTTTTACATGGGAAGATACAGAACCTTCATCTTTTCCTGATCTACCGCCCAGCCAGTATACTGATACCCCTCCTACTGAAATTGAGGTTGAAGGTGTCAAAAAGTTACTGCTCAACATCAATACGACAAAAGCTATTGGGCCAGACCAGATTCAGAATCAAGCCCTTAAGATCACAGCTGAAGAACTAGCTCCTGTTCTGCATTTTATTTTCCAACAGTTGCTCGACTCAGGTGATCTTCCCCTGGATTAGAGAAAGGCAAACATCACTCCTCTCTTTAAGAAGGGTCAAACCACCAACCCAGCAAATTACTGTCCTATTTCTTTAACAAGCACTTACTGTAAACACTTGGAGCATATAGTTGACAGCAATCTGATGAGGTACCTTAGCACACACAATATTCTTGCTGACAACCAGCATGCTTTTAGGAAGCATGGATCATGCGAGTCTCAGCTTATCCTGACAATAAATGACCTGGCCAGGAATTTTGATAACAATGTCATCAATGATTTAGTAGTGCTCGACTTCTCCAAAGCATTTGATGTTACTCCCCACCAAAGATTACTTAGGAAGGTCGACTTCTACGGTGTTCGCTCCAATACTAAAACATGGATTTCCAGTTTCTTGACAAAACATCTTCAACCTGTGCGCGTGAATGGAAAAAAATTCTAAATGGCGTCCAGTGTTAAGTGGTACACCCCAGGGTACAGTGCTGGGTCCACATTTGTTTCTACTTTAATGACATCCATGAAAAAGTCACAAGCACACCCAGACTTTTTGCTGATGATTGTTTGGTATACCGGCCAATTAAGTCAAGTGATGATGAAGATGCTCTCCAAAAAGATCTTGATAGTATGGTTGAGTGGTCTCAACAATGGGGCATGCAATTCAATTCTTCCAAATGTGAAACCATGTGTGTCACCAGGAAGAGAAAACCAGGTAAAACATCATATAAAATCCTCGGCGTCACCCTTGAAGAAACCAAACATATCAGGTATCTTGGTATCAAAATCCAGAATGATCTACGCTGGAATAGTCGGACGCATCATGCAACAGTGAATGCAACAGGAGTCCTAAACTTCTTGAGCCGCAATTTTCATCATTGTTCAGCTTCAGGAGAAGATGTACCTCACCATTGTTAGGCCACATTTGGAATATGCAGTTGCTGCATAGGACCCATACACAAACAAAAACACTACTTCCATCGAGCCAGTCCAAAGACAGGCAGCCTGATTTGTCACAAATACCTATGACAGAGAAGTGAGTGTTACTCAACTTTTAAATTCATTAAAGTGGAACTCTCTCCAAGATAGATGTGAAGCACACCGCCTGACCTGTTTTTTTTACAAAATGTTAAATGGTCAGTTCGACATAGACTACCAATCCCACATCAAACCCAAACCTATTAGGAGCAGACGAGGGCACTCAACTCAATTTGAATTACTAACTACCAAGTCAGATGTGTACAGCAATTCATTTTTCCCCCGTACAATTAAAGCATGGAATAATTTTCATCCTAACACAGTCACACAACCAAACCCAACTAAATTTAAGGCTGCTTTTCTTCTTCAAAAATCTCCTTCAGCCCACCCTCCGCCACCTTCAGTTTAAATTCCATGAGGAATATTTTGGAGGATCAAGAACCAAGAACTGACGATGTTTGGGACTAGATTGGCTTATCACTTCTCAATGATGACATGTCTATTAAAATCAAATAGAGTAAAACCATTTAAATTTGTCAAAGCCACTAATACATAAATATATTTGTGTGCTTTTATTCAATCTAGAAAGGTTACAGTTACCATGTTTTATTTACAAACCACCCCCCCCCCAATGTAAATCTTATGTTCCTATGTCAAAATGATGCAATAGTAGCACAACAGGAGGAAGTTATTGCTGCTGGTAGTGATCTGCAAATCATATTCATTTAAATATTTCATCAAAATGGCTCAGAAGGAGAGAGAGTTGAGGAAGAGCAACCTGTTTAAGAGGATACTGTTCTTTATCTTGAAGATCTGCAAGTTGCCAAAAAGCAAAACTGGAGATGAGTGAGTGGTAGAAGTGTAAAATTGTTCTCATTTTGACCTTAAAGCAACCTTACTTTGGCACAGAAACCCATTCGTCCCCTTTGAGTCTGAGTTAGCTCCTAGCTGAATAGACCCATCCGACCCCTTTCCTTTCTCTTTTTCGCCGTATGCCGACCAATTCCCCTTTGGTTCCTTTTGCCACTGACTGCCACACCAGAGGTAGTTTATGACCAACGCAGAAGCTCCTTACAGACAGACAGCAGCGGAAATAAAACCAAGGTCGCCGGCACTGTAAAGCGTTATGCTAACCGCTACGCTACCATGTTGCCGTTATTTTGTCACTTGAAGTAGCAAATAATATATCTCACAGAATTCTGTCTTCATCATATTTGACAAAACCTTCGTATCTTTTCAGGACTTTCACAATGAGTAGTAGGGCCCTGGGGAACATTGTAGAACAGAGCAACCTGGGAGCACAAGGTTTTAGTTTCTTGAGAGTAGCATCACAGGTAGACAGGATGGTGAAGATGACCTTATCATCAGGGCACTGATAATCAGTGTTGCAGTTGTACAAGGCTTTGTCAGGCTGCACCTAGAGTATTGTATTTAGTTTTGGTTACTCTATTATAGGAAAGACATCATTAAACTAGAAAGATTGCAAAGAAGATTTATGATACATTCACAGGCTGGAACTATTTTAGCTAGGGTAAGTTTCTTTCTTTCTTATTGCACAGTTAAAGCTGTGGAAATGCCAGGCAGGACAGTAGAGCATTCCCCTTATGGGATATGGGAATACAGGGAGATCTCCAGTCTCCAAACTACACATGGAAGAATTGGATCCAGCTGCAGCTTTTTTAAAATTTATTTTTTTTATTTATTCATTTTTTTTTTTTAAACAGACCGCGTTAGGGAACTGGATGAACTCCAGATCATTTGGGAAGGCTGAGGGGCTCATTGAGGGGAGATACAGGGAGATAGTGAGGATATTTTGTGTCTGTCCATGGGAGTCGAGTGATTTCTGGACCCTTTTCGGAAAATGTTCTTCCATCCCTTTTACCCACAAGGTAGGTGACCCCACACTTCATTCCTATTTTCTATCACCATCTCTTTCCAGCTTCCTGCTCCCATGTGTGTTGCCTAACCTAGTGACATCAGTACAGATGAATATCCATTATCTCTCTCTTATTTGATCATTGATGCATAGCCAATAATGGAGGACTTGGAATCAGAATTTCTATGCTTGTGTTGAATATCTGCTAACTTGTTTTTCACAGCTCTGATGAAATGAACATCATGGTCGAGTTGAAAGAGAGAAACTTTGTTCCCCATCAGATGCCTATCCACAACAGTTCTGCAAGAGGTCCTATCAGACCACGCATGTTACCATACGAACATATTATGTGAGACCAGTTTCAATGGGAAAGACCAGGAAGATGAGAACAATCTGAAGCAGCCAAAACACCGGGTGAAATGTCGTGTGAAAGTGCATAACCACCAGGCAACAAGCATGACTATCTGGCAACGAGCAGTAAATCACAGGGCATGCAACAAAAAGACCATAATTTTAAAGGGAAAAACAAAAGAGATCTTGACAGTATCAAAACCTTTGCAAAGGGCAAGATCTACAATGGCAAATCAAGCTACCATCCCCACAGTGTTGGTGCCAATGAAAATCCACGCAGAAAAGGCCTGAAGATCATGTCCTTCAGGAAGCATTGGAAGAGATATTCCTTCAATCTCTTTTCCACCACCAATCAATATGACGTTTTGGATGAGGTGAATGCCAGGAGCTGTGAAACCATGAAAACAAGTCTTCCCCTAAAGCCGTGCCACAGGAAGTAAATAAGTTTGATCGAAGTGGCTTACCAACTGAGAATGCACATCCTCTGAAGGGAAGCAAGACTGATTAGTCCATGTTGCCTCTTTTCAGTTAATAATCAATAATGAATCACATCCTACATGGATGTGACGAAAATAAATCATTTTGTTTTAAAATCTTTATTATTATTGAAAATCAAAAAATACATTAATGAAGTCAACATCTCAATATGTACAATAAGAATTAAATTATCAAATAACTGCTTAACAAAGCTAAAAAATATCAATAATAATACAAAACAATAAAATGTTAAAACTATTTTTTTTTGGAAAAAAGAACCCCTAACAAAAAAAAAACAAAATCAATAATTATTAGTCAATGGCTTCTGCTTTGCTTAGTTCTCAAGCAGGGATGAAAGTAACTTAAAATTATTTACTAATATTTGAATTACTAATATTTAATACGTTTGCATTGATAGCATCATCCACCTCATTACCACTACTCAGTGCCAGCATACATTCTGGGTTTAATAAGATGATCTAGGTTGAAGAATGAAGATCAGTTCTCAAGGAATGGGTAATAATAATCAGCAATACTCATGATTCAAAGATTAGCTTTATTCGTCACACGTACATCGAAACACACAGTGAAATATGTTGCTGGCATCAATGACCAACACAGTCCAAATATGTCCTGGGGACAGCCTGCAAGTGTCGCCATGCTTCTGGCGCCAACATAGCACTCCCACCTCTTACTAATCAGTTTGTCTTTGGAATGCGGGAGGAAACTGGAGCACCCGGTGGAAATTCACATGGTCACGGGGAGAACATACAAACTCCTTACAGACAGCAGTAGGAATTGAACCTGGGTCACTTGCGTTATGCTAACCACTACGTGAACATACTGTACATTGCATTAAGAGATAAATTGTAAAAAATGTAGTTGGGACTAACTTGAGGAACTCCTAGACAAATATCAAAGCAACAAATTGCAATTGATCTGTTAGTTTATAGAATTTGACTAAAGTTCTTAAGTTGGGAATTGCCCTATCCTACAGAACACCAGCAGGAGAAAACGTCACCAGCTGAGAGCTCCTAACAGCAATTTATCTGTACACATACCCATTCCCAGATTCTCAAAATACATTTTGGAAGCAAATTGCAAACAAATTTCAAACTTGCTGGTGAATGCAACAGGCCAGGCAGCATCCCTAGGAAGAGGTACAGTCGACGTTTCAGGCCGAGACCCTTCATCAGGACTAACTGAAAGAAGAGATAGTAAGAGATTTGAAAGGGGGAGGGGGAGATCCGAAATGTGTGAACACCAACGCTCTGTCCGCCAGAGGAAGCAGAATCTCCCAGTGGCCACACATTTTAATTCCACACCCCATTCCCATTCTGACATGTCTATCCACGGCCTCCTCTACTGTAAAGATGAAGCCACACTCAGGTTGAAGGAACAACACCTTATATTCCGTCTCGGTAGCCTCCAACCTGATGGCATGAACATTGATTTCTCAAATTTCCGCTAATGCCCCACCTCCCCCTCGTACCCCATCCGTTATTTATTTATACACACACATTCTTTCTCTCTCTCTCCTTTTTCTCCCTCTGTCCCTCTCACTATACCCCTTGCCCATCCTCTGGGTTTTTTCCCCCCTCCCCCTTTTCCTTCTCCCTGGGCCTCCTGTCCCATGATCCTCTTATATCCCTTTTGCCAATCACCTGTCCAGCTCTTGGCTCCATCCCTCCCCCTCCTGTCTTCTCCTATCATTTTGGATCTCCCTCTCCCCCTCACACTTTCAAATCTCTTACTAGCTCTTCCTTCAGTTAGTCCTGACAAAGGGTCTCGGCCTGAAACGTCGACTGCACCTCTTCCTACAGATGCTGCCTGGCCTGCTGCGTTCACCAGCAACTTTGATGTGTGTTGCTGGAATATAAAGTGTTGGTCCTCCAATCTGAGTGTAGCCTCATCGAGGCAGTAGAGGAGGCCATGGACTGACCTGTCAGAATGGGAATGGGAAGGTGAAATGAAATGGGTAGCCACCAGGAGATCCCATTTTTTCTGGCGGATGGTAGCTGTCCACCAATAAAAGGTACCTGTCCACATACCTTAAATTGTTAATGTACACACCTCAAACACAGCTTATTCCATATATTGACTACTATTTGGTCCCTCAAGATCTAGTTAAATCTCACCTTGAATATATGCCATCTCGTTTTGATTCCTCAACCTTCTGAAAAAAGACTGTATGCAGTGATGTTTTTCAGTGTTGTTCATGCTTTTAGACACCTCTATAAGATGACCCCTCATTTTTCAGTGCTGCAATGAAAAAAAGTTCCAAGTTGTCAACTTCTCACCATAAGTCTGTCCCTCGACTCCTGGCAACTTCCTTGTAAATCTCAGCTACAATATTTCCAGCTTAGGAGCATCTTTCCTATGGAAGGATGATCAAAACTGAATACCATATTCAAAACGCAGTCTCACCGATGTCTTGTACAACTGCAGCATCCCACCCTCTGGACTTAGTGCTCTAAGTGATGAAAGGCAGCATGCCAGAAGCCTTTTTCACCACCTACGAGTTCTTCCAGAAAAGAAAGCTTCTTGCAGAAGGAGTTCTTCTTACTCTAATACTTGGCATTTTAAACATGTTTAAAGCATGTTTTCCCTTGCTGATCAAATACTTCATAGGCATTGGAATTCTTTTGCTTTTATAAGATTATTTTTTTCACAAATTTGAAGGGTAATCTTTGTTTTTGTTTTATGTGATATGGCTCAGACCTTAGTTCATTATTGTTTCACATTCACACTTTTACAAGGTTAATCTGCAGTATGGATAGATTATACAGTTGCTGAGGATGTTCAGTTCCCTGAGGGAACCTATATCTATAAGGAGTAATAGGAAAGCTATTATTGCCTCCTCTACTTCCTTACCTACCTGCCATCAGAAAACAAGTCAAAAAATAAGAATAAGATAATTGAGGTTCCATTATTTTTAATTGACCTTGTCCCTTCTTAATACATTTAAATATTGTCTTGAGGTAAAACGGTGAGTTTTATTGAACTAGGAAAGAAAAGGTACTCCTATGATTTTACATTTATATGCACTCAGTGGCCACTTTGTTAGGTATGCTTGTGCATCCGCTCATTAATGCAAATATCTAATCAGCCAATCATGCGGCAGCAGCTCAATGTATCCCTCAATGCAGACACGATCAATAAGTTCAGTTGTTCAGACCAAACAAAGAATGGTGAAGAAATGTTATCTAAGTGACTTTGACTGTGGAATGATTGCTGGTGCCAGACAGGGTGGTTTGAGTATTTCAGAAACAGCTTATATCCTGGGACTTTCACCCACGACAGTCTCTAGGGTTTACAGCAAATGGTGCGAGAAACAGAAAGCAAACAGTGAGCAGCAGTTTCTGTGGGCAAAAAAAGTGCCCTATTCATGAGAGAAGTCAGAGGAGGATGCCCAGATTGGTTCAGATTGACAGGAAAGTGACAGTAACTCAAATAAGCACGCATTACAACAGTGGTGTGCAGAAGAGCATTTCTGAATGCACAATACATCAAACCTTGAAGTGGATGGGTGACAGCAGCAGAAGACCACAAACATACGCTAAGTGACCACTGAGTGTAGACAGTGTAACTATTTTTCTTGAGCTTTTTCTATGAATACAATAATCATCATTGAGAAACACCAAACTTGCTTCAGTACAGTCTTTTTCAGGTGCTTTTGGTGTCCTTCTAAAGGGAATGCAAAGTGACTTGGCAAAGTTAACAACCGAATTGGCTATTATTTGTGCATTAGCTGCTGGAGAAATATTGACAGGACACTGGGAAGAGCTCCCTGCTGTTATCTGAATTTGTGCCCTGGGATCTTTAAATCTGCCTGTGAGGGTAGGTATGGCCTTAGTTTAACTTCTCATTCAGAAGATTCTATTTCTAGGAGTGCAGTACTGCAACTGGAATGCCAAACTGGAATTTAGAGCTCAAGCCTTTGGAGATTAGATTGGTTGACTCAAAGGCAACAATGAACCAAGACTATATGAACTGCATGCGTCAATATCGTGCCTTCAATTTCTGAGTCAAAATTATTTATAAATATTTTATTTTTATTTAGAGATACTTGTGAAGGTTCCAAGGTTGTCAAACTGAGGAGTGGTAGTGGGGACAAACTCCCACTACCTAAAAGTGCTCCTCATGGCATGCGCCTCAAATAGCCTCTGACAACCAAGTCCAACTCCTGGCCTTCTCGTGTGGCTTAGCCTCTAAGCCCGGCAGAACTGTTTCTACTGACAGGAGAAGGAGCAAAGGCGGATCCTGGTGCCTTAAAATCAGTGCTTCGGGTAGATGGAGCACATCAGCCTGGGAAGGCAGTCCATCTAAGAGAGCGAAAACTCTGATTTCAAAATCCGCTGACTTGTGGCCATACCCACTCATGGGAAAGGCTTCAGGAGTAAACCCTGAGGACAAATCCGGAGCTCGAGTCCCTAAGGCAGTCTGACATTGCCTTCAACCTCGTTCTGGCAACTCCTGCGATGACACTGGTGCCAAGCTGTATCAGCCTTTGCCCTTCCCTTGGACAACATCAGTGTCATGGAGAGGGGAGACTCACTGCTTGGGCAACTGCCGGTCTTCCATACAACATTACCCAGGTCTGCACCCTGGAGAGGACACACCAGCGCCGCCTCACCACGATGACACAGCACGGAAAGCAGCAGTCTACTGGTTGAAGCAAGACTTTCCAGGCGCAGATCCATGGTCTCGCGAGACTAATGGATGCCACCAATCACTGTGTGAAACAGGCCCTTCCAGCCCACCCGGCAACCTGCCTTGCCGCTCTGCCCCTGGCACCTCTCTCGGGCTGCTGCAAACAGGCAACAGTGCAGCTTGAGGCCCAGTCCTTGCTGTGACAGAGGCCACATAACTCCCCTGCCATCCCTCCCTGCCATTCACCATTAAACCAGTGAATCAGACTTGCAGTATTTCTCATTATCAGTGTCCAACAGGGTCTTGCGATCACAAGAAAAGCGACTAAGCCAATCACTGACTGTTAGACTGCACACTGCCTTTGTGCACAGATTCCAATGCCTATCTCAGGCAGCAACACACTCCGCACAAAGTCCAGCTCCTTCAGTTTCTCCACCAACAAGCAACTCGCTGATGGTGTACACCTACAATACTTTAGGTTCTTAGTGTCCAGCAATTGTAAAAGATAAGTTTAAAAAAAATACAATAACACCTTTAACACCGTCCGGTGCTCCTGATGTGGCCTTTTATATATTGGTGAGACCCGACGCAGACTGGGAGACCGCTTTGCTGAACACCTACACTCTGTCCGCCAGAGAAAGCAGGATCTCCCAGTGGCCACACATTTTAATTCCACATCCCGTTCCCATTCTGACATGTCTATCCACGGCCTCCTCTACTGTAAAGATGAAGCCACACTCAGGTTGGAGGAACAACACCTTATATTCTCTCTGGGTAGCCTCCAACCTGATGGCATGAACATTGATTTCTCTAACTTCCGTTAATGCCCCATCCGTTATTTATTTATATACACACATTCTTTTTCTCTCTCTCCTTTTTCTCCCTCTATCCCTCTCACTATACCCCTTGCCCATCCTCTGGGTTTACCCCCCCACTTTTCTTTCTCCCTAGGCCTCCTGTCCCATAATCCTCTCATATCCCTTTTGCCAATCACCTGTCCAGCTCTTGGCTCCATCCCTCCCCCTCCTGTCTTCTCCTATCATTTCAGATCTCCCCCTCCCCCTTTCAAATCTCTTACTAACTCTTCCTTTAGTTAGTCCTGACAAAGGGTCTCGGCCTGAAACGTCGACTGCACCTCTTCCTACAGATGCTGCCTGGCCTGCTGCGTTCACCAGCAACTTTGATGTGTGTTGCTTGAATTTCCAGCATCTGCAGAATTCCTCCTGTTTGCAAACAAATTAACTATATTATGTAGACAAATTAAATTTAACAGTGAGATTAGGTAAAATTTCTTCCCAATTCTAAAAAAAACATTGAGAAAGCAGAAGGATTTATATCAATATCCCTTCCAGCTTGAAAAATATTATTCACCTGTAATACTAAAATTCATCACTAGATAGCGCATGAAGCCCATATTATTTGAACATGAATACTACCATTGTTTAAATACAGGTATCCCCGCTTTTTGAACGTTTGCTTTACGAAACCTCACTGTTACGAAAGACCTACATTAGTACCGTTTTCACTTTCAGACGGTGTTTTCACTGTTATGAAAAAAAAGCAGCATGCGATAAAAAATTCAGCACGCGATAAAAGGCAGCATGTGCCCCGAGCAGCCGCTCTCCCCAAGATTCAGAACGGCATTGCTTAAACACATGCCTGTGAGCAGTCGTTTGCAAAATGAGTTCTATGGTGTTGGAAAAGCCTAAAAGAGCTCGTAAGGGTGTTACACTTAGCATAAAACTAGACATAATTAAGCGTATCGATCATGGTGAACGAAGCAAGGACAAAGTGAGTTTGGCTTGTGGAAGCTGACGAAGATGATGTTGAAGAGGTTTTAGCATCCCATGACCAAGAACTGATAGATGAAGAGCTGATGCAATTGGAAGAAGAAAGGATAACAATTGAAACCGAATTCATTAGCAAAATGAATGTGAAGCAACTGTGTGAGATTTTCGCTGCAATGATAAAGTACGACTTTAATTTTGAAAGGGTACGTCGGCTTAGGGGATATTTGCAAGATGGGTTGAGTCCTTACAAAGAAGTGTATGATAGAAAAATGCGCGAGGCTCAGCAGTCAAGCAAGCCTTCCACATCAGCCACAGCAGACGATGAACCTCGACCTTTGACATCAAGGCAGGCAGTCATAGGAGAAGATGAGTTGCCTGCTCTAATGGAAACAGACGACGAGATGACACCCTAGTGTCCCACCACCCCAACACCCAGGGCACGGACAGATACTGTACCGATTCGCGGAGAATACAGCAGTAGCTGGGAGGCACACAGCACACCTTTAAGAAAAAAGCCGCAATAAACATGCTAATTAATTAGGTGCCGCTGACACGTAATCGTCAGCCCAGATCAAAGGCAATGCAGTCGGAAATCGCCACTGATCTGGGCCAACATTTACGTGTCGGTCAGCACCTAATGAATTATCATGTTTATTTTGGCTTTTTTCTTAAAGATGTGCTGTGTACCTCCCGGCTACCGCTGGACCCCTGCGTTCTTCGCGGTTCGGTATCTGTCGGCGGCCTGGAGGGTGGGGGCCACTGCACCACCCAAACTCCGACGACTCAGTCTAACACACCATCATCAGTGTGCTCTGCGCTGTCTTCCCAACTCTGGTAAGTAATACTACATTGTACGTACGTTATTTCTACTTTATATAGGCTGTGTATTTTTACATGTTATTTGGTATGATTTGGCAGCTTCATATCTTAAAGGTTACTGGAGAGAGTGTTTTTGCCAACAGCACTTGCGTGAGATTTTCGCTAGAGAACAGTTCAGTAATGATTGTGGAAAAGTATTTCTACTTTCTACACGCTGTGTATTTATCATATCATTCCTGCTTTTACTATATGTTACTGTTATTTTAGATTTTGTGTGTTATTTTTGGGTCTGCGAACGCTCACAAAATTTTCCCATATAAATAAATGGCTTCTTTGCTTTATGACATTTCGGCTTACGAACCGTTTCACAGGAACGCTCTACCTTCAGATGGCAGGGAAACCTGTAACCTGTTCTAAGGGCAAAGTAATGAAATGCTGGGCTACCAGTAAGAACACAGTCATAATGCTGATTTGATTAGTTGTACTTTGTCCACATGTACAATCCTGAATCACTACAACGTTCCCATTCACCATCTGTCTTGAAACCTCCAGATGTATCCACATTACTCTGATGTGACCTTCACGGGAGCAATAAATTTCATTGCCCCCTGGTGTATATGATGATGAGCTAATCTGAATCTCAATCATATCTTGCCTTCAGATGTATCTACTCCAGGGCTCACTTGAGTAACATCCCAACGTAGATAAAATTAGCTCATCCAGTACCCCATTACTAAACTCCTAACGTTTGCCAGTAACATCATGAGCAAATATATTGACCCTCACCACTTTACAGCCAATTAAATTTTGTTATTAAGTTGTCTTATTGCTTTCTGTATAGCAAAATTCCATCACCCCTATGCACAAATTATTTTGGCTTCATGTCCTTCAAAACCTCAAATTTAAAATTCCATCCTTGTGTTATCTTTGGAATTATAACACCTTAAGAACCGTGTCAGAATCAGATTTATTATCACTGATATATTTCGCAAAATGTGTTGTGGCAGGAGTATACCGCAATACATTAAAAATTACTGTAAGGTTCAATATAACAAATAATGCAAAATAGGAATAGTGAGGCAGCAAGTCATAAACACGAGAGATTCTATAGACACAGAAAATCCAAATCAACACACAAAACAAAACTCAGCAGGTCAGACAGCACCCAGGGAAATGAATAAACAGTTGACATTTTTGGCTGAGACCCCTCCTCAGGACTGGAAAGGATGGGGAAGACGCTGGAATAAAAAGGTGGAGGGAGGGGAAGGAGGATAGCTAGAAGATGGTACAGAGCTTTGAGGCCTTCTTGATGGGTGATAGAGGTGTACAAGGACTGAACAACCAAGGCGAAAATGAGGTGGTCAGGCCAGGGGATTAAAAGTTACAGAGAAGATTGAGAGTATGAGAGGTGTCGCTGATGTAGATGGAAGGTACTGAATCAAGGGGTATAGAATAGAATTGAGGTATGAGGACACAAGTTCAGTAGGGCAGGAGCAGGCGGAGACAATAGGCCTACCTGGACAGTCCAGTTTGTGAAGCAGTGTTCATGGGTTCATGTACCATTCCGACATCTGATGGTGGAGGGGAAGAAGCTGTTTCTGGATTATTGACTGTTGGTCTTCAGGCCCCTGCACCTCCTCTCTGATGGCAGCAATGAGAAGAGGGCACGCCTCAGACGATAAGGGTCCTTAATGGAGATGGAAATATGGACGTAAGACCATAAAACATAGGAACAGAATTATGATGGGTGCCGCCTTTTGAAGCACTACCTTTTAAAGATGTTCTTACTGGTGGGGAGGGTTATGACCACGAGGGAGCTGGTTGAGTCTACAATCATCCGCAGCCTTTTCCAATCCTGTGCGTTCTGTCTCACGAGCTGCCCTCTCTGCAGCTGCAACATTGTTTAATATGGAATTTGCTGGACCTCCTCGGTTTAAAATCACTAACTACAGGCTATCACCAGGTTCTGAATGCCCAGCTTATGAGCATTCCTACATATGAACCAGTTACCATTATTAAATTCAAAAGTCCAACATAGAGATACTATTTCTTCCTACAAATAACAGAACTATTTTCCTCCCTCTCTCTAGCTTTCTTTATCGTTCTCATGTGCTTTTGATGCCTTTCGTTGCATGGCTGCAGTTACCAAACTGCTGATTTTTGTGTATGTTCCAAATTAGGGACAAAATCGACATAGGAATATCTGTGAAATTGGAACCCGTTTGTTACTAAGCAAAGCCTTTTCTTTGCAGAATTTTAAGACAGAGAATTGATGGGGGCGGAATTAAGAGGGCATATAGCGTGCTGGCCTTCATGAGTTGAAGAGCCAAGAGGTAATATTGCAGCTCTATAAAACTCTGGTTAGACTACACTTGGATTATTATGTTCGGTTCTGGTCACCTTATTATAGAAAAGATCTGGAAGCTTTAGAGAGGATGCAGAAGAGATTTATCAGGATGCTGCCTGAATTAGAGAGCATGTCTTATGAGAAAAGTCTGAGCAAACTAGGGCTTTTCTCTTTGGAGCAAAGAATGGTTTTTCTCATTAGGAGTTTGAAGAGATTTGGCATGTCATCAAAGACACTCAAATTTCCACAGATGTACAGCAGAGAGCATTCTAACTGGTTGCATCACCATCTGGTAAGGATGAAAATAAGTTGCAAAAAGTTGTAAACTCAGGGAGCAATGCCTCAAAAAAGCGGCATCCATCATTAAGAAACCCCATCACCCAGGACATGCCCTCTTTTCATTGTAACCATCAGGGAGAAGGTACAGGACCTAAAAGCACACACTCAATGATTCAGGAATAGTCTCTTCCCCTCTGCCATCAGATATCTGAATGGGCATTAAACCCATGAACAGTACCTCACTACCTTTTTCCTCGTTTTGCACTACTTATTTAACACACAGAAACACCCACATATACACACTTGCTACCTATCTATATACTACTAAAACTCTCGTCTGTTTGTCCGCTTGTGACCTCCAATTAGCGCAAACGGTGCATTACAGCGGCACTTTTTTTGGCTAAATCGAATTAAAATGCGCTGACTTACAGAATGCAGGCAAAGTTCCTATAAAATTGCTCATTCGCCAAAAAATCAACATGCTGCCTTTCACCCGAGACCCGATCGGCCATCACGGAGCCCACGACGCCACAGCCCGACGCATGCGCACGGCCAGCCTCAGCAGCACCTCACGATACTCAGAGCCGGCTCCACCTTCCATGGAGCCCGCGAAGCCACAGCCCGACGCAACGCATGGCCAGCCTCAGCAGCGCCTCGCGATGCTTACAGCCCGACATATGCGCACGGCCAGCATCAGCAGCGCCTCGCGATACTCATGGAGCCCGCGAAGCCACAGCCCGACGCATGCGCACGGCCAGCCTCAGCAGCGCCTCGCGATGCTGACACCCGGACGCATGGCCACGGCCAGCCTCAGCAGCGCCTCACGATACTCACAGAGCTGGCTCCACCTTCCATGGAGCCCGCGAAGCCACAGCCCGACGCGACGCAACGCACGGCCAGCATCAGCAGCGCCTCGCGATACTCATGGAGCCCGCGAAGCCACAGCCCGACGCATGCGCACGGCCAGCCTCAGCAGCGCCTCGCGATGCTTACAGCCCGACGCATGCGCACGGCCAGCCTCAGCAGCGCCTCACGATACTCACAGCCCCACGCATCCGCACAGCCAGCCTCAGCAGCCCCTCACGATACTCATGGAGCCCACGAGGCCTCAGCCCGACGCATGCGCACGGCCAGCATCAGCAGCGCCTCACGATACTCACAGAGCCAGCTCCACCTTCCATGGAGCCCGCGAAGCCACAGCCCGAAGCAACGCATGGCCAGCCTCAGCAGCGCTTGCGATGCTTACAGCCCGACGCATGCGCACGGCCAGCATCAGCAGCGCCTCGCGATGCTTACAGTCCGACGCATGCGCACGGCCAGCCTCAGCAGCGCCTCGCGATGCTTACACCCCGACGCATGCACACGGCCAGCCTCAGCAGCGCCTCACGATACTCACAGAGCCAGCTCCACCTTCCATGGAGCCCGCGAAGCCACAGCCCGAAGCAACGCATGGCCAGCCTCAGCAGTGCTTGCGATGCTTACAGCCCGACGCATGCGCACGGCCAGCCTCAGCAGCGCCTCACGATACTCAGAGGCAGCTCCACCTTCCATGGAGCCCGCGAAGCCACAGCCCGAAGCAACGCACGGCCAGCCTCAGCAGCGCCTCACGATACTCACAGAGCCGGCTCCACCTTCCATGGAGCCCGCGAAGCCACAGCCCGACGCATGCGCACGGCCAGCCTCAGCAGCGCCTCGCGATACTCACAGCCCGACGCATGCGCACGGCCAGCATCAGCAGCGCCTCGCGATGCTTACAGCCCGACGCATGCACACGGCCAGCCTCAGCCGCGCCTCACGATTCTCATGGAGCCCGCGAAGCCACAGCCCGACGCATGCGGACGGCCAGCATCAGCAGCGCCTCACGATACTCACAGAGCCGGCTCCACCTTCCATGGAGCCCGCGAAGCCACAGCCCGACGCATACGCACAGCCAGCCTCAGCAGCGCCTCACGATACTCACAGAGCCGGCTCCACCTTCCATGGAGCCCGCGAAGCCACAGCCCGACGCATGCGCACGGCCAGCCTCAGCAGCGCCTCGCGATACTCACAGCCCGACGCATGCGCACGGCCAGCATCAGCAGCGCCTCGCGATGCTTACACCCCGACGCATGCGCACGGCCAGCCTCATCAGCGCCTCACGATACTCACAGAGCCGGCTCCACCTTCCATGGAGCCCGCGAAGCCACAGCCCGACGCATGCGCATGGCCAGCCTCAGCAGCGCCTCAGGATACTCACAGCCCGACGCATGCTCACGGCCAGCATCAGCAGCGCCTCGCGATGCTTACAGCCCGACGCATGCACACGGCCAGCCTCAGCCGCGCCTCACGATTCTCATGGAGCCCGCGAAGCCACAGCCCGACGCATGCGGACGGCCAGCATCAGCAGCGCCTCACGATACTCACAGAGCCGGCTCCACCTTCCATGGAGCCCGCGAAGCCACAGCCCGACGCATACGCACAGCCAGCCTCAGCAGCGCCTCACGATGCTCACAGATCTGGCTCCACCTTCTATGGAGACTGCGACGTCAGAGCTCGACGCATGCGCACGGCCAGCCTCAGCAGCGCCTCGCGATGCTCACGGAGTCGGCTCTACCTTCCATGGAGACCGCGACGCCACACCACGACGCATGCGCACGGCCAGCCTCAGCAGCTTGGAGGCTTTGGTGTTACTGTTTCCTAACTTCTATCCAGCATTAGGGTAAAAATATATGGATAGCCTAATTATGCCGCGAGGAAAGAGAAGGGGGACATTATGGTCAAGAGATGAGGCCAAACGTCGTCGGGAAGCGGCAAGGAGAGGGAGAGAACAACAATCGGATGAGGCCAGGGCCACACGACTCCAGGATCAAAGAGTCAGGACAAAAAAGATGAGAGAAGATGAGACAGAAGAGGACAGGCATGCACGTCTCCAAAATGACAACTATAGGCACAGACGGAGGAGAGAACAAGAATCTGATTAGTCCAGGGCCGCACAACTCCAGGATCAGAGAGAAAGAACAAATGGTAGAAGGGATGAAGAGACGAAGGATGAAAGGGTTGCATGTCTCCAGAATGACAAAAACAGGCAGAGAAGGAGAAGAGAGGAAGAGACAGAGGAGAAAAGGAAAGATCAACTCGAGAATATGCGGTACAGAGTAATTATTGCAAGAGTTGCTGAAGACGACAATGGCCGCTTTCAACGACAATACCTCGACAGAGAAAGAGCAAGGCAAAATGCACGACTCGCATGCCGTCACATTTCTGTTGATGTTGGTTCGATGACGAGAGTATGTCCTCACTATCGTGCCTTCCTATTCACTGGAGAAACCGCACATTTCTGCTGTATGAAGGGAAAGGTCAGGATAGGCAACTTGCAGCCTCTACCTAATGAACTCCTCACTTTGTACAGCAATGATGAACCTATTGCAAACGAGTTCAGGAAAAACATCAGACAATACAATTGCCTCTTCCAAATGACATCCTTTGGTGTTAAAGAAGTCATTCCAACTAGGAATCGATGGAATCCTTCTGTGATTATTCAAGGCCAAATCCATCATTACATCAGACATTTAATTCCAGACCCGACCCAGCAAGCCCAATTCCTTCAAATTAACTTCATGGATATTTAATGTTCATTCTGGTCACATATTTGTCTTGCTATGCATCTTTCTTCTTTAATAAGATGAGTTTTTCTTCTTTAATTTCCAAATCAAAGACATAGTAATAGCATTCAGGAAAATTTAATGTTCATTCTGGTCACATCAGACTGCACTACCCTTCTGTCAAAGGGTGCCCCAACGGGTCACCCCGTTGTCTAGTAATTTATAGTTTTTAAGTTGATTCTGATAAAACACAGCTGAAGTTTGGTGTGCAATTTTGATTACTAGACCGTGGGAAGGATGTCATTGCTCTGAAGAGCATACAAAGGAGATTCATCAGGATGTTGCCACTGGTGGAGCTTTTCAGTGAGAAGGAGAGATTGGGTTTGTTTTCCTTGGAACAGAGGAAGCTGAGGGGAAACTAGATAGCGGTGCTACAAGAAGCATGGATAAGATGGAAAATTGGAAGCATCCCCCCACAACAGAGGTGCCCAAAAGTAGAGGGCATTGTTTAGGGTGAGGGATAAGGGTTTGAAAAGGACATGAAGGGGATTTTTTTCACTGAAAGAGTAATTGGAAATTGGAACGAACTGCCTGAGAACATGGTGGAAGCAGAGACTTTCATATCATTTTAAAATGTATCCAGACAAGCACTTGAAAAGCTGGGATATAGAAGACTACATAACAAATGTTGGTAAATAGGGTTATTATGAATGGGTATGGTGGTCATTTTGGACCTTCTGGTCTGAAGGACCTGTTTCTGTGCCATATGACACTTTGTGCTGCAAGCGCATAGAGCCGTTATCACACTATAAAATAGTTAAGCTCAATCATTTCTGCACTTCATGACAGCATTTATGCATATTGATGCAAGAAGGAATTCTGGCTAAGTCTTTTACCTTTCTTAATTCAAAGTCACCATGGTCAATTATGATGTTTCTCAGCACAACAGTCAATTAATTCATTACTGTATTGTGTGAAAAGCGACAGCTAATCTTTGTACAGCAGTGCTCACAAATACCAACAAGACATAAACAAGACCTCCCCCAATCCACCAATCACCTTCTAGCTTGGACTCTTTAGCTTCCCCCTTCCTTCTTATCAACACACATAAAAGTTGCTGGTGAACGCAGCAGGTCAGGCAGCATCTATAGGAAGAGGTACAGTCGCCGTTTCGGGCTGACGAAGGGTCGACTGTTTATTCGTTTCCATAGACGCTGCTTGACCTACTGGTTTCCTGTAACATTTTGGATGTGTGTTTTGCTACATGAGCAATTAATCTGTCCATTGCTATTGGTTGATGTTGGCAGTATGTAAGGGGGAAGATGAAATATCTGGGATTCTCTCATTCTTTTTTTCTTGATTCCTGCTGGAAACTGCATGTCCAGGTTTTCTGCGTGAGCACAGGATGGCGGGGGGTGAATTACTTTCCTTCCTGCCAAGTTTCCAGTGAACGCCCATCATTATCTGTGGAAAATGTTCGCTTGGGTGTGTGAACAGCCTCTTGGCCATCAGTAAAAGGTAATTGAAAAAAGAGCAATTAGTGAGCTGGAGAGGCAGCAGGGAGCAGAACATCACTTACCTTGTTGACAAATCCTCCTATTTCAACCCGGTACAGCGGTAAAATCACTCAACATCAACAGTACATGTAGATTATCGTTCTGCTGAATTTGTGTATGTCCCACAAGGGCACTCAGAGCCCGTTAACAGAGGGGTAAGGAGCTGGTGGTTGACAGTGGTCTTCAGTGCTGGGAGTATGTAGTCTGAGGCACTTGATACAACAGCACTCAAGATTGAAGCCTTCTGACAGATTGGTGTTGTCAGTGTTGCACTTACTGGTGAGTACATTCTGATGTCTTTACATTCTACAGCTCCATTGACCCCTCGTAAAACCTGGTTTTCAGTATCTTGTAATCCAGGCATAGGTGCTGTTCCTCAGGAAGGATTTATTGGTCTGGGATGGATGAAGTGCAAGTTCACAAGGATGAAATTAGGTTTAGTTTACGCAAGTTTAGCTTCTATTCCTTGAGATCTAAAAGAATGGGGAAAGGTGGGGGGTGGGGGATTGGATGTTTAACTTGTTTGCACTATGTGATAGGATTATATAGAGTTACTACTCCCTCCAGAGTCCTTGAGGAATTCAGAAGGCAATCTGATTTAGAGATCTTCTATTCTTGGGCAAAATCAGGAGCAATATTTTCACACTAAGTATGGAGGAAATTTGGATGTTGCAGGAACAATTCCTTCCTGAGAACAATGTCCACATCTGAAATACAAAAGGGTGTTGACGCTAGGACCTTTCAAGAGTGGGATACAAAGATTTATGTGAGTTTTCTTTATGTTCATTTATTCGCCATTCCTAATTGCTATGATAAGCTGCTTTCTTGAACCATCTACCACCATTCTGATGGTTCCTACAAGACTCTAGAAAAGATTGTGAGAACTGCTAAGAGGACCATCAGGGTCACACCCATCCACAGCAGGAGTGCTGTGTATGCAGGGCCCTTACTATTGTCCCATCTGTCTAATACTCACCTTGATCCCCCTACCATCAGGCAGGAGCCATTAGGACAAGGGTGGGAAATAGCTTCTTCCCCAAGGCTGTGAGACTACTGAACTCCCTGCCACCATCCAGGTCCATCATGTATGAAGCACCAGTAGTGTTACACTGTTTACTTTTTAACTTGTGTCATAAATGCACCTTATTATTTCTTAACGTAAACACGAGGAATTCTGCAGATGCTGGAAATTCAAGCAACACACATCAAAGTTGCTGGTGAATGCAGCAGACCAGGCAGCATCTCTAGGAAGAGGTACAGTCGACGTTTCGGGCCGAGACCCTTCGTCAGGACTAACTGAAGGAAGAGCTAGTAAGAGATTTGAAAGTGGGAGGGGGAGGGGGAGATATGGGGAGCGGTGGGAGATGGTTTCACTGAACTCCCGTCAAAGAGAAGATTTAAACTTCTTCAGTGTAGGCATCACGGAAGAGGCTTCGCAGTAGTGAATTTAAAAACGTAAACATGAGGAATTCTGCAGATGCTGGAAATTCAAGCAACACACATCAAAGTTGCTGGTCACTGCTCCCCATATCTCCCCCTCCCCCTTTCAAATTTCTTACTAGCTCTTCCTTCAGTTAGTCCTGACGAAGGGTCTCGGCCCGAAACGTCGACTGTACCTCTCCCTAGAGATGCTGCCTGGCCTGCTGCGTTCACCAGCAACTTTTATGTGTGTTGCTTATTATTTCTTAATTTATTTGTGGTAATATATCTTTATGTGGTATGCGTTTGAGTTATATGTACTGTGTTGTGCATTTTGGTCCAGAGGAACATTGTTTCATTTGGTGGTATACATGAATATGATTGAATGACAATAAACTTGAAGTTGAACTTGGTAGTTCCATAGTGTTATCGGGTAGGTCATGGTGTCACACAGCACAGAAGCAGGGCCTCTGGCCCATTCAGATATCAAATACCCATTTATAGCAATCTTACTCTAAACCCATTTTTACTTTCCCTATATGCTCATCAGCTTCCTCCAGATTCTACAGGGGCAAGTTATACAGTGGCCAATTAACCTACCAATCTGCACAACTTTGTGATGTGGGAGGAACCCGGAGCACACAGGAAGCCCAAATCCTGCAAGTATTTTGGTATTGGTATCGTGCTTGTTGTCTTTTGCATTCTTAGTGAAGGAGGCTGCAGGAGTGGAAGGTCCTATTAAAGTAGCTTGACAAAACACTGCATTCAGTGTGTTTTGCAAGTGGTGCACATCGCACTATTGAGGATGAAAGATTATGATAGATAAATGGTGCTGAGGCTTAGCTCAACCATAATCTAATGGAATGGCAAACCAAAACCAAAAGACTGAATAGCCTATACCTCCTTGCTTGTCCTTAATTTTTTTCCCCCCTGGTTTCTCTTCATAGGCAGTTCCTTCACAATCAATTATGATTTACTTCTACTCCAGCTTTATCGATTCAGAAGTGATTGATGAGGGAACCAGAGATGCTTCCACTGAGAGGGCAGGAGGTTCCTGATAGGGTGGGTGGATAGGCACTTTTCGAGGTAGCTTCTCTGCCTGGTGAGTTCCTGCAGCATTTTGAATGCGTTGCTCAAGATTTCCAGATTCTGCAGTATCTCCTGTGCCTGGGCTTGCAAGGAGCTCTGTTTCCTCTGTCTTTTCTGCAGGGACTCTGCATGTTCCTGATGCACAGACTCAACGTTCCAAATAGTCATGGCGTCATAAAGTGATACAGAATGAAAATAGGCCCATCAGGGCCATGCTGACCAAGACTGTCATCTACTGTAAGTTGTCCCTTTTGACCAATATCCCTCTAAATCTTTCCTATCCATGTACCTGTCCAATTCTCTTTTAGCCCAGCTCAACTGCTTTTTCTGGACCAGTGTCCATTCACTGCGGAAAAGCTGTCCCTTAGGTTCCTAATAAATCTCTGCCCTCTCGCCTTAACCCTATTCCCTCTAATTCTTGATTTCCCAACCCTGTGGAAAAGACTGCATGCATTCACCCTATCTAAGCCCCTCAATTCAAAATTTTATATGCTTCTATACGATCACTCCTTATTCACCTATCTTCCTATGAAGAAGTCCAAAGCTGCTCAACCTCTCTCCAGAACTCAGGCCTTGAAGTTCCAGAAACATTCTTACAAATCTCCTCTGCACCCTTTCCAGCTTAATGGTATCTTTCCTACAGTAGGGTGATCAAAAATGAACACAATATTCCAAAGCAAAACACAGAAAATGCTGGAAGAGTTCAGTAGGTCGGGCAGCATCTATGGGTTTTGGGCTGAGATCTTTTATCAGGACTGGAAAGGAAGGGGGGAGGGGAAGGAAGACAAGCTAGAAACTGATGGGTGAAACCAGGGGGTGGGGGAGGAGATATGCAGAAAGAAGCTGGGAGGTTTCAGGTGGAAAAGGTAAAGGGCTGGAAAAGAAGGAATCTGATAGGAGTGGGAGAAAGGGAAGGAGCAGGGGCACCAGGGGGAGGTGATAGGCAAGTGAGGAGAAGAGGTAAAAGACCAGAATGTGGAATAGAAGAAGAGGGAAGGGGGAGGGAAGAAAGTTACTGGAAGGAGAAACCAGTGTTCATGCCGTCAGGTTGGAGGCTACCCAGATGGAATATGAGGTGTTGCTCCTCCAACCTGAGTTCAGCCTCATCGTAGCAGATGAGGAGACCATGGATCAATGTGTCGGAACGGGAATGGGGATAGGAATTAAAACGGTTGGCCACCGGGAAATTATGCTTTTTGCAGATGGAGCAGAGGTGCTCAACAAAGCAGTCCCCCGGTTTACAATGAGTCTTGCTACTGTAGAGAATACTGTATAGGGAGCACTGGATACAGTAAACAACCCCAACAGATTCAAAGGTGAAATGTTGCCTCACCTGGAAGGACTGTTTGGTGCCCTGAATGGTGTTGAGGGAGGAGGTGAGTGGGCAGGTGTAGTATTTCTGTCACTTGCAAGGATATGTGCCAGGAGGGAGATTGGTGGGGAAGGATGAATTGACGTGGAGGGAGCGATCCCTGCAGAAAGCGGAGAGAGTGAGGAGGTAAAGATGTGTTTGGTTGTAGGATCCTGTCGCAGATTCCAAACGTGTCTTCAGCAATGTCTTGTACAATTGTAATATGACATCCCGATTCTATATTCAAGGCCTTTGAAGGCCTGCGTACCAAAAGCATTCTTCACTTTGAGCAGTCATGGACCAAAGACTTCCAAGAGTCATCAGGGCTTTGAGAACATCCTTAAATCTGTCTGGCTGATAATCTCTTCCCATGATAGAGCTCAGAACAGTATGACTGCTTCAGAAATTTGGTATCAAGCATGCAAAGTTTGGGGCCTACCCAACAGAGCCAACTGAGTGCAATCAGGGCCTCAAAGGAGGGATGTTGGCCTGTGGAGGACTTTGATGTGGATTCTCATTTACTCATTTTCTCATGTTAATGGTTCATTTCCTTACCAAGGTAAGGGGACTTTTAGAACCACACACTGCGAGTTGAAAATTAAAGTATATTGTCTTGAACTACCGTATCTCAATCAATAGTGCACTAAATAAATACAGGAACAGCATTGGTTTCTTCATGTTAGAGGTTGAAAGCGTTACAGTGCTATGCTAACATGAAATATTGACCTGTGGATCAATTGACCCGGGCATCTTGGGATTTGGTCGCTTTTTTTGAAAACAAATTGCTGGTGCAGTGTTTCGTTGTAGCAGTGGGTGTTTGGTTCAAGCGCTATCTCAGAGTTCAGAGTTCATTGCAGCAGAGTACATGTGCCACAGATGGTCTTTAGATAAAGCCATGGTGCCTCTGACTTTGCTGGCCTGTGAATCATATGAATTCAGAGGTGACATTACAGGTTCTGAGTTCACAAGGTTCGAGTATGGCTTGGTTATGAACTGGAACTGTACTGGAGGTTTACAGGATGACTAAAGTAGTGTTGGAACACTGTACCAGCATTTACCCTGTTTCTAATTGAAGTGATAACGGCATTGTAGCAAACAGCATATAATTTTACCCAAATCTGGCTCCCCAGGCAGTTTCTGTTCATTATCACACCACCCTCCCTTGAACATGGTTTCCCTTGGCAAAAATCCTTTTAATAAAACCATTCATTGTTCTGTTAATAAAAGCAGCCTTTATCTATGAAATGTTAACAATGATATAATTTCTAATGATACAATATGGTGTATATAAAATACACCACTTTGATAGAAGGCAAAAAACGTCAATTTTAAAAGAAGGTATGACTAGAGTTTGAATTTCATCTATATTGATCAATATGCTTTTGTTGTATTTAGCGCCACTGCTGATTTGGGTTACTTGCAAAAGTTTGTGAAATTAGCTAAAGAAAGATTTTAGACACCAGTTTTCCTACAGGAGCTTCTGAGATTTACTGTGACTGGCGAATGTAAGGAGCTGTGCACAGGGCTTTGCCACAAGCAAGCTTCGTAAAGTGCTGCAATGAAGAGGGGGCCAATGTGACTTACACTGTATATATATCAACCATCATTTGCTCTGGGAAACCTTGCTCTATGGCCTTTGCTACAACAGGGCATGGGACGGTCAGTGTGTAGGTACTGGAGCATGAAGCATTGCAGTGCATAAAATTAAAAAGTGGTAACCATTGATCAGGCAAGGAAAAGTGACTGCAAAAATATATTGACCTTTGGAATGTGAAACGACCAGATGTTGTGATCAAAACATCAAAGTCACAATGAAGTCTCTAATTCGTGTCTCATCAGGCAGCTCAGCAAACCGCGCTTTTTCTGTGTCACTGTCATATGGCAGTCATTTTCCTAACACAGGAAAACTGTGGAGCTGATAGCGTGACATCATATCATGCACATCTGACATGCTTAAAAGCCAATACTAATTATTCCAGTTTCAAGGTTGTTGGTGTCCCTTCAGTCCATGGCTTGTTCAATACTCAAGAGCTCATCTTAACAGACTTTCTTTAGGTGTTCTTGAGGAATGACAAATTTCAGCTGCAGAGAGCAGAAAATGAGGGGAAACATTTGTTTTAAGATAAATGTCACCCTCCACCGATGCAAGGTTCTCTTTCATGATACGGAATGATTGGTCTGGTAGTGTGTGATCTCAGTGGTTTGTCTCAGATTCAGGGTCTGGCTTTAAGATTATTTTATGTGAAGAAGAGGACAGGGACAGCCTTTATCAATCTGGAGCCTGGTATCGACCTTAAGAGGCTGTTGGCCTCATGAGGATATATTTGGCAGAAGGCGGCCTGAATGAAGCCTGGAGCATGGCTGGACTTGGACAGGCACAGGACTTTTCCATTCAAAACCTGCGACCAAACCAAAGTAGAACATCTTTCAAATTGCTTTTGAGGTCTGGGATAAAAACTAATGGAAATAATTCCCAGTAAGCCAAGTTGGCAAAAAAAATTGCCGTAATTCAGGATGCAGAGAGGCAGCCAGCTGTGCCAAAGCTCCCAGTAGCAGAATGCTAATGCATTGTGTGCATGAGTGCTAATGCAAGGTGAGAAGACTAAGTGATGAGAACATAAAATTCAATGTTAGTAATTGTCTAAGTGATCAACTGGTACCTATTCCCTATCAACTGATTTGGCTTCACTAAGACAGATTTGGCAATAAGAATCTGGACGTGGATTGTGTCACCCTTTCACCGAGATGATCAGCCAAAGATCAATGGGCGGTCTTGCTGTACATGGGGATTTTTTTAATTTTGTATCTTAAAATAGATTGAGGGAAACAATAGAAGCAGATGTGAAACAGTTGGAATGACCATAAAAAGCCCTGGCTGTTGTCTGGTAAGCTGATAATTCAGAGATAAAAATCAACCATCGATTTAGTTATCCACATTTCTTTGTTTATCACAGACTTTTGCGCCCGGTCATTAGTTGGTTCGGTTCATACAATTCTGACCCCTCATTCAATGTTGCCAGCTCAAGATTTGAATACAAAAAGCTTGGCTGACACAGGGACAGCATTGAGTGCCACACAGTATGAGTCGCTTTTAGTTGAGACTATCCATGCACATAGATGCTAAAAAAAAGCCCATTGATGCCATTTTGAAGGACAGAAGGAATATTCTTAGTGTGCAGTTGAAGACGATGGAACAGTCATTAAAGTTCATGAATTCAACACACTAACAAAAAATCCTCTGGCTGCAAAATGTGAAATTGAATTTAATAAATGTAGTTCTTTGTGTGTTTTTAGAATTGAACCTGCCATGGCCAAGCAGAATATATATTATTGTACCACTGATAACCAAGTCAAACAACAGCAGAGGAAAACTAAAGTGGCCACATATCCCATTAATGTAACCCATAGAACCCTGTTATGGACAGTTTGGTTGCTGCCAACAGCACTTTGGGATAATAACTGGCCAGGGCCATGCTTTGCAACATATTACTACACATTCAATAGATATATCTGGAGGAAATCTGTTCAAGAGGGAATTGTACTACATGAGAGTGACCTCTGCTGTACTGCAGAGAACAAGCGGCAGCTGTGATAGGAGAGACTGAACAACCAAAAGACCCAGCCACTAACCATAGCCGCCACTTACTCGTGCCCACACTGCACCAGAATATGTGGACCCTGAATCGGCCTCTACAGCCACCTGAGGACCCAACAATAGACAACCCCTTAGGAAGAACATCAGACTTGACTTGAGTGATCACACTATTACTACACATAAGGAGATGTATATTTACATACCAAATTGCCAGGGACATAATGAGATGCATAGCTGTGCAATGAAATGCCTTTGGACACCTGGATCCATGTGAGAAGGGGCTGCATATCTTGCTCAAATATCACATTTTCAGGAATTGATATGCATGAAAAATATAAAAACAGAGGGTAGTATAGGGACTAGACCTTCTATAAATTAAAGAAATACTTCTTCACACAAAGAAAGGTGAAATTCTGTAATCCTTCAACAAAAAATGTGTGTGTGTGTGTTGTTGGGGGAGGAGTGGAATTTAAACATTTAAATCCTATTTAGATTTTTATCTAAGCTATCAAGAGAGTAAGTAGTGCTGAGAGACAGATCAGCTATGATCTAACAAAAATTGGCAGAGCATGCTTGGGACCGATAGACTTTTCCTGTTCCTATGAAATTAGTCACAAGGGACAAGTTATTGATACATTTGTAAAATCAATTTAAATCAAACGTGAAGGTAATACAGAGCTGACATCGCATGCAAATGTATTTAGGACAGTGCAATTCCTATACAAAAACAACGTGGAAGAACAAAGTCAGGGATTCACTACTGAAGGGGAGCTAAGCTGTCAAATGGGGCATTTCTAGATCTCCTTTCTCGTTCATTGCCATGATGTCCAAAGGTTACATTTTACTTTATGAAGGAATATAGAGACAGGGTCTCTTTATGTCTTCGTGCGGAGCAGAAATCATCCAGCATCCGAAGAGAAGACACCATACCTCTGCAGAGTGCAACATTAGCAATTGATGATCATCAGTAAACCCTTTCTGTTCTGGACAACCTAATTCCTGAGTACTTCTAGGACTAAGTCCAGGTGTATATACAATAGAACAGAGGTTGATAAACAACTTGCTACAGTTTAACAACATTCTAATTCAGAGGCAGGGCAAACCTTTTGTAGTAACACACAAGATTTCAGGAGGAACTCCGAGGGTCATGCAACATCTACAGAGGAGAACGGACAGTTGACATGCTGCGTGACCTTCTGAGTTCCTGCTGCATATTATGTGTTGCTTCAGATTCCAGATTGTAGTCTCTTGTGTCTCCAGACCTACGTAGCTATCACAACTATTCCTGTTACAATGTTCCTGTTAAACTGAATACTGATATGAGTGGTGCTTACTATACGTCTTGCCTCTGGCAAAAGGTTGGGCCTGATTTCTCTTATGGTTGGAATTAATAGTCCAGGTGGAAGGAGATGAAGCCCTAAAATCTAATCCAGTCCATTCAATTCCTTAGGAAAGACCAGACACAAGCAGTTGGGTGAAGCTTGAACTTGCTACAACTCAGGAAAAGCCTCTGGGCAGTTACAAAACAACACTTTTCTCAGATCTACAAAGATAGGGAACATTCCCTCTGATAAACAGTTTTTACATTTCAAGAAAAAGTTTTTTAGTAATTGAAATATTAAGAGAAATATCTAGACAGCTGATCAAATATGTGTATCTGGTTCAAAATTTAACTTGTAGTAACTCAAAGAACAAATAGATGTTTGTTGTCACGAGTCTACAGACAGACGATTAACGAAATCTCCTCAAGTGAAAAATTAGATCCAAGTTCCTCATGTTCCAGGAACAGCATTATCTAGTCTGCAGCTCCCATGAATGAAACGTTAATCTCCTGGACACTATTGAGAATAATCGTCAGGAGAAAAGTCATAAGACTTTTTTTTTTAACTTTTCTTTGAATGCTTTTATTTACTATTTATAAAAGTACACAAGATGGGCATCAAAAGGCTGTCTGATGGGAGAGAGTTGTTGGAGACCCAAGTCACCTCGGGCAAATTCTAACATTTGGAGAACAGACTTGCCAGGGCCATCTATAGCAATCTGGAGAGAAGGAGGGCAAAAGTGAAAGTGCAACAACCAATTTCTACCCTTTTTTCAAACATCATTTATTTCAGCGGGAAAGAGGGGGCGAGAGCCTGAGGGAAATATTCTTGCCATTTCGCTCCACCCTCCCTCCCCAGTGTTAAGAAAAGCTTCAGTCTGAGTGGAAAGCTAGGGCAGTGAGGGGCTGTGGAAGTGACCACAGCAGCCAAGTAAAAAATACAAATGTAAAACAAATGTCGAAAAAAAAATGAAGGATACATTCACAATAACATTCATTAATACAGAATTAATCACAAAATAGATTTTAGACACAGGGGCCTTCATTCTTATGACTGTCACATCATTGTGACCTGTTCCTGGAGAAGAGTCTTTAATTAAAAAAAAAATCAGTCCGCACACTGGTGAAACTTTACTCTCTTTGCCTCCTCTGTGTGCACACAGTGCTGTTAGTCGAGTGAGTCACTATTATCCAGGCCCAGGTCATTTACATTGGTCGTCTGCAGTTCCCCATTGTCTTCATCTTCCTCATCATCTTCCTCTTCGATCTCCTCCTCCTCATCCGTTCCATCCAATGAGTCATCGCCTGCATGGCCAGCCATCATAGCCTGCTGCATGGCAAGGGTGGCGGTGTCGGAGGAGAGTGTCTGCAGACTGTCCATGGCTGTGGTCATAGTACCTGAAGGGAGGAAACCCGTTAGTGTTTGTAGTGGCGATCCAAGAAAGAAAGGGAGGGAAGGAAGGGGAGTGGAAGGAATGGGAGAGGAAAATTCAAAAGAGCGGGACTGGGAAAGCTTGTTGGAGGAGAAACTATAAGACATAAGAGCCAAATGAGGTCCTTTAGCCCATTGAGTCTGCTCCGCCATTCCATTATAGTTGATCTATTATCCCTCTCAACCCCATTCAACCCTGGTGCCTTCATCACGTAACCTTTGGCACCCTTACCTGTCATGAGCCCTGCTGGCCTCTGCAGCTTGCTGTATGGTGTTGGGCTTCTAGATCTCTCGAACATCTGTATTTACTAATTGTTATGTTAACTAGAGCTTTCTGTTTAATCTTGTCAAGTTAATTGTGACTGGCTCAGGTTTTCCACATTCTATGATTATTTAAGGGGACTCTTGTTTAGCACTGTTGCAGAGTCCTTGTGTGTTTGTGGAGAATGGTTTGTCTTGTGGTGTCACTCGGTCATGCCTCTGATGCTTTGTTGGTATTCCTATGTCTAACCTCATTTCCTTCTCCGCATGGGAGTCTGCCGTTCCTCCACTCATGGTTTGAGTTATTGCTGGCACTCACCGTAATAGAGTCTGCTGTTCCTCTGCTCCAGGGTTGAGTCATAGCCAGCAACTTGTTCCCAAGCTATATGTGCAAAATTTCTGAGTTATATGCGCGAAGTTTCTGCGTTTTATGCCATGTTTCCGAGTTATATGCACGAAGTTTCTGAATTATATGTGCAAAGTTTCCAAGTTATATGCCATGTTTCCAAGTTATATGCACAAAGCTTTTGAATTATATTTGCAAAATTTCCAAGTTATAGGCGCAGTTTCTGAGTTATAAGCGCAAAGATTCTGAGTTATATGTACAAAGTTTCTGAATTATATATGCAAAGTTTCCGAGTTATAATGGCAAAATTTCCAAGTGATGTGCACAAAGTTTCTGAGTTATATGCGCAAAGCTTCCAAATTATATCCAGAATGCAATGTTTCCAATCAATACACACAATGCAATGCTTCCGACAATGCACAATGCAATTTTTCTGAGCTATATGCGCAATGCAATGCTTCTGAGTATGCACAATGCAATGTTTCTGAGCAATGTGCAACGCAATGTTTCCAAACTCTACACAATGCACTGTTTCCGAGCTAAGTGCAATGCAATGTTTCTGAGCTATGCACAATGCAATGTTTCCGAGCTATACGCAATGCAATGTTTCAGAGCAATGCACAACGCAATGTTTCCAAACTCTATACAATGCAATGTTTCTGAGCTATGAGGAATGCTATGTTTCCGAGCTATGCACAATGCAATGTTTCCGAGCTATATGCACAGGGCCATGTCTCTGAGATATATGTGCAATGTAGTGTTTCTGAGCTATGTGCGCAATGCAGAGTTTCCGAGCTATATGCGCAATGCAATGTTTACAAGCTATATGTGCAATGCAATGTTTACAGTCAATATGCACTGGAGCTATATGTGCAATGCAATATTTATGATCAATACGCACCGGAGCTATATGCGCAATGCAATGTTTACGATCAATACGCACAATGCAATATTTCTGAGCTATATGCGCAATGCAATGTTTATGATCAATATGCACAATGCTATGTTTCTGAGCTATGCGCAATGCAATGTTTATGAGCTATTTGCGCAATGCAATGTTTATGGTCAATATGCACTGGAGCTATATGTGCAATGCAATATTTATGATCAATTCGCACCGGAGCTATATGCACAATGCAATGCTTCCGAGTAAGTGCAATGCAATGTTTATGAGCTATATGCGCAATGCAATGTTTATGAGCTATATGCGCAATGTACTGTTTCCGAGCTATATGCGCAATGCATTGTTCCTGAGTTCTATGCACAATGCAATGCTTCCGAGTAAGTGCAATGCAATGTTTCCGAGCTATATGCGCAATGTACTGTTTCCGAGCTATATGCGCAATGTACTGTTTCCGAGCTATATGCGCAATGCATTGTTCCTGAGTTATATGCGCATTGTTCTTGAGTTTTCCAGACCTGTCTTGAGAGCATCAGGTCTGCTCTGGGTTTTCTGACCCAGTCTCGAGAGCATCGGGTCTGTTCCGAGTTTTCCAGCCCTGTCTCGAGAGCATCAGAGCTCCCTGAGCCGTCAGGGGCTAGTCTGAGGGAGGAAGGTACTGTTATGAGCCCTGTGGGCCTCTGCAGCTTGCTGTAGAGCGTTGTGCTTCTAAGTTTCCCGAGCACCTGTATTTAAGGGTAAGACAGAGGGAGGGAAGGGAGAGTGAGTGAGTGAGAGAGGGGTGGGAAGGTGAAGGAGAAAGAAAGAGGGAGAGAGAGAGAGAGGCAGACAGAAAGAAAGAGGGAGAGAGAGGGAGAAAGAAGGAGGGAGGGAGGGATGGAGGAGGAGCAAGGGAGGGAGTGTGGGATAGAGAGAGAGAGAGAGAGAGAGAGGCTCATAGGAGAGGGAAAAGCAAGAAAGGAAGCACAGGCTTGGTTGCATTTCAGGGAATAGAGAGAAGGCTGCAACACAGCAGGGAATGAAATTCTCACTGTGTGCCAGGTTAAGTGAGTGCCAGCTTCATGCTTACTGTCTGGATTGCTGGGATTCCCTCCTTGCTGCTGTAGAACACCCGCTGCAATTGAGTCAGGCCAGAAACGCTGAGTTGGCCGATGCTGGGATTTGATTTTCTTAGCTTTAGGAGCTGGGTCAGGATTACTGGCATCAAGCATTGGCTGCAGGATACGCCGCCTGGCATTGATAAACCTGGAGAGAGACACAACAGTGTTAGTGTGAATCTCAAACTCCATCCAAGGGAGGAGGATATCACTCCTCACAGTCAACAGTTTACCTCAAGATAACAATTACACAGCATAAAATCTGTGCACATGAACACCAGACCTGCTTTAGTAAAAGAGCAACAATTTTATGGGAATGCTCCAAGTTTAATGTTCTCTTCTCAGTGATACTCCACCTAAAGGATATTTTTCATTATCATCATATTACTATCTTGGAATTCTCAACCCACAGCCACTGTAGAAAGAGTAGCACCCACAACTATGAAATGAAGCTTACAGGACTGCCACTCAATCCCAATTCATTCACCAATATTTCCTAATCAACTTTGGTCTACATGTGACTCGAAATCTGTGCTATGGTTGATGAGTGTAGCTGCCCTCTGAAGTGACCTCAAAATTTACTCAAACTTAGAACATGGAACAGTACAGTACAGGAACAGGCACTTTGGCCCACAGTGTTGGACCGAACCAGCTAAAAAACAAATCAAAAACACCTAAACACTAATCCCTCCGACCTACACAATGTCCATATTCCTCCATCTTTCTCACATCCACGTGCCTATCTAAGCTTCTCTTAAAAGCCTCTAATGTATTTGCCTCTAACACCATGTACCAGGCAGCGCATTCCAGGCATCCACCACTCTCTGAGTAAAGAACTTACCCCTCACATCCCCCTTGAACCAAACCTCTCTCATCTTCAATGGATTCCCTCTGATATTAGACATCTCAACCCCAGGAAACAGATATCCCCTGTCTACTCTATCTATGCCTCTCGTAATCTTGTAAACCTCTATCAGATCTCCCCTCAGCCTCCGGCACTCCAGAGAAAACAGCCCAGGTTTATCCGGCATCTCATGTCAGCACATCTCCTCTAAACCAGGCAGCATTCTGGTGAACCCTTTCTGCACCCTCAACATCCTTTCTGTAGTGGGGTGACTTCTTTTTGCTCAGAGGGAAAGTGGAGCAAGTAGACTATCACCACATTTTTGGTGCACCAGGGAGAGGTGACAAATTGCTAGCATTGCCAGTGATGACTATATCGCAGGATTGAAGAGAAGGAGCAGCCTTTTGAAGGCAGCCATCATCTGCTTAGAAGTATGCAATAGGCAATTTATGTGACCTTGCCAATCCATCCAGCTGGCATTGAGCATTGGCCACAGGGTATGCTAGCTGGCACAGAGAAACCTGGAGTGAGACAGAATGGCATTGGTACGAAGCTCAAACTACAGCTGAGAACTACGTTTCTCCCCCTTGACGCTGAAATTGAGAACCTGCTCTGCAAATATAATTTCTGTCCAAGGAGTTTGAGAGATGAGTTGGTCTATCCAGGGCTTGGAAACTCTGCAGAATTCAACCACAATTTTCTGAGACACAGTACGTCTGAGAGTAGTACCCCTTTTGAGCACACTGATGGTGAAAGATTACACAATGATAATTGGGGTGGCACGGTGGTGTAGTGGCTAGTACAACGCTCTACAGCACAGGCGACATGGGTTCAATTCCCACTGCTGCCTGTGAGGAGTTTGTATGTTCTCCTCGTGACTGCATGGGTTTTTTCCAGGCACTCTGGTTTCCTCCCACAGTCCAAAAACGTACTGGTTGGTATGTTAATTGGTCATTGTAAATTGTCCCATGACTAGGTTAGTATTAAATCAGGGAAATGCTGGGCAGTGTGGCTCAAAGGGCCAGAAGGGTCAATTCCATGCTATATCTCTGTAAAATTTCTCTAAAATAAAAGGTCTAGTGTCGTTATCACAAAGTCAATGCATTTACCTATCTACCTATTGATGTAGTGCTGGAAGAGGTGGGTAGGTGTTGCCAGCATGTGCTTCTCTTACTCTGAGGGCTTTCCCTCCTTGAAATGGGAAGATGGTGGAAGAAGTGCTGCAGGGTCTGTACAGGTGGTTGTGGTAAAATAGGGAAGAACACTTGGCAAAGACACAAGAGAATGCAGGTACTGGATTCTGGATCTACACACAAGATGCTGAAGGAACTGAACAGGTTAGAGTGTCAACACTTTAATTCCTTCCACAGATGCTGATTGACCTATTGAGCTCCTTTAACAACTCATTTTTCTCTCAAATGACAACAGCCAGCATTGTGTTCCTTGGCTCAGCCAGTAGAACACTGTAATTTGATTTAGGGTCAGGCCTGGGGCGATCTGGTGATGTCCATCGTGTCATTTTCCATCTACTGGGGATCACTGTGATCTAAATGCAGGTTGTAGTAGCGTAGTAGTTAACGCAACGCTATTACAGCTCGGGGCATCGAAGTTCAGAGGTCAATTCCTGCGCAGCGTGTAAGGAGTTTGTACATCCTCCCCTTGAATGTGTGTGTTTCCTCCCACACTCCAAAGAGATACTGGCTAGTCGGTTAATTGGTCATTGTAAATTAGGCTAGTGCTAAATATGTGGGTTGTTGGGCAGTGCTGCTTATCAGACCAGAAGGGCTTGTTCTGTGTGGCATTTCTAAATAATTAAAATAAAAAGTAAACTTCGCCTATTATGCAGCCATACAGGTGGATCTGAGCCCACATGTTGTCAATATTCTGGCCAATCACTTTCACAAGAGATTCAGCAGATGCTGGAAATCCAGAGCAGCACACTCAAAATGCTGGAGGAACTCAGAAGGTCAGGCAGCACCTGTGGAGAGGAATAAACAGTCAATCTTTCAGGCAGAGACCTTTAATCGGGACTGGACTGGACAGGAAAGGGGAAAAAGCCAGAATAAGAAGGGGAGGGGAGGGAGTACAAGCTGGCAGGTGATAGGTAAGATCAGATGATGGGGTAGGCGGGTGGGTAGGTGGGGGAGGGAGGGTCATGAAGTGAAAAGCTAGGAGGTGATAGGTGGAAGAGGTAAAGGACTGAAGAAGATGGAATCTTATTGGAGAGGACAGTGGACCATGGGAGAAATAGGAAGAAGGGGGGCACCAAAGGGAGGTGATGGGCAGGGAACAGAAGGGGTAAGAGGGGAGCTAGAATGGGGAATGGAAAATGAGGGGACGGGGAGGGGGGAGATAATACTGGAAGTTAGAGAAATCAATGTTCATGCCATTAGGTTGGAGGCTACCCAGACAGAATACGAGGTATTGCTCCTCCAACCTGAGAGTAACCTCATCGTGGCAGTCGAGGAGGCTATGGATCAACACATTGTATTGGGAAGTCGAGTTAAAATGGGTGGCCACTACGAAATCCTGCCTGTTGCGGTAGATGGAGCTAAGATGCTTGACAAAGTACTCCCCTAATTTACATAGGGCCTCGGCGGCCACACTGGGAGGACCAGATACAGTAGATGACATCCACAGACTCTCAGGTAAAGTGTGGCCTCAGCGGGAAGGAGTTCTGAATGGTAGTGAGGGAGGAGGGGATTGGGTAGGTGCAATACTTGTTCTGCTTGCAGGGATAAGTGCCAAGAGGGAGGTCAGTTGGCAGGGACAAATAGACAAGGGAGTCATAGAGACAGCGATCCCTGTGGAAAGTGGAGAATGAGGTGGGTGGGTGGGTGGGTGGGGGGGAGGGAAAGATGTGTTTAGTGGTCGGATCCCATTGAAGACGGCGGTCGTTATGGAAAGATGTGCAGGATGCAGAGGCTCATGGCGTGGTGGGTAAGAATAAGGGGAACCCCATCTGTTATGGAGGGGAAGAAGGAGTGAGGGCGGATGTTAGGGAAATGGAGGAGATATGGATGAGGGCAGCATCAATGATAGAGGAAGGGAAACTCAGTTCTTGGTTCAGCCTGGTTAAGGGCATCTCATATTCCTCATATTGAGAGTATGGGATTTAATCCAAGCCATGTTGGACTGTGTGCTTCAAAGCCAGGTCACACAAGGTATTTACAGATCAAGCACTGAGACAACATCAGGACAAAGGTTCTTTTTTGAGGAGATTTGGTATATCAACAAAGACTTGTGTAAATTTCCATAGATGTATGGTGGAGATCATTCTGTCTGGGTGCATCACCCTGGTCAGGGGGCTCCAATGCACAGGATCAAAAGAGGCTGGAGGGGTTTGTCGACTCAGCCAGCTCCGTCACAGGCACAAGCCTCTCGACTATCGAGGACATCTTCAAGAGATGGTACCTCGCAAAGGCAGCATCCATCACTGTACCCTCATCATCTGAGCATGCTCTCTTCTCACCACTCATACCGGGGAAGAGATACAGGAACCTGATCAGCCACAGTCAATGATCCAGAAGCTGCTTCTTCCACTCCGCCATTAGATTTCTGAACGGTCCATGAACACTTTGTTGTTCCTTCTTTTCGCACTATTTAGTTATTTTTGTAATTTATGGCAATTTAGAGCTTTCTCTGCACTGTTGCTGCAAAAAAAAAATCAAATTTGACACAGTGATAATGAAAATAGAAATCTAAAGTCTTTGGGGTTATTATGGGACTTGTTTAATTTGCCCATAACTTAGGCTTCTCTGTAGGACAGGAGTCATGTCTCAGACCATTCTCAATCAGGTGACAGCAAAAAAAAAACCTCAAAAATGCCAGGAATACTGACAAATACTGGTAATCAAGGTTTGAGCAGAGCATAAGTGGGAAGAATTGAATTGACCCTCAGTTCTACAGCTACACTTCCCCTCAAGCAGTCCCTCAATGTGAAGGATAAATTGCTTCCATTCCAGTTCACTGCGTCATGAGGTGGCAGATGAGGCAACAATCGGACAAGTAGAGTTAATTGTAAGTACTCTTTCTCTTTGATGGCCAAAAGGCTGAACTGGCACACTGAAGGCAACGGTGAATTTCATCATCAATGTCTGCGTTTGCCAAGGTACAGCCTCCCCAGCATGCCAGCGAGGATGAGGGCTGTTGGTCAATGAGTCATCAGTGGATTCCGGAATCAGAGTTCCGTGTGGGCAGGTGGTACAAGTCATAGTGACTCCCTATGTACTCAGATTGGCGAGATGAAATTCGGGGCCTAGTATTCGGGGTCCTGGTCATCAGAGACTCCGTGTTCGGGGACCCGGACATTGGAGAGTTTGGGGTCCTGGTCATCGGTGAGTCTGTCACTCGTGGCCTAGTGTTCAGGGTTCTCATCATCGGAGAGTTCTGCATTTGAGGCCGAGCGCTTGGAGCTGTCATCCAGGATCCTCATTCGTTGCCATTGGAAAATCCTGAGGTCGTTACTAAAGATTGAAGCCCAAAGGCTGATCAGGAGTCCAGAAGTCAAGGTCCGATGGCCACAGCCCTGAGTCCACTGAGGAAGTCAGCACTGAGGCTGGAGTCCAGAGACAGTCCGTCCTGGGGTTGGAGGACTGTGTGTGTGCATCGGTGGGTACGTCATAGGTAGGAACGGGGATTGTTTTGCTATTGTTGTTTTGTTGCTTGTTGTGTTCTGTATTGTTCTGCCAAGAATTGTGGGCATGCTAAGTTGGCGCTGGAACATGTAGCAACACTTGCGGGCTGCCCCCAGCACATCCTTAGGTTGTGTTGGTTGTTTTTATGTACTTGTGATAAATAAATGAATCTGGATCTGGACGACTGGTGAGTCACTATTGTACAGCAGGAGCAGGATGACCGAGGAGTCTTGCAGAGGGAAGCCCACTCCACTGCATGCTTCAGTGAGCAAGTCACTGATGACATCATCTGCGTACTGCAGTTTGGGATTGAGGCTAGAGTAACCTTGGCCCAGAGTGGGCAACTTGGGTAGAATAGTTTCTCATTCGTCCAATAAATCAGCTCCACTCCAATGCGAGAAGTCTGTTGTGGGGTGAAGAGTAATCCTACAATAGGAAAAGTGTTGAGTAATGACACAGCCTTCCTTGACTCCTGTCTGTACTGGAAGTGGACTCATAACATAGAAGTTCCATTTTAGAATATGATAAAGTTCCCAGTTAAATAATACCATAATTGAAAATTTTCCACATCTCTTCTGATAATGGACATAATCCAATAAAAGTCCAAAATTTGTATCCAGGTATGTCTGAGTGCAGTTATCAGTACCGATTAGGAATGGGAAAGTTTTAGAAGGATTTGGGCCAAATGCTGACAAATGGGACCAGCTTAGGCGGGCATCTTGGTTGTCATGCATGACTTGAGTCAAAGGGCTTGTTTCTACAACTTGCATGCTGACATGCAGTCTCTGCATTTTCAATGAAGCTGTAGTGTGGTCAAAATTAAGTCTACTGCGCATCTTGATGACAGATTCAGGAAGCAGCTATTCAGCCAATGGGGGGAGCAGATGAGAAGGACCCTTGTGGTCACAATCAGATTTGCCTCTTCTTGAAAGCAATCCCAAGTATTGCACTTCTGCCGTTTCATAGCACAGGGTCCTCTTCCCACATGTGGGAGATAAGGCCCTCAATATGCGTCTAATATTCCACTCTGCCAAGTTTTGGAACTTCACCAGGGATACTGTTTCTTTAGAGGCCTTGCTAGTTTTCAGCTGATGTGTGGCCTTAGTGGTCTGGGGCATACACTCTACCAAAAGAACTTGGTTTGTATATTTTAATAGCTGGTTGTCATTATATTAACAATCTGCTTCTGTGGAATTCAGCTGATGAAGCAGCTTAACAAGCAAAAATAGAACATTTTAAGCAATGAAGTTTTTCTTCAAAAAATATTTTGAATACAAGATGGGGGATTATGAAATGAAAGAAGAGCCTCAATAGAAAGGACATAGTAGATTTAAAAATAAATAAATAAGTATATATATATATATGGAATAAAATCCAATGTGCTTCCCCCATTGGCTGAATAGCTGCTTCCTGAATCACACTGGAATAGCCACTAGATAGGGAATAGGGAAACATGACAATGGGGCAAAGACAGGAGAAGGTGTTGCTGCATTTGTCAAATCCAAGACCACGAATGGAAATTAAAGTAAAAATAAAGGTCTTTCAAAGAATCCTGAAATTTAAGGAGAATACTCAAGGAATAGGAAACAGTAAGCATAAAGCAACACACACAAAATACAGGAAGAACTCAGCAGGTCAGGCAGCATCTATGGAAATGAACATTTCTGGCCTAGACCATTCAGAATATAAGGTGTTGCTTCTCCACCCTGAAGATGGCCTCTTCTTGGCACAACAGAAGCCCATGGACCGACATGTCCGAATGGGAATGGGAATTAAAATGTTTGACCACCAGGAAGTTCCGCTTTTGGCGGATGGAGCAAAGGCACCTGACGAAGCTGTCTCCCAGTTTACGATGGATCTCACTAATGGAGAGGAGGCCACATCGGGAGCACCAGACACAATAGGTGACCCCAGGAGATTCGCAGGTGAAGTGTTGCCTCACCTGGAAGGACTGTTTGGGGCCCTGAATGGAGGTGAGGGAGGAGGTGTATGGGCAGGAGTAGTATTTAAGTAGCTTGCAGGGATAAGTGCCAGGAGGGAGTTTAGTGGGGAGGGATAAATGGACAAAAGAATTGCGGAGAGGGTGTCCTTGTGGAAAATGGAGGTAAAGATATGTTTAATGGTAGGATCCCTTTGGAGATGGTGGAATTTGTGGAGGATGATGTGTTGGATACAGAGGCTGATGGGGTGGTAGGTAAGGACAAGAGGAACACTATCACTGTTAAGGTAGCAGAAAGATGGGGGTAGCAGAAAGATGGGGTGAGCGCAGATGTTCAGGAAATGGAGGAGATGTGGGTGAGGGCAGTATCAATAGTGGAGGGAAACCCCATTCCAATGCAGTCGTCAATGTAGCGGAGGAAGAGTTGGGGAGCATTGGGGGAAAGATTGGAACATAGACTGTTCTATGTAGCCAACAAAAGGCATTGCTGGGGCCCATGGTGTGCCCATGGCTACCCCTTGGGTTTGGAGAAAGTGGAAGGAGCCAAAGGAAAAATTGTTGAGAATGAGGACCAGCTCTGCCAGATGGAGGAGGGTGGTGGAGGGGAATTGGCTGGTTCTTTTGTGAAGACAGAAATAGCTTTGAGGCCTTCTTGATGGAGTAGGGAGCATCCATGATGAGTTGATGAGGTCAGTGGAAGTGTTGGCGACAGTCTTCTGATGGTCCAGGGTGGGGCCTTCTTGAAGGAAGTATGAGGAAGTATTTGAGAGTTGCTGCTTGGCCTCAGCAAAGTAGAGGTCAGTGTGCCACTCTACAACAACACCCCCTTCGTCTGTGGGTTTGATGACAAGGTTGGGACCAGTGCAGAAAGAGTGGAGGGCAGTGCAATCAGAGGGGGTAAGGGTTGAGGAGGAGAGAGAAGTACTGAAGTTGAGATGGTTGATATCTCGTTGGCAATTTGAGATGAAAAGATCCAGAGCAGGCAAAGAACCGGAGCGCAGTGTGCAAGAAGAGGAGTGTTGAGAGTGGGAGAAAGGGTCATCAGTGCGGGGTGTGGAGTTCTTGCCAAAGAAGTGGACTCGGAGATAGAGGCGATGGAAGAAGAGCTCGATGTCGTGGCAGGCGCGGAACTCACTGAGGTGCATGTGAAGGGGGACAAAGGTAAGGTGCTTGCTAAGAACAGAATGTGCTGCCTCAGAGAGGGGAAGGTCGGAGGGAATGGTGAGGACACAGCAAGGATTAGAGCTGGCATCAGATGTGGGAAGAGAGTTGGTGGTATTAGAGGAGAGAGGAATGTTGAGGTGAATTGGGAAAGTGGGGTGGGAGGAAAATGAAGGCTCTGAGGACACAAGAGGTGACAGTAGGGCCTTGCAGAGTGGTGGGGGGGGGGGAGTGGAGCCTGGAGATCCAGCGACAGCAAGAAAAGTCTCAACTTGGAGATGCTGGTGGTCGAAGTCTAGGTTGGAGCCAGAGCTAGAGGCCACACAATTAGCAGTCTGAAGGCATCCAGGGTCGTAGGAACCTGCATTGGTGGTGGTGGAATCCAAGTTCTGAATCCGCTCAGGGTTGTTGGAACTGGTGTTAGCGATAACAGCATCACTGGTCCAGAGACGTCCAGAGCCATCAGGTCCAGGAATGCAGTCGGTGAGGTCAGTGATCTGAAGCTGTCAGATGGGATCGAGATCTGAGCAGGAGGCAGCAGGGATTGCGGTCAGGAAGCATCCAGGGCTGTCAGGATCTGTGGTCTGGAAACAGGTGATCTTCTGATCCTTACTGGAAGCGAGGAAGGCAAAGAACCGACAGTTGAAGGCGTGGATCCAGTGGAGGACGAAATGTTGGAGAGGTCCGTGACAGGCAGAGGAGAGAGGGGCCAGGAGCTGTGGCAGGGACTGAGACGGGGCAGAAAGGGTGGCGTGTAAAATGTGGAGGAAGAAGCAGTGGCAGAAGCAGTCAATTGTACGTGAATACCTGGGATCCTTGGTGAGTCCAGGATGAGAGACCTGAAAACTGAGCTGGAAGTCATGTGGAACAAGATGGCGGCAAAAACAAGCTCCCAAAGAGGATACGTGGCTGTGGTAGCAGGTCTGAGTGAGCACATAGTCAAAGAGTTGGAGGGCAGCAGAGATCACTGAGAAGGAGCAGTGAGACAGGGTTTCTCTGAACTCCCATCTAGGAGAAGATTTAAACTTCTTCAGGGTAGGCATCTCTCAAAGAGACTTTGCATTGGAGCAGCAAATTATAAACACAAGAGATTCTGCAGATGCTGGAAATTCAAAGCAAACACACACAAAATGCTGGAAGGACTCAGCAGATCAGGCAGCATCTATGAAGGAGAATAAATAATAAGAGAGAAAAGGAGGAGGGGACCCAGGGGAAGGGATCGGCAGGTGAGAAGAGGTAAAAGACCAGAGGAAGAGGCAAGTAAAACAGTTTATCAGAAGGAGAAATCGATATTCGTGCCTTCAGGTTGGAGGCTACTCAGGCAGATATAAGGTGTCGCAACTCCACCCTGAAGATGGCCTCATCTTGGCACATGTCGGAATGGGAATGGGAACTGGAATGAAAATATTTGGCCACCGGGAAGTTCCGCTTTTGGAGAATGGAGTGGAGGTGCTCGACGAAGCAGCCCCCCAATTTACGACGGCTCTCACCAATGCAGAGGAGGCCGCATTGGGAGCACTGGACACAATAGACGATCCCAGCAGATGCACAGGTAAGGTTCTGACTCACCTTAAAGGACTGCCTGGGGCCCTGAGGTGAGGGAGGAGGTGCACTTATGGGTGTAGCGCTTTGGCCGCTTGCAGGGATAAGTGCTGGGAGGGAGATTAGTGGAGAGGGATGAATTGACAAGGGGATTGCGGAGGGAGTGATCCCTGCAGAAAGCGGAGAGGGGGAAGTAAAGGTATGTTTAATGGTAGGGTCCCTTTGGAGATGGCAGAAGTTGCAGAGGATGATGTGTTGGATGTGGAGGCTGATGGGCCGGTAGGTAAGGACCAGAGGGACCCTATCCCTGTTAATGTGGTGGGAGAATGTGGGTGAGCACAGATGTTTGTGAAATGGAGGAGATGCAGGCGAGGGCAGCATCAATAGTAGAGGGAGGGAAACGCCATTCTCTAAAGAAGGAGGACATCTCTAATGTCCCAGAAGAGAAAGCCGAATCCTGGGAACAGATGCAGAGGAGGCGACGAAACTGAGGAAAAAGAATGGGATTTTTTTACAGGAGACAGGGTGGGAATCGGTATAGTTGAGATAACCATGGGAATCATAATTCCAAAGTAAAGGCAGAGAAAAAGTACAATGCAATTCAATTGAGTTTAAGGTCGGATACTGGGAGATAAATAGCAATAAAGGAAGTCAGGAACTGGAAAAGGAACATCTGATCAAGGAGATACAAACAAGAGACCACAGATGCTGGAAACTGGTGCAAGAAGCAAGATGTGGGAGGAACTCAGCTTATTAGGCAGCATCTGTGGGGAATATCCCTCCACAGGTATTGCCTGATCCACTGAGCTCCTCCAGCATCTTGTTTGCTTCTCCAGATTGCAGCATCTGCGGTCTCTAGGCCCTCCTTTTCTGTGACAAAGCAGTTGGCAGGTTTGAAAAGGGTGTACCATGCCAGACCTGAGGGGCTCTGGGCTTCACTGAGCCACATCTGACAGTAATAAGCCAAAAATGAATGAAAATGGACCATTACATTAAGGGCAATACAATTATTGACAAAAAAAAATTACATTCACACAGGGGAAGAATAACCAAAGTGGTCGAAAGCAAATAACAGCTGAAGTCAGCAGCCCAACAACTGGTCTCACATGGTCATGTCTGGCCAATGAAACTAACATTGGGTTTACCATTTCCTTCCTGGAGATGGCAGCATTGGACTGCAACATCAGCTGGTCCACGTCCGACCATGTGCCACACAGGATTAGTCACACCCCACAGACGCAAGGGAGTTACAGAAATTTTCCAGAAAAGGTTCTCAGAAACATTTCAGTTTGCAAAAAGTATAAAAGTCCTTAATGATTATTAATAGAGAAAATAATTAGGAAGTCAGAAAGAAAACCTAAGACTTTTAATAGAGCCACTGGCTACATTATAAAATATTTCTAGGATTACTATATCACAGACACTATGCCTTGCAAAATATTAAAAATTACTGGGGCATTTTGAATACAAAATCCTTCACAATATCCGTAGGCTTCTGGATTCTGAGTCTGTTGTGTGATTTCAATACTGTACATCCTCTATTTTAAGAGCAAATTGATTTAATTGGTGTAATCACACAGCATTGTGTTTAATGGTATAAACCACTGGCACTGAGGTAATTACAGTTAGTGTCAGATTACTGTCATTATTAAGTTTCCAAAGTGAGAAGTAAGTATGCAGCAACATTATACTAGACAGAACTCTGAGCCAAATAATTTTCTTTTACAGTGAGGCCCAGCAAGATCCATGCAAACACCCAGCTTTCCTTCTGCTGTACCCTGCTGGGTAGCATGTTCATTAAGACAAGTACAAATGAGGGGAAGGTGCTTTCAATTCATTTTTCCATCCAAATGTAGAATTCTAAAGTTCTGCTCTGTGACCTCTTCAATGTCATGAACTGGGTTACAGCCACTCAACGAGTTTTACCTAAGACCTCCAAAGCTAATGCATAGGGAGAGCTTTTACTTAAATCAGGTAGGGACGAGGTTTCACTTTGTTTGCATTGGAGAAAAGACAGTTCATCATAAACTGGGCAACAGAATTTGTTGAGCAATTTGACAAAAGCATTCTTTGGTGGGGAAAGGAGTGGGGAGAAGGGTAAGGGATTTGGGGGACAGGAGGATGGGAGTGTGAAAGGGGCTCGTAAGTTTGGGTATACATCCACTTGATACAAATGAATACCTAAATAGGTGAAAGAATTGAATCACCAATAATCCATATGAACCTTTGTGAAAAATCGGTCCATTCCATGCTAACTACAACACAACACTGTGAAAAAGCGAAAAGGAATCACCAATGCGAACCAACAATTAAAGTTTTACTGATCTTCACCAAAAATTGGTGAAGAGGTGGGGGGGGGGAACAAAACAAAGTAGAATAGGAAAATATTATCACTGCATAATTTTCAGCCTGAAATACTGAAGGGAGACATGAATATTTAAGGTATTACAGTCTTTCAAATCCCTAATTTTCTGCAAAATTCTGAATAAGAACATAGCAAGCAATATTCAAAACTGAAGGAAGAACATAGAAGCCAAGGAATTACAGCATAGTGAGTTTAAGGTCAGACGCTAGAAGAGTAAGGTTGATAGGTTCTTGATTAGTCGGGGCATCAAAGGTTATGGGGAGAAGGTAAGAGAGTGGCGCTGAGAGGAATAATACATCAGCCATGACAGAATGGCGAAACAGACTTGATGGGCCGACTGGCCCAATTCTGCTCCCATGTGTAATGGTCTTATGATTCAATCCAGTAACGTGAACAGAGGACGTGGGCAGTTGTAACGGGAGAAGCTGATTAAAGAGTTGGCCATGCCTGACCTGAGAGAGACGTTGAGGTGATGGACATGGAGCAATTCTGTCAGGCATGCCTGCCCACCTGACTTCCAGTGGTTCTAATGTGAATCAACATCTGAACACCCATCTGCATTATCATATGGGTCCAAAGAAAATGTCTTGCCAGTTGAAGAAGCTCTCTCCAGTGCCCTGGCCAATACTTATCCCTGAAAGAACAGCACTAAAATACATCAACAGGTCATTACCAAAATTGCACTGGTGTAGGATCTTGTTGTGTGCATTAGCTATATACCACAAGTCTGATTATAGCCATAATTGGTTGAAAAGTACTCCAAGTTGCTGAATAAGTACAAGAGTTGGGTAGAGTATGGGTGAGGGGGACTTGATGTGGTCAGAGGAAACAGGAGGAGTTAGGGAGGAAGGGTGTGGATGAACAAGCAGAAATGAGAGAAGGCATGGCAAGTTGTTTCTGGCCAAGATTTGGGAGCTACATTGGGAGATGCTGGAGATGGACAGTAGGGGCTGCTGAGGGAATAAGGGTAGAAGAGGGAAACAGCTTGATTTGGTGGGAAAGTGACTGAGAAGTGGTAAGGGAGCTGGAGAACAGGAGGGTGGGAGGGACAGAAGGGTTGGAGGAGATAAAGAATGGAGGATGGGGAATGAGCCAGTTCGGTGCGATGAAGTACAACTGCAGTAAGTATCAAGGAGCAATACTGGAGGGTCACCATCCCTTCAATACTCATCCCAATTTTGACATTTACCAGCTTTAGTATCAGTCTAGTTGAGGCAGATAGATTACTTGGACAGGTATGTGGATAAGAAAGATTTGAGGATTATGGACCAGATGTGGGCCAATAGGACCAGCTTAGAAAGGACAACTCACACAAAATACTGGAGGACCTCAACAAGTCAGACTGCATCTATGGAGAGGAATAAACAGTTGATGTTTCGGGCCAAAACACATCAGGTCCAAAATGGTGACTATTTATTTCCGTTGATATATTCTACCTGACCTGCTGAGTTCCTCCAGCATTTTGTGTGTGGTGCTCAAGATTTCCAGCATCTGCAGAATCTCTTATGTTTGCAGTTTTGATGGGAATCTTGGTTGGCATGGATCAATTGGGCTGAAGGACTTGTTTCCTTTTTTTATGACACTATGTGTGTCCCCCCCCCCTTCTGTCCCTGCCCCCAGATATACTCCTCAAAAAAAAAGACATGGGTAAAGTCCATATCGAGAAGACAAAGGCCATCGACTATGGACACTGTCAGCATGCGATGAGCCTCAGGTTGGGATTATTATACAATCACTGTCTGCAGTGGTCAATTTGACATCTGAGGCTACTAATGTCCTGAGTGCAAGTTTCAGAAATGCCTGAGGCTTCGACAACCCAAGTATCCAGAACATTTGGAACAAAGTTTTTTTTTTGCTTAAAAGATATCTGAAAGCATTTCCTCTTTAGTCCTTTGCTACACCAGCCGTTTTCAGTGCAGTGTGTGGGTAGAAGCTAACCACAGTGCTCAGTTTAATCTGCCTGTAAAGTGTCCCTTTGTTTCTGCCTCCCTTCTACCTCCCTAAGTCTATCTGTTCCACTTCACCATAATGCTACGGCTAAAAGCACACATAATGGATGAATTCTTCAGAGGAGATAGGACCTGCTGTGTCTCTGACTCTCTGCATGGGGAACAGCTGAACTGTTGCAGGTCCTTACACAAGGCTTGCTTTGTCTGTCGCTCTCCTGTTAACCCCAGGCGGTGTTGGAAGGATGCCCGAAGCCAGGTTGGCAGAAGCACGTTCAATAAGCTTTCTGTCAAAACTGTTCACAATCTGCTGCAGGCAGAGTGGCTTTTAACTCCTTCTGTCGTTATGAGTGCATGGTTGTGCTGCAGCCTCAGCTGAGGGAGTGTGACTGATGATAAGCACCATCACGAATACAAACCAGGGCAACAACACTCTGTGGACCTCGATATGTTGATGCTTAGAATCTTGCCCGTACGGGCCCGAGGAAGATTCTAAAAATGGATTGGGACCAAAGTGCAAGGAAATTATTTCACTGGACATGATAACTTTAGTCTTCACATTCCAGTGAGGTGTGGATGCTGCCGGGTCGACCGTATGTACAATTCTGGGGAACAGTCTGTGATTTCCCACCATAGTAACAGGACCAGACTCTTCGGTATGCTCTGTCATCCCATCAGAACACAGCTGAGGAAATAGAAACAGGAGTCATTCATACAGCCCTGGAAGCCCTCCATATAATTCAGTGAGATTGCTGTCATCACTTTCTTTTTCCCAGATCCTCCAATTCCCTCCATAAATCTATTGGTATCAACAGCCCAGGCAGAAAGTTCCAAAGATATACAACTTCCGTATAAAATAATTCTTTCTCATCTGTCCTAAATGCTTGCTCCCTTATCCTGACACTAAACCCCTAGTTTATCAGCGCGAGGAATCCCATTTCTCCCCCTCAAGAAAGCTACAACTCCACGTACGCATGTGTGCTCCATCCCTTTATATCCTTAGCTAAAAAAATCCACTAATCTCACTTTCAAAGCCGCAACACACACCTGATGGAGAGTATTCCAGATTTCCATTACTCATTTAATGAATAAAATGCTCCCAATTTTATCATAGACTGGCACAGCACCAGAATGGGTCCTTCAGCCCATCTCATCCTTACCCACTGAAATGCCTCTATGCTAATCCCATTTTGCTGCATTTGGCTCATATCCCTCTACTCCTTTCCTATCCATGTACCTGTCTAAATACTTTTCAAATGCTCTGATTATATTCACCTCTACCACCTGCCATATGCCCACCACTTTGTATGAAAAATGCCCCTCAAATCTCTTCAAATAATTTCACTCTCACCTTACAACTGTGTCTTCGAGTTTTAGATTCTCCCAGCCTTAGGAAAAAGAAGGCCATCTATCCTATATGTACCACTCATAATTTTATAAACCTCCATAAAGTCACCTCTCAGTCCCCCTGTAATCCAGTGAAAACAATTTCCATCTATCCAATTTCTCCTTGTAACTGTAGTCTCAAATTCAGGTAAAATCCTGGTGAATCTCTTCTGCACTCTTTCTAGTATGACCACATAATAATAATAATAGATAGATAGATACTTAGCAGCCATTTCAAACACACATAACATACAGAAAGCAGTAAGTGAAAAACACCAGAAATACACTGAATTAGAAGAGGAAATTGAAAGACTATGGAACATGAACATGCTATACATTGTCCCAATAGTAATATCTACAACTGCACTACACAATAGCATTAAGCAATTAGGGCTACCCAGCAATATCTATGTAAATCTCCAGAAAGCCACAATACTAAGCACCACTAGAATAGTCTGAAATGTCCTAGCAATTGAGAAATGAGTGTGCTTGCCTATGTCCGTTCCTCAGGTTTTACCAGCTTGAACTAAGAAGAAATACTTTTAAAATAATGATAAATGAAAAAATTATCACTACAAAAGAAAAGGTTAATCAATGGAAGAGCATGACCCTCCATGGAAGACATCCCCACGATCTGAGCAGATTCGATGTCGACAAGGAAGCGTTGAACACCTGCCTCAGAGTTGGAGACCTCTTCCCAGATACAGAGGGTTCCTTGGGGCAATACAGGACCAGGTGGTTAACACAAAAAAAAAATCAAAGATACATAATAAAAGACCAACAAATTCAAGATGATAAATGCAGAAAAAACTGAGAGAAACCAGAAACAATCCAACACGATCCTGCAGCAGTTTAACTCAATCTGATTACTTACACAGGCAGGATCAAGAGCAAACATTATTCACCAAAATCTTGTTTTAAAATACAAACTCATAAAAGACACCATACCTTACTATAAATACAAACCTGATCCAGTTTTAGAGTCGGAGTCCTACAAATTATATTACAACCGATCCATTGTACAGCTAAGGCAATCCATAATAACCGTCTGGATATAATATTACAGGACAAACAAGCAAGAAAACTTACTTAATAGATATAGCCATTCCAAACACACATAACATGCAGAAATCAATAAGTGAAAAACACCAGAAATATGCAGAATTAAAAGAGGAAATTGGAAGACTAGGAAACATGAAATACCTGGTTCCAATAGTAATATCTACAACTGGAATCATCACTACACAATAGCATTAAACAATTAGGCCTACACAGTAATATCTATGTAAATCTCCAGAAAGCCACAATTCTAAACACCACTAGAATAGTCCGAAAGGTCCTAGCAATTGAGAAATGAGTGTGCTTGGCTAAGCCTGTACCTCAGGTTTTACCATCTTGTGCTAAGAAAAAATAAAAATACAACAATAATAATAATAAATATAATTAAAAACTTGGAGTATTGTGTGCAGTTCTGATAACACCACACTGCACAATATTCCATGTTTGGCTGAACCAAAATCTTGTACAACTGCAACATAATGTCCAAACTGTTATATCAATACCCTGCCTAACTCTAACCAAATCAAACATTTCATTTTTATCTGACTCAAGCTGCTAACAAGGACCTTTGACACTTTGAAGGGCAAGTTTCCAGTTCAGGCCAAATGCAGTCTCCCACTGATAAAGCATAGAGACGGTACATGTCTCTGTCTCTGAATATCGAGTTACACATGTGGTTGATCTGCGGCTTTATGCTGTAGACCCCCTGTGTGTTTGCTGCTCAGTCCCATGTTACATATGTCAATCCCTGGCTTCAGCTGAGCTGCTCAGGTCACTTCATCCACCCATTTCTCCCACCTACACTTGCAAATGTTATTTAGATCCCATTATTCCTTCCCCTCTGTCAGAGACAAACATTGCCCATTTCCAATACACCTTGGCTAAATCTGCAGAAATCAGCCGCAATATTAGAAGTGGAGATAAGAGCTCCTGTTAAAGGTCACACTCCTCCCGTGTTTACCTGGAACATAAAGTATCTGCATGATTACATGCAAAAAGCATTGAGATTCATGAGTAACTTACACAATGCATTGCACATCATGCATATTGGAATACTGCCTCACTGCAGCCTCAAATAAGACAGACATGGTGTGGTGTTGCTTCAATGTACATTTTACCTGCAGAATAATTTCTGCAGACCATCAGATCTCTCCTGCACTCTTCTTTATGAGAGAATTTGTTTTCTAAGCTCCCTGTTACTTTGGGATATGCTTTCCACATTTATCAATGTATGTAGATACTCAGACTTTGAATGAACAAGCAGCTGTATTTGCCTTATGCAGGCTGGAAAACTCAGTCAAAGCATTTTTAAAATGCAGCAAACAGAAAAGGTTCAAAATGGTAATCTCAAAGGCTTTGGTTCATAAACTGTAGCAAAATTTTGGTTGGAGGTCACTGCCTGAGTGGAACAAAAATACGTCACCCACGTGTGAGGTTGAGTTCAAGATATGAGACATGGTCAGTGGTGTTCAGTATGATTGGGACCTAGAAAATGGAGGTTGGTTGGGAATGGGGGTGGCTTGGAAATAGTCAAAGATCATGGGGATAAACAAATCATTGTGCAAATCAGGGATGGGGTTGGGGATAGGATAGGAAGTTGGTGTCACTATTGTGAGTTAATTATGGGTCTGGGGACAGGGATCCTGTACCAATCCACTGACTGAGTTAATTACACGGGGTTAGTGGGCTGACAGGATGTAAATAAGGGCCTTTCCTTGTTGGAGTCTTAATTGGTACTGTTCTGTGAAAACACGGTCATCCTTGGAGTGACTGTCGATGATCATTCCCATGACAAAAAGGATTAACTTCTTCAGCAACACAACAGAAGAGCTTTGCACAGGAAATGATGTCATTTTGATGTCAAAACCCTGTGTGATTCACATGGAAGTGCCCAGAGGGATTTGAAATAACCTAGAAATGGTTATTGTTGAATTTTTCCATTAATTTTCAAACAATTAGCACTGAAATAAACAGTGGCACACAATCAAATTTCTGGATATTATACCTTATACCCTTCTATTCTAAACTGTATTATAAAATGTTTCCTTCTGAAACACAGATCTGTGGAAACTCGAAAAGTTAGAATGGTTTTTCTCACAGCACAGAAAGTCAACAGAACATGAAGTAGAAGTGTTGACAACTATAAATTGTTTTCAAAGAGTAAATTAATTTTTTTTCCAATGGGAGAAGGGCCAGTGAGAACTTAAAGTTTAGTCAATTGGAAAAGAACTTGAGAGATGTGGGTGGGGTCGGGTTGATGAGGGAAATGTTTTTAATGTAGCAAGAAATAACGTACCGAGTCCAAAAGATGCAGACTCAATAAGAATTTTCATAAGAGATTTGGATATGATATTTAAAAAGGAAAGAATTGCAGAATTAGGGGAAAGAAGTTTAATTTAACCAGTTGGAAACTGGGAGTATTATATATGGCCACACCATCCTCCGTGCCTGATATTTCAACACGCATTCTGTCATGATGACAGAAGATGAAGATTAGCCGTAAATTCCCAGGAACACTTCACCCACTGTTACTAAGGAAACACTGTAAAATTAAACCAAGCTTGTAAATTTTAATTAATATTATACTTCTCTTAAGAACAGCAGATGAGGAATTTTCCCTGCTCAGTATACACTTGGTGCATCCCTAATTATCACATTAAACAGTATTTCTGATATATTAATCTTACACGGCCAAAGGTCTAGAAGAGACAGGGAGTTTATCAATCGGAGAAAGGGGAGCAGAGGACCATATAATAATCCCACTAAAATCCCTGGATTTCATTGTAAACCAAGTTATCTGTAGCTGTGTTACTCAATAAGCTCAGCATTATAACCTTGTTACTTTCAGGGTCAATCAACTGGAATTCTTTAAAACAAGGGTTTAAATTCTTTAATTGGTGAAATCAAAATGTAAAGGGAAGGTTCTCAACCAGAGTGTGTATCTGTGTACAGAATGAGCTGACCTCAACTGGGTCAGTGGGAATTTATTCCATCAGATTACCTAACTTGGAGGCCTGAAGCAAGGATTTGTAACCCCTGAACTCCCAGACCTCATTATTCTATTGTCAGTCTGTTCTTCCCCAAGGATGACACAGGCTCATTAAATTATGGAAATAAAACAATGTGCTTTATCGATCTGTCCTCATCCATGCATACATTTCAGAGCTCTTACCAGTTGTTGACCTGTAAGAGTGTGAGGTTCGTTTGACCAGCAATCTGTCTCTTCTCGTCCTCTGTCGGGTAAGGATGCTGAAGGGAAAAACAACAATGCTGTTAGAACAGCTGCACCAGTTTATGGGCCCAGCAGTTGCCAGTTCTCACAGTAAAACGCATCATAGAGAAGGTACAGCTGCCCCATTCTGCACTGGTGGTGGGGGGGGGGCATTACTCAGACTGGCTCCGGCTTACACTCCTAAATCCCTGAAGGGGTTGAGGACTCTTTAAACTTTGCAAGTAAAGCAACAAATTTGTTATCAGATAAGCACATCTTGAGATCTGATCTCTCTAATCAGTGGAGCGAGGACACTAATGCAGTTTGAATTCAGCACTCTTAGATAACCAAGTGGGAGAGAAAGAGAGATGGGAGAAAGAGGAAAGGAAAGAAAAGCTACAGTACAGATTGTTACACAGTGATGTATGTACACCAAAGTTACCAACATGATAAAGAAAGACTTGCTCTGTGAGTTGTAAATCATAAAGAATAACTGGGTGGTGGCTTAACTCATTATTAATTTCATGGAAAGGGTATTATGCTTTGTAACTCCAAGACATTGAACTAATTAAAAGAATAACATGGAGCCAGGATAACTCGTGTACATTCATTTCATGTTTACGCTCAACGTGGTGTGCATATGACATGATGGCGTAATGACGTATGCCCTTCACATACTTTTACATATAACCCCCATGCATTGTGTAAACAACAAAGAATCCTTAATCAAACAATATATTTAAAATACGATTCAAATTTTACTGAAATATTAAATACACAATGTTCCTCCCTGCTTATCAACAAAACTCCAACTCAATACAGAATGCAACTCAACTCAAATATGTAACGCATTGCTCTCTGGTCAGCTATATATCTATCAAAACATACACAGTATACTATGCAACACAACTTCTACATACATATCCACAGCATAACAAATTTTAAATTGTCCCATTCAGGCATAAATATTTAAGATTTAATCGCTATGGTGGATATCTTACTCCTGGGGATAATGTCCTTCCTTACTCGGCGGGGGGGTGCTGGGGATGAGGAGGGAAGGGTTCATTCTGCTTGGGACTTGTGGCTGTGAAACAATCTCAGGTTCTGGTGAGTCCTCTGTGGTGGTTGTAGGAGTTGACTCTAGGACTGTAGGAAGTGGTTCTGACAGCTCGAGACACCTTTCTTCTGTACATGTTGGCATCCTGAACAGTGCATGGCAAGCTTCACCGGATAACGTGCATCATAATTTGTGAGTACAGTGTCTGTCATCACTATTTTCTTAAACCTTTGGAAAGCCACCTCACACTGCTTTGTCCATTGCCATTTCTTCCCGATCTGTAGTAATCAGTTCAAGGGGTGGAGCACAGTAGCCAGGTTTGGCAGAATCCTGTTGTGGTAATTGACAAATCCTAAAATGGACCATAACTGTGACATGTCCTTTGGTCTTTGGGGCATCACCACTGCTTGAATCTTCTCAGCACATTTGTGTAATCCTCGTGCGTCGATGGTGTGACTACAGTAAGTGACACTTGGCTAAAAGAATTCACACCTGTTACGTTGTGCTCTAAGCCCATAACCTTCCAATCTTTTTAACACTGTCTTGAGATTTTGGAGATGTTCCTTGTCATCTGTTTCTTTATGGTGAGAAACATTTTGGACTCTTCTTCCACCTCCATCTGTAGGTAGGCCTCAGCTAAGTCCACTTTGCTGAAGTGTTTCCCTCCAGAAAGGTTTGCATGTCGCAAAGGTAATACTACAGTTGTTATGGGGGACTTCAACATGCAGGTAGACTGGAGGAATCAGGTTGGTACTGGACCCCAAGAAAGGGAGTTTGTGGAGTCCCTCCGAGATGGATTCTTAGAACAACTTGTACTGGAGCCTACCAGAGAGAATGCAATTCTAGATTTAGTGTTGTGCAATGAACCGGATTTGATCAGGGACCTCGAGGTAAAGGAGCCATTAGGAGATAGTGACCATAATATGATAAGTTTTAATCTACAATTTGAGAGGGAGAAGGGAAACTCGGAAGTGTCAGTATTACAGTTGAACAAAGGGAACTACGGTGCTATGAGGGAGGAGCTGGCCAAAGTTCAATGGAACAATACCCTAGCAGGGATGACAGTGGAACAGCAATGGCAAGTGTTTATGGGAATAATGCGGAAGGTGCAGGATCAGTTCGTTCCAGAGAGGAAGAAAGATCCTAAGGGGAGTAAGGGGAGGCTGTGGCTGACAAAGGAAGTAATGGACAGTATAAAAATAAAAGAGAAGAAGTATAACATAGCAAAGACGAATGGGAAGCCGGAGGATTGGGAAACTTTTAGCAGCAACAGAAGGTAACTAAAAAGGCAATACGCAGAGAAAAAAATGAGGTACGAAGGTAAACTAGCCAAGAATATAAAGGAGGATAGTAAAAGCTTCTTTAGGTATGTGAAAAGGAAAAAAATAGTTAAGACTAAAATTGGGCCCTCGAAGACGGAAGCGGGTGACTTTATTATGGGGAACAAGGAAATGGCAGGCGAGTTGAACAGGTACTTTGGATCTGTCTTCACTAGGGAAGACACAAACTATCTCCCAGATGTAATAGTGGCCAAAGGACCTAGGGCAATGAATGAATTGAAGGAAATTTATATTAGGCAGGAAATGGTGTTGGATAGACTGTTGGGTCTGAAGGCTGATAAGTACCCGGGACCTGATGGTCTGCATCCCAGGGTACTTAAGGAGGTGGCTTTAGAAATCGTGGACACATTGGTAATCATTTTCCAATGTTCTATAGATTCAGGATCAGTTCCTGTGGATTGGAGGGTGGCTAATGTTGTCCCTCTCTTCAAGAAGGGAGGAAGAGAGAAAACAGGGAATTATAGACCGGTTAGCCTGACATCGGTGGTGGGAAAGATGCTGTAGTCAATTATAAAAGATGAAATTACGACACATCTGGATAGCAGTAACAGGATCGGTCCGAGTCAGCATGGATTTACAAAGGGGAAATCGTGCTTGACTAATCTTCTGGAATTTTTTGAGGATGTAACTATGAAAATGGACAAGGGAGAGCCAGTGGATGTAGTGTACCTGGACTTTCAGAAAGCCTTTGATAAAGTCCACATAGGAGATTAGTGGGCAAAATTAGGGCACATGGTATTGGGGGCAGAGTACTGACATGGATTGAAAATTGGCTGGCTGACAGAAAACAAAGAGTAGCGATTAACGGGTCCCTTTCGGAATGGCAGGCAGTGACCAGTGGGGTACCGCAGGGTTCAGTGCTGGGACCGCAGCTGTTTACAATATATATTAATGATTTAGATGAGGGAATTAAAAGTAACATTAGCAAATTTGCTGATGACACAAAGCTGGGTGGCAGTGTGAAATGTGAGGAGGATGTTATGAGAATGCAGGGTGACTTGGACAGGCTGGGTGAGTGGGCAGATGCATGGCAGATACAGTTTAATGTAGATAAATGTGAGGTTATCCACTTTGGTGGTAAGAACGGAAAGGCAGATTATTATCTAAATAGAGTCAAGTTAGGAAAAGGGGAAGCACAACGAGATCTAGGTGTTCTTGTACATCAGTCACTGAAAGCAAGCATGCAAGTACAGCAGGCAGTGAAGAAAGCTAATGGCATGCTGGCCTTCATAACAAGGGGAATTGAGTATAAGAGCAAAGAGGTCCTTCTGCAGCTGTACAGGGCCCTGGTGAGACCACACCTGGAGTACTGTGTGCAGTTTTGGTCTCCAAATTTGAGGAAGGACATTCTTGCTATTGAGGGAGTGCAGCGTAGGTTCACAAGGTTAATTCCCGGGATGGCGGGACTGTCATATGTTGAAAGATTGGAGCGACTGGGCTTGTATACACTGGAATTTAGAAGGCTGAGAGGGGATCTTATTGAAACATATAAGATTATTAAGGGATTGGACACGTTGGAGGCAGGAAGCATGTTCCCGCTGATGGGTGAGTCCAGAAGCAGAGGCCACAGTTTAAAAATAAGGGGTAGGCCATTTAGAACGGAGTTGAGGAAAAATTTTTTCACCCAGAGACTGGTGGATATATGGAATGCTCTGCCCCAGAAGGCTGTGGAGGCCAAGTCTCTGGACGCTTTCAAGAAAGAGATGGATAGAGCTCTTAAAGATAGCAGAATCAAAGGTTATGGGGATAAGGCAGGAACCGGATACTGATTGTGGATGATCAGCCATGATCACAGTGAATGGTGGTGCTGGCTCGAAGGGCCGAATGGCCTACTCCTGCACCTATTGTCTATTGTCTATTGTCAAAGATATCCACTATCCTCAACGGAGGGTACTGATCTATTTTCTGTACTGGGTTCATGGTGACCTTAAAATAACCACAGATCCTGACAGACATTTTCATCTTGGCTACTGGGCCTACTGGCATTGCCCTTGGGCTCCACTTAACCTTGGAGAGAATTCTTTTGGCCTCCACGTAATCTAGCTCACTGGTTACTTTATCACGGATGGTATAAGGAATCAAATGGGCTTTGGAAAACTTGGGTGTGGCATTTTCATTTAACACTATTTTACCCTTGATATGTTTGAGTTTTCCAGAACCATCCTTGAACACTGTTGTGGCATCATCCTGTATCTTTCTTTATTCGCTTTCAGTTGACTCTATTGCAGGGGATGTGGCATGCAAATGGTGGTTGGATCGCCAGTCAAGTTGTAGTTGTTTCAGCCACTCATGACCCCACAATGCTGGTCCTCCTGTTTTTAACCACATACAAGCCCAATGTGGCTTATTGGTTGTTATGAATGTCATTCCCGCAGGAGTTATCTTTCCTCCAGTATAAGTTCTCAGTTGCATATCAGTATCTTTCAAATGCTGTTCAAATACATTTTGTGGAATGACTGAAACAGTTAAACCAATGTCCAATTCCATTTTAATTAATTCGGCATACACTTCTGGTGTAAGCAATATTGCTTGTCTGCTGTTAGATTTCACATTTTAAATCTAAAGGCTAACCAGTCCTGTGTCACTCTTATCATTATCAGATCTTTCATCAACAGCATGTAGATGAAACTGCAACTTGACTTTTAATGTTTTTCTCTTTGCTGTGCAGTCCTTTTATTTTTGTCTGCCCTACATGCTCTTTGTATATGACCTACATGACCTTGCGTCTTCTGCAAGTTTCACCTTTGAGTCTACATTGGTCTGGTGTATGTGAGCCCCTGCCACAACAGTAACACAATTTGCTTGTCCATGCTGCAATTTTGTTCACACTCACTTTCATTCCTGACTGCAACTCAATTGTGCCTCTGTCTACTGTCTCCTACATTACTTTCGTGACATTGGCAAAGCTCATTTCTGCTAGTTTGTTTGGAGCAGTCAAACAAGCATAAATCTGCAGATGCTTGTTTGTGATTGGATTACTACACTGAAAAGTCTCTTCCAGGAATGCCTGCCCTGAAGAAGTTGAAGTCTTTCCTTTGATGGGAGTTCAGTGAAACCCTCTCTCAGTGCTCCCCCTCTGTCATCCCTACTGCTTTCCTCCTTAGGTTGGAGGCTACACAAACGGAATATAAGGGTTTCGGCCCCAAACATTGACTGTACTCTTTTCCTAGATGTTGTCTGGCCTGCTGAATTCCTCCAGCATTTTGTGTTTGTTGCTCAAACTTCTAAGCAAACTGTATGCCTTTCAACTCAATGCACAGAGCAAAATTGGCACTCACTTCTCATTGGTTATTTCATTTGCTTCAAAATACTGCTCAATTCGCTCAGTATACAAAATTCAGTCACCTGTTGTGCAATCTCTCCAATGTAGCCAGCCATTTGTTTTTTTTAAAATTATAATTATTATCACCCAGTACTCACTGTTTATGAACCTATGAATTTCATCCATTTTCTGCCTTTTTAAAAACTTGAACATCTTCTCCTCTTTTATTTAAACTCAAACATCTCACTGTCCTTTAATAGGTAGGTAGTCATCTCGGGTTTGTTTAAAAACTTCCTTGTCGCCACTGCTATGTTTTATAACTATTAAACATTAAGCCAATTAAAAGAAAAACATGGAGCCAGGATAACTCATGCATGTTAGTTTCATTTTTACTTTTACTGAGGCGCACGCATATGATGTGGCGGCATGATGACGTATGCCATTTGCATACTTTTACATATAACCCGCAATGCACTATGTGAAAACAAAGAATGCTTGATCAAACAACATATTTACAATATTATTGAAATATTAAATACATGAAAAAATGGCATCAAGTCTTAATCTCCCCGAGTTTCATAAAGTTTCTATAATTGTATGTTAATCGTTGCATGTTTGCTATGCAGTAATTAAGGGTAAAAAGTACTAGTTTTAACAATATGTGACTACTAACCAACCTCAATAGCCTAGCAAGTAAAGAATTAAAGTTCCTCTACTGTAAAGATGAAGCCACACTCAGGTTGGAGGAACAACACCTTATATTCCGTGTGGGTAGCCTCCAACCTGATGGCATGAACATTGACTTCTCAAACTTCCACTAATGCCCAACCTCCCCCTCGTACCCCATCCGTTATTTATTTATTTATTTATATACACACATTCTTTTTCTCTCTCTCCTTTTTCTCCCTCTGTCCCTCTGACTATACGCCTTGCCCATCCTCTGGGTTTTCCCCCTCCCCCTTTTCTTTCTCCCTAGGCCTCCTGTCCCATGATCCTCTCATATCCCTTTTGCCAATCACCTGTCCAGCTCCTGGCTCCATCCCTCCCCCTCCTGTCTTCTCCTATCATTTTGGATCTCCCCCTCCCCCTCCAACTTTCAAATCTCTTACTCACTCTTCCTTCAGTTAGTCCTGACGAAGGGTCTCGGCCTGAAACGTCGACTGAAACTCTTCCTAGAGATTCTGCCTGGCCTGCTGCGTTCACCAGCCACTTTGATGTGTGTTGCAAAGAATTAAAGTGTTGAGTCTCATTCCTAGTTTGTGAATTGTTGTAGTTTCCTCGAATGTCAAATATGTTATTTTCTTACTTCGCATTCTCCATTTTTCTGCTTCCCTTCATCTAATAGTTCTTGCACTTTATTTCATTTTCTATTCTTCACTTACAACGCATTCCTCAATTCTTGTTCACTTTCCTTCCTCCACTTCTCTATCAATCATCTTTTGAGAAGTTTAACTGTTCCCTTACTTCACCAAGACCCTGGATATTCTTTGGTTTGTGCCATAATTGAGCTATAATTTCAGAAATCAATTTTTCTGTATAAAATGTTAAAGTCCTCCAGCAAAAGCATGTCACATGATGTCTTTTTTTTACAGCAAAATTAAGCCAAAATAACCAGATGATAAGCAATAATTGAGTTCATTTTGTTCATGTACAGATAGTTTGCTATGCTCCTTCATAAAAAATAATTTTATGGATCAATGCACATTTCAGCAACAGAACACCACGCCCTGGTATGAGGAACAAACTGTACGAGATAAGAAACCCTTGAACATGTATTACAGCATAAATTGTTCACGAGGAATATTCATCAAGCTTTTGATGTTAAAATATCAGCGAGACTCAAAGCACTGCTGTTATGTGAAAATATTACAGCAACCAGGCATCAATACGGACAATAATCTGAACTTTACTGTCATCATTGCACTGTTCTACCACCGCCTGATGCTTTTTCAGTCATTGATTTAGTACATCTGTGAAGGAGGCGAGTTAAACCCAATGTGAAATCCCAAATTGCCATTTGAATTCGAACTATTCTTTTGACAGTTTGATGCAGTAAATATTACCCTCTTAAAAGCTGTGCCAAGTATTAATTATTTCTAATCAGCCTTACAATACAGAGATCTTGAAAAGTGCAAGGATTTTCTTTTTGCTCTTTAATTCAATCTTTCGTTGCCAGTTTCTTTGTCCATATTTGAACTGCTACTGAATTCCCCCAGTCCTCTCTTTGCTTTACTTGTTTCACAGTCCTTCAGTTGGATTAGATAAAGAATTGCAAACTTGCTTGTTTTCTTTGCTGAGGCATCAGATGCCCCGTTCCCCTCACTACACATTGCTTTGAAACTTTTCAATTGTTTGTTGTGCAAAACAGGGAAGGAGGAATATAACTGATGTCTTACAACCTCTAATTGGCCGATCAGGTTGTGTGATTTGAGCCCTCCTGTGTTGTAGCTTTCTCTCTAATCACCTTTGAATGACAATGGTCTCCTGAATAGAAGTACACTCACTACCATCTAATTCTTAAATGGACATTGAACCCATAAACACTATCTCACTTTTTTATTATTTCTGTTTTTGCACTGTTTTTAATTTAACTATTCTTATATATATATACACACACATACACACACACATTGTAATTCATTTATTTATTTTTTTCTATATTTATCATGTTTTGCATTGTGCTACTGCTGCTAAGTTAACAAATTTCACAACATATGCTGGCGATATTAAACCTGATTCTGATCTGTTGATCTTAAAAAGACGTGAAGCATCACAATCTCCTCATTAACAATTGAGCAACCAGTAGTACTCTCACTGCAGAGTCAGACTGTGGAGGAAAACAATGTACAGAGCCTTGAGCTCATAATGTGGACCAACACTTCATTACAGTGTTGATTGATTTTTGGGTGGTTGGAGGCATCTGTCTACCTCTTTTGATTGGATTACCTTTACTGGGTATTTCTGTAGTTGAATTTAGTCTTCAAATTTAAAATAATCATGTTAAACCCACTTTGTGGTCTTTCTCTTATCTAACTCTGTAACAACCCCTTTCTTAAATATCCTGTTGTCCAAATAATCTATTAAATTGTACTATTTTTACATTCATCTGTAGTAGAGCTACTAGGACTTGATATTTCAATCCCTATGGTAAATTTGCACTCTCGATGTTGGCAGTGGGCTTGGAGTGGTGACAAGGAGGGAGGGTAGGTATATCATCGGGGTCATCAGGTGCGCACCCTCCTTCTTTGACGTTTCGTTGATAAGCCCATGACGTCTCCAGAGGGCTCAACGGTGCTACCTGGCGTCCCAGATACACCCCCCCTCAGTTCCATACCCTCCTGTCTTCATCTTGCAGCCCAGTTGTTGTCTTTCCTTTTAATCCAAATCCAATTGCTGCTTTCTTCTGCTGCATTTGACAAGGACTTGATTGCTTGTTGGAGGGAGTGACCCCTCACCCCCATCTTCTTCAATAGACTGGTCGTAGATGTAGCAACGAATCCCCTGCATCCCATTTCTACAGGGAAAATCTTGGTCTTCCAGCCATTCTGGGCAGCTTCAGTTGCCAGTTCAGAGTACTTGGTCTTTTTCCTCTCATTATCTTCTTCGACACCATCTTCCCATGGTACTGTCAATTCCACAACATATGCCAGCTTGGCTGTTGTGGACCACAGGACCATGTCTGGCTGGAGTGTTGTAGCCGCAATGTCTGGGGTAAACACAAGCTTTTTTTCCAAGTCCATGTCCATTTTCCAATCCCGAGCAACCTTCAGAATGCTTACATCTTTGAGGTTTAACATTTTATTAATATTCCTTCTCAACCAAGGTTACAATTCAAATCTCTGCTGCCAGGACTGAGGGACTGAGGTTGAACAGGCAAGGATATAGGAGACGGAGAGGTGATCTTATAAAAGTATAAAAAATCATAAGGGGCATAATTAGGGTGAATATAGTCAGCCTTTTTACCTGGAACCAAGAATTAGAGGTTTAAGGTGAGAGGGGAAAGCTTTAAGAGGAACCTGTGAGACAGCTTTTTTTTTATTTCGAAGGTGATATCTATGTGGAATCAGCTGCACGTGGATGTGGCTGAGGCAGGTATAGTAATAACTTAAAAAGACAGTCAGACAGGTAAATGAATCGGAAAAGTTTAGAAGGATATGGGCCAAATGCTGGCAAATGGGACCAGCTTCGATGGGGCATCTTGGTCAGTAGGGACCAATTGGGCTGAAGGGCCTATTTCTGTGCCATATGACTCTCTGACTCTGGAGTGGAGCTTGAACCCATGACTCTATGAGCCAAGGAAAACACATGCCAGGAAGTACTACAGATCACAAACAAACAATTAAAATCCCAACATTTTGAGCATCAGTGCAAATGGAAAACATATGTTCTTTTGCCAACTCCTCTAAATTAGGCATTGAGGGATAAACTGAGGCACTGGTGCACAAACTGGGGTTTTAAGAAATCTGCTATACCAACATAAACTCGACAAATACCAAAGGCCATTATTCCCCACATTCACTTTTTGGGGTCCAAGCTGAGCTGGCATTTATCGCCCATCCCTATAATTGCCTTTGAGCAGGAGGTAGTTGCCATCTTTTTGAACCACTGCCATCTTTCTGGTGAAGAGCCTTAGAGTAGGGAGTTCCAGGAAATAAGCTGATGGAGCAGTAAATATTTTCAAGTCAGGATTGAATGCAACTTGAAGGGTTTCTCCATGCCAGGATCCAACTGTTAACAATTATTAGCCTGCATCCTTGGTTGATCCCCAGTACTACTCTTGCTGCCTCTAAAATGTGCTGCTGCCATGTAGTGGGGAAAGGGTATATTCAGGGATCACGATGACAATCTGTCTGAGACATTGTCCTCAGGATACGGTTCTGTGAATACAACAGTAATACACTGTTCATTGACTTGTCCGTAGGACAGATCTCCCGATTGCATCGACGTCAACAAGACTGAGAACGGCTTTTCTGTGTCCAAGGTCAGTGTGGAGGTACAATACTGTACAAAAGTCTGAGACACATACCTGTATATATAGCTTGAGTGCCTAAGACTTTTGCACAGTACTGTATTTGTCAACATGGAGTGGACAGGGAGTTTGTAAATCTGGTGGGAGCAAAGGATGTTGGGAATGGTGAGGGTGGAGTACCGTGGGAGGGGTGTGGGGACAGGTGGCAGAGAAGGAGAGCCAGGGGCAGGGGGTGGCGCAAGTGTAGACACATCCAGCCCTGAGACCCCAGGCAAAGTCATTTCATTCCATTCCAAACAATTGGTTTATTGATCATTACAGAATATCTCTCTGGTGCTTCCTGCTCCCTCCCCTTTTCCCAACCATGATTCCCCTCTCCCTGCCCCCTTCCCACTCTCAGTCCACAATAAAGACCCATATCAGAATCAGCAGAATCAGGTTTATCATCGCTCACATGTCATGAAATCTGTTTTTTTTGTGTGGCAGCAGTACAGAGCAATACATAAAATTACTACAGTAGTGTGTAAAAGTCTTAGACACCCTGGCTATATATGTGCCTAAGGCTTTTGCATACTATGGTATATCCTTCTTATTGTATTGTGTTTTGCTTGAATGATGAAGCAACAGTGTAACAGAATGGTTTGCTGGGCTACTTTCACTGAGTCAACGATACCGCTACACAATTCACACAAGAGGCTAGGCTGTGTAGGGAAAGCAATTACCTCCCTTAAAGGACATCCGTGAACCAGATGTGTTTTACCAGAATCTGTAAATTCGTGATCATCATTATTAATGCTGGTTGCTTTGAATTTTAATTCCAGATTGTTCCACTCTAAACTGAATTTAAATTCCATAGCTGCTTTGGTGAGATTTGATCACATCTCTAGATTGTTAGTCTGAGCGACTCTTCACGTAATTTAACCACTGTATCACCTTCATATCCAGCTGGAATTAATCGAGATGTCTCAGATTCACTAATACCATTTATCAGGTGGCATTGATACCTTTTAAAGGGTTAATTTATGAGGAGCATTTGATGGTTCGGGGCCTGTACTTGCCAGAGTTTAGAAGAATGAGGGGGGATCTCATCGAATATTGAAAGGCCTAGATAGAGTGGACATGGAGAGGACATTTCCTATAGTGAGGGAGTTTAGGACCAGAGAGCAGGTCCCTTCAGGACAGAGAACAACATTCTGAGGTGTCCAAATGCCCAGTGGGGTTGTTTTTCAATAGCCAAACCTTGAGATGTGTTAACGTGCAGATAACAGAGATGAAAAACATGAATAACTTTGTTTCTTCTTTTTAAGCTTTTTCCAAAATCTATCACAATTCTGAACATACTGCAATGCAATGGCAAGAGGTGTGCAATGTAGCCAATCTTTCCGGGCTGTTTTCAATTTGTTTGCTGTGTGTCCTTTAGTCAAATCTTAAGGGTGCACCCACCTTACAATAAGGACTGCAAAATTTTAATGATTTTTAATCAAATTAAAAATTAATTTGTTGTAAGGATCAAATTATTAGCAGGCATCTTCCACAATCACTGAAGGAAGTGCAGTCCCTGATCAGTTTGCTGTCATAACCAGACAAATACCACAAGAAATAAGAGTGTTAAAAAGAGTACAAATTGCTTAGGCTCTTGCTTTCAATAGTCCACGGACAAGATCATCATTAACCCCCTTCAGGGCCTCATTAGGATGTGCAGCCAAGCCTGGCCCACAAGCCCATGAAGTCTTCTAATTGCATGAATCAGTGGTAATTGGGGCCTGAAGTAATGTATAGGAGAATCTGTCAAGCAGCTCTCTAACCTCGTCTATCATTCGGCATCAGAGCTTCAAGCCTTAAACTTCAACCTTTCAAAATTGAAAGGCATACTAATTTTAGAAAAATGGATGCTGCCATCGTTGTTTATTTTTTTCAAAACTTGCCCCTGACAATTGTTCTAATAGTATACTTGTCAGTTTAAGATGTTTTTTAAGAGAATGATTAAAACCTGCATAGCCAGTTTACACCTCACAAGAATCCTGTGACAGGAGAGACAGAGAGGCACAGCGAAAAGCTCATGCACAGCTCAAATGGGTTAATTTCAATTATTCATGACATTATGCCTATTTTCACCAGCCAACAAGCACTCCAATCCCTGCAGTCTTTTTCCCTTTCTCATCCTCGCAAATACCTTCAACTTCATGAACCATGGGGGGATGAAAGGCTTTCCCTCCAGCCTCCTGTTGGAAGTACTGGAGCAGACTTAAACTGCTGAGGACCATTTGTTTTCTTCTTCTCTCCCTGGTTAGGCTGGCTATACAATCAATGTTTTCCTATACTTGACCTGTGTATCCCTCGCTTTCAGGGCTAGAGGAAATCTTACTTAGAACTTTTATCATAATAGGCTGTAACAATGGAAAACTGACTTTGGAGTAAATCATGAAAATATAATTTGAGAATCGCACACTTCGGGGAATTGGATCATGACGCGCACGGAGAAATGCGACATTTTTCCCCATATGTGAGGTCAATCATCATGCAGTGGTGTTGAGAGCGTTTTCCAGGTCCAGTTGGAGTGACCAGCAAGTTGTATCTTTTTCCAGTACACCAATTGTTGGTCAGTCTCTCTGGACCATGCTTTCAATGCAGTTGTCTCCCTGAAACAACACTTCCTAAAAACCGACATATTATAACACAATATACAGTGACTTCTACAAGAATCACAAACATGTTCATGGCATGAATATGTCAAATGAAGAAGAAGTTTCTCAGTGTCCTCAAACAGCTGCTTTACCTAGTATTCTTCACCTGGAGCACCACCCCAAGGATTAATGTTTGCTCCCCCTTCACTTCCAATACCCATCTCTGCTCCAACCAAGGCAGCTGAAATTCACCATTATAATGACCATGGGACTAACAGGAGCAGATGATGCCATCAGAGTAATGCTTTGATTCAAGTGTCTGGAACACTCCAGGATGGGAGGGCTTCATGTTTTTTCATCATTTGCTGTCTCCTGCATGACTCAACCATCAGTCGGCGGTGGAAAGGGTGAGCAGTTTCAAGTTTCTGGGTGTCAACATCTCTGAAGATCTATCCAAGGCCCAAAATATTGATGCAGTTATGAAGAAGGCACAGCAGTGGCTACACTTCATCCTTGCAAATGCCTTCAACTTCATGAACCATGAGGAGATTTAGTACGTCACCAAAGACTCACGCAAATTTCTACAGATAGAAAGCATTCCAACTGGTTGCATCACCATCTGGAATGGAGATGCCAACGCACAGGATCGGTAAAAGCTACAGAGGGTTGTAAACTCAGTCAGCTCCATCATGGGTGCTTGCCTCCCAACCGTCGAGGTCACATCTTCAAAAGGCGATGCTTCAAATGGTGGCGTCCACCATTAAGGACCCTCATCACCCAGGACATGCCCTTTTCTCATTGCTACCATCAGAGAGGAGGTACAAGAGCCTGAAGAGACACGTTCAATGTTTTAGGAACAGCTTTTTCCCCTCTGACATCAGATTACTGAATGGACAATGAACCAAACCATTACCACTATCACACTATTTTTCCACTTTTTTCATATATAGTGCAAAAAGGGTGCCACGGTAGTGTAGTGGTTAGCACAATGCTATTACAGCTCGGGACGTTTCAGAGTTTGGATGTCAATTCCAGCGCTGTCTTGTAAGTCCTCCCCGTGGAATGCCTGGATTTTCTGCAGGTGCTCCAGTTTCCTCCCACAGTCCAAAGACGTACCAGGAAGGTTAATTGTAAATTGTCCCATGATTAGGTTAGGGAAATCAGGATGGTGGGGTTGCTGGGTGGTGTAGCTCAAAGGGCCAAAAGGGCCTACCCTGTGCTGTATCGCTAAATATATGTGTATTATCTATATCTTATTGTAACTTCTAGTATCTTTTTATTAAAATGGCTGGCACTGTAGTGCTGCCGCAAAAACAACAAATTTCATGACGTATGTCAGTGATATTAAACCCAAAGCTGATTCTGTGTTGGGGCTAGACTTTGCCTGAAACGCTCCAGCAGGTGAAGGGGACGGTGGTGTGGCACGTGTGGGCACAGTGGTGAATGGAATTACAGCAGGTGCCAAAGGAGGAGCCAGGCAGGTAATAGCAGCCCAACTTGGCCCCAGTTACAATTAATTTGATAGCTTGCAGATTGTCTTGAGATCACGCACTCTGCTAGCTAGCAGAGAGTCTGTACGCTGGGACAACGCCTGCTTAACCAGACTTTGGAACTCAAGGTCCCACAGGGAGAGGTTAGTACAGGAGTGTCATTCAGCTGCAGCACATCTCCCCTTTCAGAAAAGGGGAGGTAGAGAAACTTCTTAACTGTGGAACTGCTGCCTTTAATAGTTAAAGATGGCAATGGTTCATTGTGCACCTTGGATATTGCTTCATCATTAACAGCTATGTCTAGGCTGACCCCTCAGGAACTAAAGAAGAGTCACTCAATCCAGTTGAGTGGATCCATTAAAGATACTTACAGACAAATGCCATGATTGAAGTTTAAACACCTACGGAATCCAAACCATCAATGTAACTGGCGATCAGGTGTTCCCAATGTTTTTCATGCCATGGACAAATATCATTTAGCAAGGTTGGGTGCCCCTGCTGGCAATAACCTGCTCATGAACTCTGTAATATGTAACGTTCAATATCACAACCAATAGTGTGGCTGGGCAGAGACACTATGGGACTACCTCATGTGACGTAGACTTGAATCCTGAAAAAATCAGTTATCTGAGGAACGATAAACACAAGTGATTCTGCAGATGCCAGAAATCTTGAGCAACACACTCAAAATGCCAGAGGAACTTAGCAAGCCAGGCAGCATCGATGGAGGGGAATATCCTTCATGGTTGACTTTCTCACATGGTCTAACCCTTCACTTCCCTCTGGTTCCCCTCCTTCTTTCCTGTCGTCCATGGTCCACTATCCTCTCCTATGAGAAGTCTTTTTTTTCAGTCCTTTACCTCCCCCACCCCAGCTTCTTACTTCATCCCCCCTCCCCCACCCACCCACCTTCCCTCTCACCTGGTCTCACCTATCACCTGCCAGCTTGTACTCCTTCCCCTCTCAACACCCCCGCCCCACCTTATTCTTGCTTCTGTTCTCTTTCTTTCCAGTCCTGATGAAGGGTCTCAGCCTGAAATGTTAACTGTTTATTCCCCTCCACAGATGCTGGCTGACTTACTGAGTTTTTCCAGCATTTTCTGTGTGTTTATCTGAGGAACCAGGAAGCTGAGAGATCTTCTGTTAAACAGAGACCTTCAAAAATCCAGGTTGCTAATACAAAGCCATAGAACTGTACCGAATTGGAGACAAAAACCAGTGCAAACAGCAATTATGTGCCTTCATAAATGCAGGTATTTAATAGAAGTACGATGGGCAGCACAGTGGTGCTCTCGTGATCTGGGTACGATCCTGACCTCTGCTGTCTGTGTGTGGAGTCTGCATATTCTTCCTGTGATCACATGGTTTTCCACCAGGTCTTTTGTATTCTTGCCGCATCACAAAGATGTGCATACTGGTGGATTAATTGGCCATTCTAACTTGTTCCTCATGGGCATGTGTGTGATAGAATCTGGGGGGAGGTTCATGGGAATATGGAGAGAAGATACTGGGAAAATCAGTGATTACTTTGCAAATCAGCATAGATTCAATGAGCCAAAGTATAAATGACATGACAAAAGCTTGAAGATGAAACCAACTAGGCAGACCTCTTGACTGAAGCATTTCAGAGACAGATGGGGGAATATGTTAACATTAACAGTCCTCTCACAAAATATGGAAAATGAACTGACAATGGTCCATGTTTCAATAATATGACAGAACTTTATAGGACCAAGAACATGGTTTGATTATGGATACTCTACAATACCTTCATCCTAAGCTAGCCTTATACTGATTGTCAATAACAACAAAGCCTCAATGACACCACAGGGCCATAGGGAATAAAGAATGCCACCATCAGAACGTAGGGCAACAGCATCATTCATTAACTACTGGACTATTGGACTATTAGACAAAAGTGCAGCTCCTTGACAATCTTCATTTCTCCCACATTGGTCAAGTGACTCACATTCCTTTATAACACTTTCACTTTCTTCATGGGAAGGTACCTCGGCAATTTGGCAGACATAAATCCGCTTTCAAAAACACTCAATAAGTTAAGGAGCGATAAAACTCCCACTGAGGCAGCCCACTGCAGCATGAACTGTCCCATTCTTCATCAGTTTCTTCAGTCCACGTACAAACTCCACAGTTGTGATAACTGAAATGAAATATTTTCATTCATTGCTAAGAGTAAACAATACCACCAAGAGAAATTTACTCTGCATCAACAGAGACTAATTACTTGACATTTTCTAATGCCTTCTGACAATGCTCAACAATATTTTGGCCTCCAAGCATCACCCACCACTACAGACAACACCATTCCACAGAGGGTTTTTTCTTTGCCTAATACATAACTGCTGACATTCTTGATGGATGACCATGACTAGAACCTGTATGGAGGGACTGATTGTGATGGGGATATATCTCAGGATGAAGAGCTGTGGTCTGGATTGTGGAGAAGCAGGTGAGCATGTTGCCTGGCATCCACTGAAGGGATCCTGGCAGAGATCAGTACTTCCATGGCAGACAAAGGCCTGCTTATCTGCAAAGCCCAAAGCACACAGCAGCTGTCAAAGAGCCTCATCTCGAGCCAATTCAGATAAGTAGTTTCTGCATGCTGGCGGCCTGCACCCTGACGGCAAGAGTATGCGCCTATTATAAGCGCTCAGTTCTCGAAGGACTGCAGTTTGTTCCTGGAGGAATGTCTCCGTTCTTACAGCAATCGAGTCTCAAAAGTGATCAGACAAGCCTGGGACTCCAGTCACATCTGAAAAGTGTGGAGGGCCTGCGCATCTGTGGCACAGTCAGCTTCATCAACTTTGAGATGCCCATATTAGTTGGTACAGAACTGTGTGCACCTTCCAGGTAGAAATAACATGCTCCTAGCTCTACACAAATCCTCACAGGGGTTTGGAGACTGGGCTGCTGATGGCAACAGATGCCTAATATTGAATGCTCACCCTAAATCTCAGTTAGGTCTGGAACACTGGAAGATCTGGAATTACACAGTCTGAAAAAAGACAGATTTCTTTTCCTGAAGTGAAGCAGATGGGTGTTTATGACAATTCATTACTGACACTAACGTTTTAATTCCTTATTTTCTGAAATTTCCCAGGTATCATGGTCTCAAATTCAGGGTACCGCATCAGGAGTCCAAGACTCTGTATAATAATCCAGTAACTTTAACTATCCTGCTGCATGGCCTCCTCCATGTCGTTTGATATCTCTTATATTCTGTCAGACTGGTCAAAGCACCCAGCATTTTGGAATGCAGGCATATCAGTCTTTCCATCGTGCTCCTCAATCACAGTATTCATCCAGTTCCTCTGAGACAGAATTAATATGCAAGCTCTCTCTCAGAGAGTTGGCACATTACCTCTGGCCTAATAGCATGCCATCTTATGTAGCACAGTGATGGGCTGCTGTAGTATTATATATGATTATACAGTCACTTCCTCTCCTGCAGCCATACAGTATTCCTCTACAATGTGGGGCGAAGGACTAAGGGTGAGAAGAGCTGTCTAGCAGATCTCCCCTGTGAATCCACAAAGATAAGTTTTTCTTTTCACCCACCTCGACACCTCTTGTCCAGTTATGGAATTTACTTTTCATACTGGTCCAAGCGTGAGATGGATCTTTGTGTGCAGAGTTCATCTGCCATGTCATTTTGATCTTTGTCTTAAGTGTCCTCTTGGTACAGAGATACTCTTCCTCTGCTCCACCACCATCCACAAGGTCTTGGTTAATGAATCACAGACTCCCTTCTTCTCAGTTATTCTCTCTTAGTTACCAAAATCATACCAGTTTTGGCTCTGTAGTGCCTTTGTTAGAACCCTGGCATGAATTAATGCCGGAAAATTCTGGAACACGCATTAAATCCAAATAGTGGGCTGTGCAGATCGGTATCGATGTAAGTGGTTGTGGCGCAAATGTACATTGTCACCATGGTCATGATTGGAAACCATAGGCATTTAGGCCAAGGAGATCCACATTCACAACTTTCAAAACATGCATAAAATAATTAATTTGACACTATGATCCTGTTCTGGTAATCTGGCACCCTCACACTTTGATGGCAGACTATTGGACATTGCCCCGATCAGTATACCAATACATATTAAAATCAGATTTTTTAAAAAAGATGTTAGACAATAGAACACGGAGGTTTCTAGTGAATTAGGTGAACTTAAACGGAGTGCAGGAAATAAAGTCAGGTGAGAAAGGGAGTACAGGAAACAGGGCCCAGGTGTGTTTTAGACAGAACAAAGGAAACATGAATTCTATCCAAGTTAAACCTGACAGGTGAAGCAATGTCCTTCCTTGCAAAGCTGCATCTTTTGTTTTATAAGGGATTGTTCATTGATGACCCTTGCATTAAGGGATGGTGCTTGAGACTCATTATATTTCCCCTGCTCTCACCCAGCCCTCCTGTGATCAGAACTGTTACCCGGGAACATATGAAAATACGAGAAGTAGGAGGCCACTCAGCCCCTCAAGCTCTTGAGCCGATCTATAAAACAATTAATGACTTCTGCTCTCTCAATCTACTTCATCATGGCCCATGCATCTCATCTGAGTACCAGCACTACACTTTTTCTAAAACTGTAACATGATATTCTGATTTCTGTTATTGCCTTTCCTTTTGTACTTTGTCAATGTACTTATGTATGGAATGATCTGTCTGGATGGAATGCAGAGCTTTTCATGGTACTTCAATATATGTTACAATGATAAACCTGTCCCATCAATCAATAAGGTCATGACTGATGTGCCCCAGGCCTCATCTCCATTTCTGTGCTAGTTTCCAAAGAGCCTTTAATTCCTTGATCTTTCAAAAATATATCCACCTTCACTTTTAATAGTCCCAAAGATCCAGGCTCCACAACCCTCCAGGGTAAAGAATTCCAGTGTTTCCACTTTAGAATAAGCTCCAGAGAGATATGGAGGTCTCAGTGCAGTCTATTGCATGCAGCACGCACTTGCCAATAAAAAGATGGACAGCCACTGCTCGAGGAAGAGGCTGGGTGATGTGATACGGAAACTGTAGAGCAGGGGGAGAAAGAGAAAAAGGGCAGCTACCTCCACCTCTTTGCCCAGCTGAGGAAAGGGATGAAACACTGGCTCCCTCCTTGCCTAATGAATTGTCTACAAAATAAAATTCTGGATGTTGGTCAGGTCGACCTCTGCACAGTCCTTAGTAATAACATAATGCATCAATCACTGTCAGCAGCTCCACCCACAGAAGATGCAATGGTAAGCATTGTGAGAGCAGTAGAAGGCAAGAATTACAAGATAACACTTTGGGGCTAAAAGCGACTGTTGCCAGAACAACTTGCCAGCTGTGGCAGGAGTCCAAATACTTGAACATTCTATAGTCAAACCACAATTTTTAAAAGAGAGAGCATTATTTGATATTCAGCCACAATCAAAGGTTGTACTTGACCATATTCACATGACATCAGCAACCTTTTGGAGTTAAGTATGCCAGTGTTTGCAGCAATGACAGCAGCTTTTAATTAGCAAGGATGTCAAATCGAATGCTACATTAATGGAAAATTATTACGCCTTTCAATAAAATTACACATGCTAGCATCTTTTCCATTTCACAACCTTGTATGCGGGGTTTCTTATTCCCACATTATGGCACAGTATTCCCAATGCTTCCACACTGATTTGATGACCCACAAGAAAATTCTGCTGTACATGAACTGGCTTTGATTAGTTGATCACAGCCAAGCTGAAAGTTGCAGGCAGGTGACATACTCACCAGTTTCTGAAGGCACAAGATAGACAAGGGTAAAACAATTGGCTGGCCTAAGACTGCATTCCCTATAGAGGGGTATGGTGGCAAAGTGGCTGAGTTATGAGTGGTACCTCACCAGCATAATCTTTGACACTCTAAGATCAGACCACAGATGTGGGACAAGGTCCATGGTCTACTCAAAGCAGTGATCTCCACCCTCAGAGGCTTAGATTACTTCCATCAGGCACATCAAAGCCTTGGAGAAGTATCACCAATGTGGTCTCCACAAATTCTCCAGGAAAAGTAAACAACTTTGGGGTCCACTCCCAGCCAACATCTCCAGCATTAAAGCAGTTCTCATACTCACCCAGCTCCACTATGGGTGCAGCTCTTTCAACCATCAGGGACACCTACAAGAGTCAACCTCTCAGGAAGGCAACATCCATCATCAGGGACCCCCACCATCAGGGCCATGCCCTCTTCTCAAAGCTGCCATTAGGCCAGCACCTCAAAGCTTCTTCACCACTGCCATCACATTCTTGAAACAAATTGAAAATCCCTAACTCTCTCTCTCATATTTCATTGCACTAATGTCCTTATGCTTATTTTGGTCATATAAGCTGCATATCCATCAGACCTTGTCTTGATGTAAACTAAAGATGTGTGAGCATATAATTTATGTTAATTTAAGTTTATGTTAACTTATGTTTGTCATGTTTCTAATGTATGATGCTGCTATTGCAAAAGTTCATTTTCATGGTATTTATCCATGCCTATGATAGTAAACTTTCACTTGCCCAATGTCTTGTTCCCACATCAAACACTCTATACTGAGCTCTGTGTGTGATTACTAGGACAGAAAAAACAATTCAAAGATATCCTTCAAGCTTTCATGAGACAAATGTACCATCCTCACCACCTCTTGGGAATCCTCCACCTGTAGCCAATCAAAATGGAGGAGCTGCATCTGGAATAGCATTGAGAATCTGAAGTCTCTTCATCAGAAACATGTAGAAACCCAGGGAAAATAGCAGGAGTGAACTGCTTCCCAAATTACCCAGCTACTCACCCCGTCAACCATTTTCTGCCCCACCAACAGTAATTTGTGGATCCTACATTGGACCCGTCAGCTATCTAAGAATGAGAGAGAAAGCAAGTTTTTCTTGATCATATGGACTACATAAGAGTTTGTACCAGCTATTCAATCCCTCTTTCTTAGAACATTGTTCTGTAGGTTAGGATGAACCAGGTTCAGCACCATGCTCACACAGATTTAGGTTACAAGGCTTGAGGGAGATGGGGATTCAGTTATTGGCACTTGGGTGACATACCTTAAGAACATCCAAGTGTTTCAGGAAAGTCTATCAGTGTGTCAATGGAGAAAGCACCTCTGACTGCATACACTTGCAATATTTTCAGGACAATTTAAAATAACCAATTAACCTACTAACTTGTACAACTTTTGGACTCTGAGAGGAAACCCACATAGTTCACAGGGAGAATGTACAAACTCCTGACAGATGATGCCAGAATTGAATTCCTAACTCCAGAACGCCTCAAACTGTAATACCATGGCACCCATAATTTGGTTACTGACATAGTTTTCAGAGAAGAATAAATGTAAAAGATGAAAGAATGACAGTTATTGCTCCAACAATTAGCACACTTAGTATAGGATTGAACATTCACTCAACCTCACTTGCTCCATTATTGAACTGTTCTCACAACCTATGGACTCACTTTCAAGGACTCTTCATCTCATGTTCTCGATATTTATTGCTTATTTATTTATTTTTATTATTTCTTTCTTTCTGTATTTGCACAGTTTGTTGTCTTTTGCCCACTGGTTGAAGTCCAAGTTGGTGCAGTCTTTCATTGATTCTGTTATGGTTATTAATGTATTATGGATTTATTGAGTATGTCCACAAGAAAATAAATCCCAGGGTTGTATATGGTGACATATTTGTACTTCGATGATAAATTTCCTTTGAAATTAAGCAAATCTGGCGTTATTAGGAAAGGCAATTATAACTATTTCATGCAGTAGGTAATGGGGATGGAATAACTTTAAAGATAGACAATTAATGGTGGCAGCACAGAGGCTCGAAAACCTAAGAGATATGTTTCAGCTTATCAGAAAGGGATTGATGAATACTGGGAGACAATAGGAAATAGTTATCAAGGTCGATGATAAAAAAAAGAAAATAAACTAATCAATTTGCTGTGTTTGAGTGATCTTCTCAACCACCAGACTAATACAATGAACTACTCATAGATTAATTTCTCATTGTCATTTTAAACACTGGTATGTAATCACTTTAAAAAAATCACGATACAATACGATTTCATTATTAAATCTTCAGTTAATTCACTTCTGAGCTTTTCTGTTGATCTGCTAGTTGTCCATAAACTACGACAAATTGACTAAGTATGTAGAAACAAACAGGATTGTGTGATCCGCGTCATAAATAAGTTTGCATCAAGTACCAACAGGAATTTATTTATGCAAAATCTCTAGAGGAATCAGAAGCACCAGCTGAAAGAGGTATAAAGTTGAATGTTTGGTGGCAAAGTCACACTGCAAGAGGGATAAGCATCAAGTTCAAGGTTGAACAAAGCAAAGTCTTGATCTTTTTACTATTTCATTGTCAGGAAGGGACACAGCAACTTTGCAACCCTATGTGGGGAAGGAGAAATATCATTTGAAGTATCCAGAAGAGAAGCCTGCAGCAAAAACGGTCATGGATGAGGTTACTCGTAAGTAAAATGACTTCTGCTGCAGACAATCTTTGCTGTTTGCTTTTCCTGTAGTTTTATGCACTGGAAGTGTACCAGCTGGTGTCTTTACTGCAGCTGTGCAGAGTGGATTAAAACAGTAGCTCATGGTATCAGAGTGAGAGAATTAATGGGAAAAAAAACTGAATACCATACTTAACTGAAGAATTCCAATACCTAACTACAAACGTATATTGAATGTATATAATACCAAAATACATTCAATGTATACAATTTCCAAGTCTATTTCAATCTCTGATCCTCATCTAATAATAAAGGGCTTTTCCACCATCTATTTTTGACAGATAGTGTACTGAATATCTCTGATGTTGCCAATATTAAGGAAATGTTTACCCTGCACTTCGCAGAATTGATGGTATCAGAGGCCACAGCTAGACTGTTGCACCACAGCGATGAACCTCTGACAAGTACTCTCCATGAACATCTCAATCTATCTCACAGTTCAAAGAACAATTAAGAGGATCGAAAAGAGTGAACAAGAATGACATTAGTTAATGGTAAACAAGGAATTCCCTATATTCCTCCATAATTCACAAAATTATATGAATGGGAAAGGTTATTTGGCCAATCTTAGATTTCTACATTGCAGTCTGCCCATTATCCATTCTCTCTGTACCATGATATGTAAATTTCCAAGTTCACAAAAATTAGAAGCACTCATGTTCTGAGACTGATCTTAATAATGTATGACCAGCAACTAAGATATCCCCTTGTTCACCATTTATGTCTATAGCAGTTGATTTATCAAATAACTTGAATTCTCTGTACATAATACATTTTAGCCTATGAAAAACTGAGGAATCTCGAGAACAAATGAATGCTGCAACTTCTTCCTGGTCCGTCGTTAACTTATGAAATACACCATCAGTGGGCACAGTGCTTAAGTAGCCAATATCCCATTAAATTTTCTCCTCAGTAAAGAACGAAAGGAGTATGCAGTAGGAAAAATAGCAAGTCTTTACACAAAAGAATATTGAAAATGTTGTTATAAATTCCTTCCAAGCTGAATCAGATTCTCCCTTGAAAAGGAAAAGCAATAGGGTAGGTCGTGTTGGAGACACATGCAGCTCCTCCAGCAGATTTCCTGTTGCTCCAGGTACTGCTGGAAGCAGCCGCTGCCAGGAACTTGCTGCTCTTGATCCTTGCCCACCCACACTGGCTTTTTTAGATGCAAACAGGTGAGCAACCTAACCCTCTGCACCCAGGAGGTAAATACCAAAGATTTTTTAATTGTTTTTAAACATCTTTTACAACCAGAGGCCTATAAAAACAGCTTAGAGAGATGTAAATTTTAAAGTGATGAAATGCCTAACACAATAACCTTTCCTAACATCCTTCTTGCCTCTAATAGACTGAGGGTGTAGATGCAAACGCATCCAGCCCCTCTGCTCTGCAGCAGGGCTCAGTGGCAAGTCCACAGGTGGAGCTGTCGGTCAGAATCTCTGGCATCCAATTTCCAAGTTTCGGTTTGCTAAAGTAACAAGCCCAAATTCAACTGAGCCAAGTAACAGCAGGCAGTCCCATATCAAAACGCCAGCTGTCAGTCAGCTTGATTTCGACCATTAAAGGAATTACAAGAAATATTAGAAAGGGCAATATCAGACTATGGGCTTGTTAGAGGTTGAATGTCAATTTTAATCAGGAGTTATGTGGATAGCAGCCATTAATACAAATGAGAAACCAATCTTCAATCAAGGACAACGCAAGCTGCATGAATACACACATTGTCTGCAGAGAGAGCCCTTCTCTCAGTGCAATGATAAAAGGCTGTTCTGGGTGTCTGAATTCCCAACAAAGGTACTCGAATATGCAGGCATGTTCTTGTCAATTGAGAAATCCTCCCAATGTAAATAGTTAGCTGTGTAGCCATTTATACACACCCAAAATGTTAAACTAAACTGTGCAATTGCAACTATAGAAACTTTATTTAATTGCCTGGTGTTATCTTTGTGCTTAAGGACCATAAAAACTCCATATACTTTGAGCTCAGAGTTTCTGTTGAGGTATTCTCCCGGGAAAGAGTCTTCTACCAGGTCTGCTCCTGAACCCCTGCATGTACTGAACAAAGGCTGTTGTATCTGCAGCTCCAGTTTGTTTGTGGCTCACTCGATCACAATTGACATGCAGAAAAGCTTGTGGAGACACAATAGGCTGATTGAGCTTTTTCTGTGCTGTACCAGTTTCTAATTAAGTAATTTTATGTCCTGGAAGAGAACTCAGCCAGAGGAAGAAAAACCAAAGGTTAAAATGCTGATTTTTAATTTTACACTGTAATACAATCAACTTTTCAGAGATACTAATTAACAGGTATTTCTCAGGTTGGCAACGCCATATATACCATCATGCAGTGACACTGCCAACTCCATTGAAACTGCAGGCAGAATACAGCATACAACCAGAGATGAATTTCAAGGCAGCTATGTTTTCCGCTATTTTGGGATAAAAGTACTGCTCATACACGCCATGATGCAGGGAAATAACCACTTGCAGGCATGAAATTTTATCAGCGTGGAACAAATCGTGATGTATCTTCAACATTGTCCCCTCAAAAGAGAGTATTATAAAATGACACAAAACAGCGATCACACAAGCTGCAGCAGAACGACTATCCTTTAACCAATGATTAAATATTTATTAGACTAGAGATGCACAGATTTTGTGTGCCCCGAACTTGGTTAACAATCTTAAGCTCTATAGAATGTCACTCACAAGAATGGCAAAGTCATGAATTTGCTGCGAGGTCCTTGCCCACTGCCACGCATACTATGTTCCAATGTGGGATTCCCTATGGACTCCAGTAATAGAGTGGGAACTTCCTGCAGTTTCCCAGGGAATATTTTTCATGCTAAACATACACACGGTCAGACCCAGTGCTGAAAGTCCATTCTGAGGATGCTCACAATTTTTGAATTGAGTTAAAACTAAAGAAATCTGTTGTTTCTAATGGTTATTATTAAACATTTATCTCCTAAAATTTATTTTAAATGGATTTTATACAGTTTTTCATTATTTTTTTCTGTATTTGTAGACGTCAGCAATGCTCCGAGACACTCAGAGATTTGCTATCAAACGGATCTGCCTGGGGGCATGCCTGAACCAGCTAACAAAGCTCCACAGAGCCTCCCTGATTAAATCCAGCTTCACAGACCGGCTGGTGGGTTACAGTTGGTCTTTCCCTATCACAAAGAGCAATGCCAGCCAATCATGTTGCAGCCCATCCAGAAGGTAGGACGGGTCAGTACAGGTATGGGTCAGTGAATGACAGCAGCCTGCTGTTCACCAGGGTGGACCAGACAGAAATGTATCATGGGCTGGATTCAGCCCACAAGCCATATATTGTGCATCGTGACATTAGATGGAAGAATCAATGGAATTTAGATATTGATGAGTCAGATTAAGAGAAACTGTAAACATTTTGAATGAAGCTGTTCGCTCTGTATCTTGCAGTCATACTAAAACCCAAACTGGTTACATCCTCCAAGAAATCTACACATTTTTAGGTCTCCAAGTGGACTGAAACCCAGAATTTTGAACTGCATTAGTAAATAAGTATCTCATATGACTCAAATGGGTACATTTGGTACAGTATGTGTACCTCTGCAAATCATATCAACAGAATGCTCCAACTGTAAAAACAGCCACCTTAGCCCAAAATTCCACACATGGACCATTTAGTGCTCACAAAGGTTGGCAATAGTGCCTTGTTAATTCTCAACATTTCCATTTATCAACCAGCTCAATACATCTGCAAAATCGTTTACACTCCCGTTATCTTCTATGCAAAAAATACTTACTTTAACCTTCCTCTCAACAGTTTTCTGATCAGTTTCTTCCTCTTAAAGTTCCAAACAAAGTCAACATATGTTACACACTGGTGCTCAATATGACCACATCTTTGTGTTGAAACTTCACAGTATGAGGTGAGGGAGGAAAAGTTATCACTGTATTTGTACCAAATCAATATTTATAACTATGTGGTGCCCAGCTTGGTTTACAAGCTAGCAGAGAGATGTCTCACATCCAACACAGCAATAAACTACTTACAAATAATGCAAGCAAGATCTCATTTATTTAATATATTTATAAAGGGTTATGGAACTTCCTGAATAATTCGTTGTATAGTTAGAAAGGGAGGAACATTTTTTTGCAGACTGAGCTGCAAAGTACTCCTCAGTTGTTGTCTGCCTTGGAGCCTATTCTTTCTTGTAGTGGGTTCCAGCGTACAGTCTCCTGCAGGGAAACTGGCTTCCAGTTGATCAGGAGCTCCAGCACAGCACAAATGACATTTTCCACTCTCGCTTTCTTTGACTATGGCAATTGTCAAAGCTATCATTTAAACTGAATGCTTGTGTACTGTATGTCACAAAATAATTAAAAAATAAAACGCATAAAGCATTTTAAACAGTAAACTACTAACAAAAGGCATTAAAACAATTAATTTAAATCAACTCAATAAAATGAAAATGAAATTAACTTCTTACAGTTTTCCCTGCGGCAGTTTCTTTCCGTAAAAGCAATAGGCCTGGTTAACCCTGGAATGGCTCAATGGACAAGATTTCCCAAGCTATGGTACTTGCTGGGGAATCTGCAGATATCTAACACAAAGCCAGTGGCAACTGACCAGCTATGTTCAGGTGCTCCCAGAGTCTGCCAGTTAAAGTAGGTGAAATCCAGCATACTACAGTTATGCAGAGTGATTTTGTAACTCTGCATTTGCAAGGTTGTAGTTGGAAGATAATACAGCCCCTTCACTAGCTAACAGTGTGAATCCCTGAGCTATTCATTTCTTCATAATCATACAGAAAATAACTCATTTTGTTGAACTCTGGAACATCAGGTTTGACCCAAAGTACAATATTCATTTTGTTGGTTGGTATGGAAATAGTTCATTATTAATTACTTCTAATAAAGGTAATAAAAAGTTTAACATAGAATACTAATTCACTTCCCACTCATAGTACTGTCATAATAATTTTCAGAATAAGTAGATATAGACAGAAATTTGCTACTTCCTAGCAATTTGTACGAACAGGTCAGGGTTTAGAAAGTTGTGACTGTAAAATAAAAATATTTGCATAAAGTGCTTTAGCTATGGGCAAAAATTGCAGAGGATGGGCTTGTTTTCCATGGAGTGAAAAGAATGACAGACTTACAGTATATAAAATCAAGAGGCATAGATCAGATAGTCGGAATCTTTCTCCCATGGTAGAAGAAAAACAAGAGGACATGGGTTTAAGGTGAGAGGAAGGAATTTTAAATTGGTAATGGCACTGAAACTGGAATTGGTTTATTATTGTCACATGTACCAAGATTCAGTGAACAGCAAACCGTTTATACAGATCAAATCACTACACAGTGTACTGAGCTAGAACGAGGTAGAAAATATAGTGCAAGAGGTAGATTGTGAGGTCAAGGTACATTGGATTTGAGGGTACATTTTATTTTCTCCTCACACAGAGAGGAGCAGGAGGTTTCCTGGGCATGGAATATTAAAGCTGGGATGTTCTGTTGTAGCTTTATAAAAGACTAGTTAGACTGCAGTTATGTGCTGTAGGAGCCATGCATCTGTTCCCTATCTGCCTTGTGTTCTGCGTTTGCTGTGTTTATTTTGGTAACTAGTCACATGGGTGGGGGTGTGGTAAAAGCCAGAATAAGTCATGTATTCGTGCTTTGTTCATTGCAGTTTGTAGCTTGGGACCAGCAGATGTTGTATCTTTTCCTCCCTTGAGTATGCTTAAGTTTCATCGCTTCGAGATTGTATGTTTGCTAATTGCTGATAAAGGATCAAACAAAGGATTTGACTTTTGGAGCATTCACTGGAGCTGGGGGCATGTCATGCTAGTATAACAAATCTGTAGGGTGGCAGGCAGCTGCAATTGTTTTGGTTTGGCTTGGTTTTGCCGCTACATTCTGTCAGCAAAAGTTTTCAACAGGTATACTGTACCAAACAAGTATGGGTATTTGGACAAGTCCATGGAATTTGGAGCACCAAAGCCTGGAGCAGCTTGTGGCAAGCAATGACATATTGTTGGTTCATGCTGTGTGTTTGAGTTTGAAACACAGTTTTGAACAGTCAGCGCTGCCAGTCCAATTGGGAACTGAAAGCTGTATGGTGGTGCTTGCTTGAGTAGTTCAACCCTTGGTTCTGTTGAAATGCTGAATTGAAATACTTCCACTGTGAACAGCTTAATTGAATCTGCCGTTGCTTTGTCTGGTTAGTGCACTTGGAAAACAATATGAGTCAAGCTGGAAGCAGTGACCTTGAAGTCAGGACTAAGAGAGAAATTAAACAAATATGCAATATTGAAGGTCAGATTGCTGGAGGAATTGAAAATATTTATAAAGCCACAGAACAGACTGTGACTAAGTATAAATCTGAAAACAGTGCATCTAATGTGCATGTAGCAGATTTTTTTACTAGTAGAGTGTTCTGTGCACCTAATACCTCATTGGTACACAGTAGAATGGAGCTGAGTTATACACAAGACAACAGGTGTTGAGGGATAAACGTGCATTGGAAGAACAAGCGGAACAGCTTTGAAGAGATGAAGAACAGCTTCAAAGAAACCAGGAAGAAAAGATGGAACAGCTTCGAAGAAGCCAGGAAGAGCTTTGAAAAAAAAAACAGGAACAGATGGAAGAGCAACTTTGAAGGAAGATGGAGCAGCTTAAGTTGCAGGAAATTGCAGCCAAGATGGCCAGAGTTAAAGTGTTAAAGGCTGCAAGTGCTGTGAGTGTTAAACGTGCTCCAGCAGGGTAGTTCCATGGTGAGAGTTCCTATTTTGACATGGCACAGAGAAAATCCAGCATACCTAATGTCAATGTGGATACATTTGAGGAACATATGTCTATAAGCCACAAGTTTGAACCCTAAGGTGTAGCTTATTTGCAGTCTATGCCATCACCAACAGCAGAAGGTGTTTCTGAGGATATTGATTTACAGTATGATGACACTCGAGTTTCAAGTGATAAAGGTCTAAATGCTGTGCTGGAGGCCATAAGGACACAGAAGGAAATAACAAGCTTAGTGATGCAACAACAACGCATTGCATCTCTGCCTAAAAGAGAGATTCAAATCTTCAATGGTGCTCCATTGTAGTTTCATTCATTTATGAGGGTTTTCAAGAATAGCAAGACTAATGATTATGGTGACCATCTCTCTTTTCTCAAGCAGTTCACTGAAGGTTACCCGAGAGAGCTTGTCAAAAGTTGCCCGTGGAGAAAGGATATCCAAAGGCCCAAGCTTTACTACAGGAACATTTCAGTGATGAGCACAAAATTGCTACAGCCCACATGGAAAAAGCTCTTTCTTGGCCACATATCAAATCAGAAGACATGAAAGCTCTTCTAGATTACAGTCTTTTTCTTAAAGCCTGTTGCAGTGTCCTGGAGTATGTGCAAGACATGTGTGAGTTGGACATGCCTGCTAATATAAGGATTGTTGTAAACAAATTGCCCAATGAACTTTGGAAAAAGTGGAGATCAGCGGTCTATAAACTGCGAGAAAGGCACAACGGTAAGATTACTTTTACTGACATTGCTGATTTTATTGAAAGGCAAGTAAAGATGGCTACACACCCAGTGTTTGGGAATGTATGCTACATCACTGGCAGTAAGCAAAGGTGTAAATAAAACTAAGCCACAAATGCAGTCTTAAGCTAAAGGAAGCAACTTTGCCACTATTGTGGCTACTGTGGAAAGTGAAGCAACAACTGAGCCTGGAACTGATGAAGACAGTGTAGATACAAAAGAAGTTGTGAATGAAGCAAACACATAGAGTACTGCCTTGGTACCTAATGGCCTTACAGGGGTGGGTGATCACGATTGTAAACCTCCTACAACTTCAGTTCAGGTGACGTCAAAGAGAGTAACAAGACAGTGGTTACTTATGTTTTCCTAGATTAAGGAAATACAGATGTTCTGTACAGTGAGCCTCTTAAATAAACTCCAACTGACAGGAAAAAGAACACACATTCTCTTACACACCATGAGTCAAGAGAAGACTGTGAGTAGCTTCATTGTTTCAGGATTGGAAGTGGCTGGCCTAGATAGTGAAAACTATTGTGAACTGCTTAACATGTATACACAAGAATGTACACCTTTCCACAAAGGGAACATTCCTCTTCAGAGAGGTTTTCAGGAATGGTCTCTCCTGAAGCATATTCTTTTGACAGAAATTGAGCTGTTGATAGGGGCAAATATGCTTAAGGCATTGGAGCCATTGCAAGTGAATCACAGTGTTAATGATGGACCGTATGCAATCAGAACAATGCTGGGTTGGACTGTTAATGGATCATGAAGGAGACCGTGGTGGGGGAAGAGACTACACTCGGCCAGAGCTGGACAATTAACAAGAATTCAGATTCGAACTTGGATGAGCTTTGGCAGCAGCAAATCAGCACAGGTTTTCCTGAATGCAGGCAAGAGGAATAACCTGGTTTGTCAGGAGAAGATCATAATCCAGGATGTATACACACAAAATGTTGGAGGAACTCAGCAGGCCAGGCAGCATCTATGGAAAAGAGTAGACAGTCGACATTTTGGGCCGAGACCCTTCATCAGGACTGGTGAATGGGCTCAGCCTGAAAGGTTAACCGTTTACTCTTTTCCATTGATGCTGCCTGACCTGCTGAGTTTTTTTTTTATCCTCCAGCAGCCTGTGTGTGTTGCTTTAGATCTTCAGCATCTGCAGTTTTTCTTGTGTTTGTGACAATCCAGGATAGACTGCTTACCAAAAGAGGACATTTTGTGTAAACAATGAGATTTCATGTTTCCTGCATCTTGGTAGCAAGTAGTTGTAATTATTCTAGTATAATAATTAGGGGGCTGGAATGTAGGAGCCATGTATCTGTTCTCTATCTGCTTTGTATTCTCTGTTGTGGATTTATAATGTTTACGGTAACTAGTCACATGAGTAGGGACGTGGTAAAGGTGAAGGGAATAAGTCACGTATTCATGCTTTGTTCATTGCAGTTTGTAGCTAGGGACTGGCAGATGTTGTACTTTTGCTGACCACGCAATAACGTTTAGCCTACCCTTGGGTATACTTAAGTTTTATCACTTCAAGATTGTATGTTTGCTAATTGCTTATAAAGGCAACTTGACTTTTGGAGCTGGGGGGCGTGTCATACTGTTGCAAGCAGCAGCAATGGTTTTGGTTTGGTTTTTCCACTACGTGTGCATTGTGGGTATTATGGATCTTGCTGCCACAGGAGATGGTGGAATCGGGCACAATCATTACATTTAGGAGATATTTAAACAGGTACTTGAATAGACCGTGCATAGAAAGGCCTGACGCAGGCAAATGAGACGGGTGTAAACGGGCAAAAAGTTTGGTATGGTTGTGGTGTGTTGAAGAGCTCACTTCTGTGCTGTGCAACTCTATAATTCTAATCAGGCAAGTCACAAATATAATAATCCAAATTGAGCACTGTCATTGACGATATGAGGACTGTGGCCATCCTCACCCAACAGCAACTTTGCTGACTCACCACAAGATGCTGGAAAAGCCAGGACCGCATGATGTTTGTGGCATGTTTGGGCAGGACTCCACGTTTACTCTTTGACTTCTTGTCTTCCCCATCCTGTAGGAGAGAGGTCAGCTCCAGGTTCACCTAGTTTTACAGAGAGAACACAAAGGTTCTGTTGAGGAAATGCTTCTTTCACAAACGCCACTCCTTTCTTAGTTGATCTCATCCAGCATTGCATTTGATTGTCCTCCTATTTTGCATCAGCAGCTAGGTCAGGTCTGGCAAGTGTTAAGACTACAGGCTTTGACCCTTCCACCCAAAGTTACCAGTTTCATGCCCAGTTTTGTCTCTAGATTTGCCTGGATGAGTGTAGCTCCAACATCTCTCAGGAAGTTTAACAGGAGTATCCCATCTACAAATAGCACTGCTGTTCCTTTTCAGCAGCTACTCTAAAGCCTCTAACAAACCCACGAACTACACCAAGTAGTCCAAGGCAGCAAGCATAACAATGAGAGATTCTAATCTTTGAAGATTAGCTTTATTTGAAACATGTACATCGAACATACAGTGAAATGCACTTGTTTTGCATTGATGACCAACACAGTCCGAGGATTATGCTGGGGGCAGCCCACAAGTATCCCCCATGGTTCCGGCACTAACACAATTTATTAACCCTAACCTGAAACACAACAGGTTTTTGTAGATGCTGGAAATCCAGAGTTCCTTCAGCATTCTGTATGTACAACCCTACCCCGCATGTCAGAGGAAACGCACGCAGTCACGGCGAGAATGTGCAAACTGCCTACAGGTTTACCTATTGCCTGCAGGTTTCTCCCCAGGATCATGTGGCCACCCCTTTATCATCACTGGGTCTAAATGCTGCAAGCCCTTCCCCAGTAACACTGGAATATCTTCCCCTGCAGGACCGAGGCAACAATTCATGACCACTTCCTCAAGGGCAATCAGTTCTGATGAAGGGTCTTTGATCTGAACCATTAGCTGTTTGTCTTTCCACCGATACGGCCAGACCTGCTGAGTGTTTCCAGCATCTTGTGCTATTGTCACACCATTAACTTCCATTTGCTTTAAGGACTGCTAAGATGGGTTTGTCAGATGGCTAAGGGTGAGGATGCGGTGTTCAGAGTTAGGGGGAAGAGTACGGCAGCCTAGATATGTCCAAAAAGAGTTGGCGGCCTTGTAGATCCCTTGTGAAATACACTGGAATAGTGCCTGGTGTTCCTCTGAGGTAGGGCGAGAATGTTATGCTGCAGTCAACTGTATTATGCCAGACCTGCCAGTGCCTGATACTGACAATGGGAGCTGGAAATGGGAAAGGATTCAGTTTCCTCCAGCTAACATTCCATGCACGGTAGGCATGAAATTCACAAGAAATATAAACTAACAGTAATCTGTGTGCAATAAATATCAGCAGCTATGAAACACAGCTTCACACAATCATACAAATCAGTGTACCTCACACATACTCGCTACAATGAGATCAAATCTTAAAGTCGCACAGTGATGGTACAAGGACAAAATTTAAAACATCATTTCTAATAATGTACATGTGGGCAATTTTAATCTCTTCTGACACCATGACTCCAACTTCCTGAAGAAAAAGGGTTGTTAGAAGCAACAGAGGCATGACAGTTACCATGGGGATAGGGAAACACAGGCCTATTGGCTGCATCACCTGAAGCCAGAGGAAAATTCCTTGGAAGCTGTTTGATTTTACTGGAACAGGAACACAGTAGCAGAGCTCTGTGTTGCATTGAAAAGATCCACTCAACCATCACAATAATTTACAATAAAGACCTTCATTGTCACTCCAGATTCATCTGTGTGAATTAAAAATAATGAAAATAGCTCCTTCAATGAGTGAGGTATGAATACTGAAAATACAGAGCTACAGAATGTGAAGGTCCCAGGGTCTATCCCTTGTCTGCCTGAGTTGGCATTTTCAGCCAGTGATAATATTACATTAAAATGCCATGCAGATGTCAAAGGTCAAATGGAAAAAGAATTGCACGGTGACCTTTCCTGCTGAAACTGCAGCTCTAATATCTGTGAGGCACAAAGGAAACATGGTGGGAGAGATTACATAATATGAGAACTCAGAAGAACAAGCTCACTGGAAGTTCTGCTGCTTTTAATTGTGGCATCCGATCTAACTATTTTCAATTCATGGGGAAGCCAAACAATTTGAGGAGCTGCCAGCTGTTAGTATGTAGACAAGAATGGAGTAATGGAGGTACCATGGATATGGAGGGGATGGATGCTTGGACAATGGAGGTCTTGAAAGTGGTAAGAAGTTCACCAACAGGCATTCAAACATCTCTTTTTAATGGGAGTGTGGGTGTTAGATTGTAGTTACAGATCATGAATGAGTGGTTTTATGCCATGTTGAGGGTTATATTTTCCTGTAAATGTTCAGTGTAACATCTTCAGCTTCATACATCTCACTTCATACTTGGGGGAACGATTGAACTGAACTGAGCAATGCAAGCACCTTCAGGAGAGGATAATTTATTAAACATTGCTTTCTCAAATGTCTTGTCTCACTTAGGTCCAAAAACAAAGGTGAATTTTCAGTAAGTGGGTAACATTGCATCTGTCCATCGTATGGAACACAGACAAGAACTTTCCTTCGAATCACGCTTTCCTGCCATTATTCCTCTGCCTTTTCCTCAATGTATTTCCTTCTGTTTTCCAAAATGCTGATTAACTTCAGGATACAAATCACTGTTTTTACCTTGAGCATCCAAGTTTAGATTAGCCAACTTTTCCATTGAATGTGGAAACAATCAAAACAGCATTGACAGTTCTATAACACATTTGAATAAGAACATAATTTTCAACTGAGCTAATGCGGATCAGGTGATCTCTACTGTTCAATGCATCACTGCACTGTTTAGAAGCATCAAAATTATTCTCATGCTATTCTCTCACAACCTACAGATGTACAGTGAAGGCCATTCCGACTGGTCAAATCACTGTCTAGCATGGAGGAGCCACTGCACAGGATCATAAGAGGCTTCAAGGTGTTCTAGACTGAGCAATTCTATCATAGGCATGAGCCTCCTCACCATCAAGGACATCTTCAAAAGCTGGTACCTCAGAAAGGTGGCATCCATTATCAAGGACCCTCACCATCCTCTCATTACTATCGTATGTCAGTGATAATAAACCTGATTATCAATGGATGCATGTACAGCAACATCTCTTTTGTCTCACTGCAACATTACTGGTGTAAATACTAAAGACAGGACAGATATTAATTGAGATCCTAAAGTCAAACCCCATCTTAATTTTTAGAGAGATCCAAAGTTATCAACAACACACTTTAAGGAGAAGATATGCCCAATTTTACAGTCAGCATTTCTCCCCTAACTATTACCTACAAAATAGTCTAGTCTGCTATTCATTTAATTAACATCTCCACCTCGCTGACAATTAACACTGGCACTGCACAGGAATGTGTGCTTAGCCCACTGCTCTACTCTCTCTACCCCCATGACTGTGTGGCTAGGCATCTATAAATTTGCTGATGAACCATTGTTGGCAGAATTTCAGATGGTGATGATATACCAGTTGAGTGGTGGCACAGCAATAACTTCGCACTCAACGTCAGCAAGACCAAAGAGCTGATTGTGGACTTCAGGAAGGGCAAGATTAGGGAACTCAAACCAATCCTCTTAGAAGGATCAGAAGTGGAGATAGCGAGCAATTTTAAATTTCTGGGTGTCAATATCTCTGAGTATCTAACTGGTCCCAACATATCGATGTAGCTATATCATGGGTACCAGCCTCCGTAGTAACCAAGGAGCGGTGCCTTAGGAAGGCGGGTCCATTATTTAGGACCCCCACCACTCGGGGCATGCCCTCTTCATACTGTTACCATTGGGAAGGAGATACGGAAGCCTGAAGGCACACACTCAATGATTCAGGAATAGCTTCTTCCCCTCTGTCATCCAATACCTGAATGTACATTGAACCCATGAGCACTACCTCACTACTTTTTTTATTTCTGTTATTTTGCACGACTTATTTTAACCTAACAGTTTAATAGACATATGCTTAATGTAACTCAGTTGGCTTTCTCTATATTTACTTATCATGTATTGCAATGTACTGCTGCCGTAAAGGTAACAAATTTCACGAACATATGCCAGTGATATAAAATCTGATTCTGATTATGCCCACACCAGTTCCACAAGTATGATGACAATACACTATAAGATATTCCATCAATGTGTTAAAGTGCTGGAGAAATCCCAGGGCAAATGTCAGCTTCAGAAATTAAGCCAAGAGGCTCTTCCAGTATTGCACCATAATATCAATTTTACCATGATTCTGTGGAGAGAACATGGTGCACACACACACACACACACACACACACACACACACACGCACGCATGCGCACACACACAATATAATACAATCAATTCCTATTAAATATCATTTAAATGGTTTTGTAGTGAGAACCCGGAACTGGGTGCGGAGACAGGTACTCTCGCAACATTCAGCAAGTACCTTGCCCACCCAGCACGTGAATAAAAGGCTGTGGATGAAGCACTGGCAAATGGGATTGGTATAGTGGGTGAGTGATAACAACACAGCCATGTGGGTTGAAGGGCTACCTCTGTGTGCTATGGCTCTATGATCTGCATAGCAAAGATAACTTAATTAACTGAATAATGTGTGTATAGAATAGTGAAAAGCCTATCTGCATCTGAACTATTTTTTCAGTTACACTTTGTCCAAGACAGATGAACAATGTCAGATTAGATACACATTGAATTTGTTTGTATATTATAGTGAATGGCAATCTATTATAAAAATGTAATGTGGCACCAATAACTGCTCCTAGACAATCCATGTAAATGTCCACCGCTCAATAACTGAGAACGAGGCTGGATGTAATGAGCTGAGGGAGAACCAAGAAGACTATTTATATATTGAGAGAGAAGGCACGGCTACAGTACACTGTATTTCATACTTTTGGATGGGTACTTTATTTCAGTCTTCAGCAAGGAGTAAAATGCTTCAGCACTTCAGTAGGTGCAGAGATGGGTTGGAAACTGATGAACTGGAGGTTCTAGAAAGTCCAAAAATGCTTAAAGTAATGTCACATGTTACAGATGAAATATTAACTTGTTAAGAGGAGTGTGGTGGTCGCAGAAGAGCTTGACACAATCTTCAGTTCTCCCTAGGTACTGGGGAGGTGCCAATGCACTCTAGCGTGCCTTGGGTGAGGACTCCGAGAACATGCCCAGGTAATACAGATTGGTTAATTTAACTTTGGTGATTGGAATATTTGTAAATCAGGGAAAAATTGAAAAGGCACAGCCAGAGAAGACTTGATGAAAGCAAATTGTGTTTGATTTCCCTGACTGATATATCGATGATGTATTAGCTAGGTTTCACATGGAGAACTGCGCAGTTTTGGTTCCCTTATTTAAGTAAAGTCACTGACAGCAGTATAGAAGAGATTCACAAGGTTAATTCCTGCAATGAGAGGGTCGTCCTGTCATGAATATTTAAAAGTTAGACCTGCATTTGGAGTTTAAAATAATGGAAGTGATTTTATTGAAACTTACATGAGCCCAAGGGGCCAAGACAAGGGGCAAGATTCCAAGATAAGTGAATAACTATTTAAAACTGAGACGCATAGAATTTTCTTTTTGCAGAGAGTGTGAATCCCTGGCATAACCATTGGAGGTATTTAAAGAGAAGTTAGGTACATTATTGAAGGATTACGGAACTGAGAGCTATGGAGATCTGGCTCAGAAGATGAGTTGAAGCCTGCGGCAGATCAGTAATGAACATACTTAATGGTAGGACAGGATTGATTGACCAGATGACCTATCATTGCTCAAATTTTCTTGTGTACTAATAACGAAGGCTGACAAAGGGAATTCTATAGATTTGTCAATGTGGAATTTCAGGCTATGCTCCACTAAAAAAGACTAGCTAATAAAATGGAGGCCTATGGAATAAAAGGAACAGTGACAGCATGGATGAGAAACCGTTTCCTTTGTGATAAAATGAAGAGACTTGACAAATGGTCATTAATCCAGTTGGAGGGATGTAGACAGTGGTGTTGCATAGGCATCAGTATGAGAACCACTATTTCATGACTTCAAACTGTATGTGCAAGGTAACATTTCCAAATATGCAAATGACACTGAACTTGGTGGACATCAAGAGGGATGGTAACAGACTGCAAGGGTTTACAAATAGGCCAGCTCAATAAGTAGCAAATAGATTATAGGAACTACAAAGTGATATGTTTCAGCAGAAAGACTTAAGGACAGTGTACAAATGGCACATTTCTAAAGGTGCATTTAAATAGGATAGGAGAGAAGCTACTCCAATTAGTAGATTGTTAAAAAACCTAGAAAAACAAATCTGTGTTTGGAAAAAGATAGGGGACAATGTGAAGAAAATCTATCATGTGAAGAGTGGCTAACATTTAAAACTTCCTGCCTGCAAGGCTCAGGGAAGAGACTCAATTTCAGGAAATTGGATAGACACTTGAGGGAAAATGAGACAGGGTAAGAGTGAGGATTGGGACTGCATAGATCACTTTACAAAAAAAAACCTCAAATACTCGATAGGAAACATTGCTTCCTACTGTATCGTAGTGATTCTATAATTCCCTTGATTATGTAGTATGTAAAGAAGAGAAATGAGCCATTTGACCCAACTGGTCTTTGCCCACCAACGCCTAAGCATTATTCATATATGTGTCCTTTCCCTCATTTCTCACTATGCTTTCTTTTCCTCACTGGATTGTGCACATCATAATTTGCTTTAATTCTTTTTATAAAGTCACAGAACACTACAGCACTATTAATCTGCCTAGTCCCATTGACCTGCACTCAGACCATCTCCCTCCATACCCCTCCCATCCACATACTTATCCAAATTTCCCTTAAATATTGAAATCGAACCTGCATCCACCACTTCCATGGCAGCTCGTTCCACCCGGAGTGAAGAAGTTCCCCTTGATGTTCCCCTTAAACCCTTAACCCATGACCTCTACTTTTACCCAACCACAGTGGAAAAAGCCTGTTTGCATTTAACCTGTCTATACTCCTCATAATTTTGTATAGCTCTATCAAATCTTCCCTCAATTTCCTACATTTTCAATTCTATTTTTCTAAAATGAACCAATGTTTGGTTTGTTTTTGATGGCCTTATAAACCTGTCTCATTACTTTTTTTGTTTACTTACCTTGGCCTTCCACCAAGCCAGAGAGAGAAGCAGTGGTGGTAGAGGCCGCAGTGGTTGAGAAATACAAAGGGAATCAAAAGAGATACAGGGCAAAAGACTGGCACACAATAAATATGTTAAAGATTAAAGGATTAGATGATAGGCAAAATTTAACGTGAAAGGTGCAAGAAACACCAGAGCAACTGCTTAAGTTATAAGCGAGAGCTCATTTTATTTTCATAATAACTACAGCCTCGGGCCTCAATTTTAGGAAAAGGCATTAATGAGCTAAATCATCTCTTAGGGGGAGATGCATAGAAATAAAATCATAGAGAAAAAAGTTAATGGTTTGGTATTTTCAAATGTGAAAATCATACAAACTGTGTAACAAATATAGCACACATTAAACCAGAGGTATATCATTTCAGCCAGTGACCTCTTGTAGATGTACCACATGATGTGCTGCACTTAATAAGTGTCACAAACATTCAAAGGTCCAGAAAGCCATTTGTTTTACACAGCTCATAGTTTCACTTAAAACTTATTATTACGCAACATTGCATTTCAGTGCATAATTCAAGAACGTTTGCCTTTTTTACTTTCCCTTGGAGACTGCTACAGATATAAATCACCCTACATTTTTTCTGACAACCGTGCTGAACTTTTCCGTAACCAGTTGCATCCATTTCCCTTGCCTTGGAGTGTTAATTGGAAATCAAGGATCTCCTTGAAACTGGAAGTAGGAGTGCCAAAGCCTTGGGAAATAGACTGCAGCCTCATTGAAAATGTTCAAAGTGATGTCTGAAAATGAAAAATCTTGGAGACCATTTATGTGAGGTACTCATTTCCTCAGGAATTTCTAACCCTCCACAAAGCAATCAACCTCCAGGCAAGGTCAAGCAGCTTTAGCTTTATTCTTTCATACACACCCTGCTTTTAGGCATATCCTGAATTTCAGGTTCATTATACTGGCATCACATTATTAGGTGGGCCCAAGCTGCACACCAAACAAGAGCTGGCATCATGGCTTCAAACTAGGAGTGAACTAAAGTGTAAATGACAGTGCAATATTTTTTATTCAGCGAGCTATTTTGATGTGGACTGCATTGCCTGAAGGCATGGTGGATGTGCGTTCAATATTGAAGGAAATATCTGAAAAACTCAAAGTCCAGACCTATGAAAAGAGAAGGGGAATGGAAACAGCTGGGCAGAGGTTTCAAAGGACTAACGGGCAAAGATGGCTCTTTCTTTGCCACGCGATTCTACGACTTGACTTGTGTGTGGAAGTTCTCAAGAGGATTTAGTGTAAGGATCAATGTTATCAACAATCAACTTAATTCACCATATACTACATTTACACATATCAGGAATTTGCTTTTATGTGTTTTGTGTGCAACAAAAAAAATTCAACAATTGTAAAGCATTAAGAATTATAATATAAAAATACTGTTAGAAGTAGTATATATATGGAATAAAATATGCATAAATACATAAATATCAGCATGTATTTACAGTGTAAACAGTATTATAAACAGTGGTTTAAGTGTTTACAGTGCAGTGCAGTGACTGAGGTAAAAGGTAGCAGGTAGGGAGGTTGGGGCTAACTGGAACAGTTGATCAGATTATCTGCTCGGGGGAAGAAACTTTTAAAATGGTGTGAAGTTTTTTTGTTTTAATAGCCCTAGAGTGCTTTCCAGAAAGGAGCTTTTGGAAAAGGTGTTTTGCTTTGTGGGTAGTGTTCACGATGATTGGCATACCACTTAGTTAAAATCTTCTGCCACTTCCACATTCAACCTTCATCTATTTAGTCAGGAACAATGGATTAGGACTGAACACAGAAGTGGTAGAAGGTATTTTGACACTGCCCCATTGCAATCCAATGGATCATGTAATTTTAGAAGGAAGGCCAAAGCACAAGACAGCCACTATCTATATATACATAGAGGCTCTCGTGTTTTTAAACATTTAAACAAAGGATATGTTTGTTTCCACTTCTGTCTCATTCAAACAGCTGTTTCTGGTCATCACAGTTTCAGTGCTTGCCTGGGCAAAATATCAAAGGAGTCAGTAACGTTGCTTACTGTCTCAAGTCAGAGATCAGAGATCATCTGTGGAAATGAATAAACAGTCAACATTTAGTGCCGAGACCCTTCATCAGAACATTCATTTATATGTTTATTCATTTCCATATGATGCTGCCTGACCTGCTGAGTTCCTCCAACATTCTGTGTGTGTTGTTCTAGATTTCCAGCATCTGCAGAATCTATGTTTACATCTCACTGAGAGCCGAGGAATGAATGTTCATGAAAAAAATTATTGACAATGTGGTAGCTGAAGTGGATGACAATGAACTTGATCAACACAATTGCTAGTCCGGGAGAAGAAAATTTGAAAATAAATTGGCTCCTTTGACATAAAAGAAGGAAATTATTACCAAGCTTCAAAAGGTTTCTAATCTTTTAATCTCATTCCCTACTGTCTCCTTTCCAGCTCAATAACCATACCTGGCTTATGAAACACCTGACAACATGTTATTTCAGGCAGTTTATCAGCAATTCACCACATGGATCTAGCAGAGCAGATACAGAAGGAGGCGCTCTTGGAACGATGAAGGATTGTCTAGACTGGAGTCTGAGGGGATATTCATCCGAAGAATGCAAAATTATTGGTCCTAGCAACACACACAAACTGCTGGAGGAAATGTCAACTGTACTCTTTTCCATAGATGCTGGCTGACCTGCTGAGTTCCTCCAGCATTTTGTGTGTGTTGTCTGGATTTCCAGCATCTGCAGACTTTCTCTTGCTTGTTATTGGTCCGAGATTGAGTGAAGACGAAGGACCCATTTCCTTGGTGGAGTGGTTGATAGCCAAAAGGCCAAGGTTAAATAAATTGGTAGAAGATTAGAGAGAAGCTGAAGAAAATATTCTTGTCCCAAAGAATATTAGGGCTGGAACTCAATACCTGCAAGGGTTTTGGGGACAGAAACCTCAATACATTTAAAAGATGATGGGATGAGTACTTGAAGAGTGATATCCTACAGGGCTAGAGATTGCATTTTGGAAAAAAAAAGGATTAATCTATACCCATACTTAAGCCAAATAACATTTTCAGTTACATAAGTTTCTAAGAATTCTGTGATCTTTACCTAACCACAAGAGAGTTGCTATAAATTCTTTGAGCCAGATAGGCTAGAAGATCATTTATTTGTTGAATTAGCTGATTTTATTTACAGGGATTCAGACACTTTGGGATAACAATAGATAAAGACAAAATCATAGTTACAGAGGAAGAATGTGAAATATTCAATGGACAAACACAATAAAAAAGGAAACACGAAGGGTTGAGCACCTTTTAAAGTGGATAAATCACCAAACCCAGATTAAATAGATCCCCAGCTGCTTAATGAAACAAGGGAGAGAACTGCAAAGGCTTTGACTTTCATTTTTCAATCTTTCCTGTCTACAGGATTAGCAAAGGGGCTGGAGGACTACTATTTTGTACTGTTGTTTACAAAGGAAAGGAGAAAACAAACAGTAACAGGCCAGTTGGGTTTGATAGTGGGCAAATGATTGGGGAGTAGTTCTGAAGGACAATAAAAGCCTTCATTTAAAAGGCAGAGATCACTCAAGGAAGTCAACACTGGTATGTTACGGTTGCACCTTACTAATCGTAATCAATTTGTTCCTGCCCTAGCAAGAAGGGTTGAGGGGAGCAATGTATTGGAGGTAGTCCACTGCAGTTTTAGCATGGCCTTAGACAGGGTCCTAAATGATAGGCTACCTAACAAAAAGGTAAAAGTACGTGGGATCCAGGCAAAGTGACAAATGGATCCTCAACAGTATCAGTGATAGGAAGCAAAGAGAAACTGTTGAGAGTGACTGAAAGGCTATTACCTCGAGTTCCAAAAAGGCTCAATACACAATCCTTAGCTTCTTGCAATGTATACTAATAACTTAGATGGAGAGATGGGGAAGGTTTGAAGATTCAGAGATCAAAAGGTGGTTAAAAAGACTTATTGGATACCTTTATTAGCGAAGTGATAGAATACAAAAGCAAAGCAAATCCACCATTAAATTTTTTAAAAACTACAAACAGTAGAAATCTGAAATAAAAATAGAAATTGCTGGAAACATTCAGCAGGTCAGGCTGCATCTGTTGAAGGAGAAAACAAAATTAACTTTTTAGATAAAACTGTGGACTAGATGAGTTGAATTACTGCGTCTAGCTCTGACCACTGCGCCTATAGAAAAGATGCCGTTATATTGCAGGAGTTAGGAGAAGACATTTAACAGAATATGTTGCAGTTGTATTGGAGTATTGTGTGTAGTTCTGGTCACCCCATTGCAAGGAGGATATGGAGAATTTGGTTCATAAGATGTTTACTTGGATGCTGCCTGAATGAGAGGGCATTAGCTATAAGGAGAATTTGGACAAGCTTCGATTGTTTTACCTGGAGTACCAATGGCGAAAGGGAAACCTGATACGTTACTAAAATTATGAGAGGCACAGTGGTACATTGAAGAGACCCCTAGAGAGGTACATGGATGAAAGAAAAATGGAGGGTCATGCAGAGAGAAGGGCTAAATTGATTTTAGAGTAGATTAACAGGGTTAAAGGGTCTGTACTGTGCTGTATTGTTCTATGTCTATGTTCTATGGCTTTGTGCTGCAAAGTTGGATTAGGCTGAACAGTTCTTTCTTGACTAATATCAACAAAATGGGTCACATAGCCTTCTTCTATGTTGTCACGGTGTTACTGTTTTCAGTGACACTGGGCTGGATAGAAAGAGGAAAATTATCTAGGTCTTGGCCCAAAACGGCGACTGTTTACTCTTTTCCATTGATGTTGCCTGGCCTGCAGAGTTCCTCCAGCATTTTATGTGTGTTGCTCAGATTTCCAGCATCTGTAGATTTTCTCGTCTTTATCGAGATTTCTATCCAGTTTACTTTGAAGAAGAGCGTGTGTGTAGTAAAATCAGATTTTGGTTATAACTTCAGCCATAATCAAATAACTAGTAATATAGACACCATAGACACTACAATATTGTTGAACAGAATCTCAGCTGCACTGCTGAGCATTTCCACTCTTGATCCAGCTGTTCTGCTAGTCCAGTACAACTACAACAATGGCATTTTCTAAGAACCGAAAAATTTGTGCAGCATCAAAATCCTGGGTGTAATGTTATCAAGTTAGATTTACCAAATAATACTTACTAATCAATGGCTTGCTCACCGATGGCAGTTTCGGTTTTGCCGAGACCACTCTGGTTCAGACTTCATTACAACCTTGGTCCATATACGGACAAAATGAACTGAATTTCAGCAGTGAGGGGCTAAGGATTCCCTTGATACCACGATAGAACATGACAGGATGTGACATCAAGCAGATCTAAAGTTAGTGTTGAGGTGGAAATAAGTCACAGCAATCAACACAAAGACAAATGCTGTTGTTGAAGCCCAATCCTCTTAGCTCCAATACAAGTAGCGAGTAACCTTCACAACACCATAAAGATGTGACTGGATTGGAATGGGTGCAGAGGAGATTTGCAAGAATGTTGCCGAGACTGGAAAGTTATAGTTATGGAGGAAAGCATAGACAGGCTGGGGGCATTTTCTTGAGAACAGAGGAAGCTAAAGGGGGAGTTAATTCCGACGTGGAGCATTTAAAGTCACGTCACCAGCGATGCAAACACAGTGGTTACAGAGGCCAGGTCGTTCTGTGGTGTGTGGCTTACCTCTCAACTCTGTAAGGTCTTTCTACTAAACACAAGCTGCAAATCAAGATTATAATAGAATTCTCTTCATTTAGCTGGGTCAAAGCAGCACTAAGAGTTCTCAGGATGGGCAAAACCATCCAAAACAAAGCCTGGCTGACTGGCATCCATCATATCCACCACCACCTTCAAAGTTAACTTCACTCACCAATGGTGCACTGTGTGTACCAAGACTACTCCAGCAACACTTCCCAAATATCTGTGACAAGAAAGGGCAAAGTTAACAGGCTTATACGAGTTGGACACTTAGCTGCACACCATTTGGTACGATTACACACAAGGTAGAATGTACAAGATTGGGGATGGTACATTGGCATGGATAGGGCGTGGCTAACAGCAAATAGAGCCAGGATAAATGAGTCTTTTTTCGGATTGGCAATTACTCAATGCCACAGGGACTGGTGCTGTGGCCTCAACGACTTATATCAATGACTTGGCTGAAGAAACTGAATATACCGTTAGTCAAGTTGCCAATGATACATCTATAAGTGAGTTATCAAGTTGTGTAATGGATATGAAGGGACCCCCACAAAGGGATGTAGATAGGTTAAATGAAGAGTAAAGAAACTGGCAGAACAAGTATAAATGTGAGATTATCCACTTTTGTTTGAAGAATCAACAAGCAAATTGTTTAAACAGAATGATCCTGGAACATGAAGTACAAAATATTATCGGGCAGATAGGCAAATATACCAAGTTATTACGAAGACTAGTGGAATATTTTGTTTATTGTAAGAGGCATGAAATGCAAAATTAGGGATGGTTTACCTGGAGAATTGGGTACAGCTTTGTTCTCCTTTTTAAGGAAGGATCTATTTGTTTTAGAGGCAATTCAGGGAAGATGCATTAGTTTGATTCCTGGCATGAAGGCATTGATCTATGAAGAAAGGTTGCGAGGTTGGGCCAAATCTCAGTGGTTTGAAGAAACAAGAGGTGATCTTATTGAAAGAAGATCCTGAAGGGGGTTGACAGGATGGATGCTGACAACTTGATTCTCCCACTCAGAGTATTTCAAACCAGGAGAAATGTTTCATAATATGTTGTCTTCCATTTTGGTTGGAGACAAGGATGGATTTCTTCTCTTACAGGGTCACGTACCTTTGGAAATGTCCTATCTGAGAGAACTGTGGAGGTGGGCAGAGGCTGATAAACATTTGAATTTTAATGGTGTAAGAGGATTTGGGGAGGAAACCAAGATTGGATCAGCACCATCTGATCATATTGAACGGGGTTGCAAGCTCAAATGGCTGATAAGTCTACTCCAACTCTGGTTTCTTATGTACATCATGTCTTAGAAGTATACAGTATTTTCTCAAAATTGGTGGGTCAAAATACTGAAACTATTGATGCAATAGCGCCAGAAAAATGGCTCCATCATACAGACTGCAAAGGTTCAAGAAAGCAACTCATTTAGCTTCTTCTCTAGGGCTCTTAGAAATGGGAAGAGTGATTTGAACAGCCCTTGGATGATAAAAACTGACGGTTACAGGTGGGTAGAAAATTCAGAATGGTCCTGCACTTGGATTAAAATTCTACGTTCACTTTACTAGACTAGTATGATCAGATTGTGACATGGAAAGAATTCAATAGGGCAGATGAAGAGAAAAACTTGTTACCGAAAAGGAACAAAGAAAATAAGCTGAAATTTAGAGCCAGACATTTATATATCAGGCTCTAATAGAAAGCTGGAATCCTCTGTGTCAAAAAGTTGTGGGTGCTGAGCAATAATTTGAACTTCCATGATTATGGTCTTTAGCTTGTTTACCACACGTGGTTGTCAAGGGATCTGAGCAAAGGGGGTGAGAAGGGGCAACTGGAATTAAAGTGAGGGTCAATCAAGACCTTGCTCTGGAGAAATATGTTTGAGGGTTAAATAACCTGTTCACATTTTATGTATGGAGAAAAGTGGGAGATAGGTGTGAGGTGGCTCTGCGATGAACCTTCATTGAAGGCCCAACACATGGTTTGTCTCTTCAACTATTTGGCCCAATTCCTTACACAGACAATGCAATAAGAGTATTCATATATTAGAATTGCTGTTAAAATTGCAATCATTAAGACCAGTTTAAGGCACCATATCATTATAGAAGGTAATTTTTTTGGTATCTTGCAGCGATTGCCTCACAGCAAGTGCTAATGAATTGTTGCACATAAAGATTTCTGTCAGAATTCTACTTATTCAAAAAAAATAATGAGCTGTCTATGCAGCATCATTTGGTGAAAGTCAATGAGAAATAATCATTTTCCTTCTGATTTGACAACTAGCACATTCTCTGAACTTCAGGCCTGAAAATAAATGCAGGACAACATTGGTGAGATTAATGATCTTTTAATTGGTGTGATCAAGCTACACAGTACTTAATGGCATTGCAGTAATTACATTTATTGTCAGATTCCTGTCACTGTTCACACATTGAAATAAATTGTGATATTATCCCATACAGGATATCCAACCAAATAACTTTATTGTGCACACCCTATTTAAACAACTGTCCAGAAACTGGATATCACTCTCTTTCGTTGCCAGCATGTGCTGTGTATAGAGCTATCGCCCATTTGAAATCTCTCAACAGATTCAAATATTGGGCAAGGATATCTCATAAGCAGTGGTATGGCATTCTTTCCACTATATGGATCCCTGGAAGAAAAAACTTATAAGCATAATATATAGCTCTAGGCCTGTACTTAATGCGGCTCAGAAGGATAAGGGAGGCTTTTCTACTGAATACTGAAAGGGCTGGATAAAGTGAATGTGGAGAGGATTTTCCAATCGTAGGAGAATCTAGGATCTGAGGTCAAACCTCAGAATGAGAGGATGCCCTTTGAAACTGAGGTAACAAAGAATTTCTTCAACCAGGGGGTGGTGAATCTGTGGCATACTTTGCCAGGTGGCAGTGGAGGTCAAGTCACTGGGTGTATTTAGGGAAAAATGGTAGATTTGATTAGTAAAGGGTTTAAAGGTTAAGGGAAGAACAGTGAAGGCTGGTGATTGGGACTGAAAATTAATCAGCCATGATTGAATGGCAGAGCCTCTCAAAGTCCAACCCCATGTCCCCGTCGTGAGAGATAGAAACGGGCAAGGCCGGGTCAACAGGGCTCTGGTAAACCTGTGTAGGCCAACGCCCTTCCTAGGTGTGATTAGTGTTCTTTTAATTGGTGTGATCAAGCCACACAGTATTTAATGGTATTGCAGTGATCACAGTGGATGCAATGGATTGCAGAAGTGTTGATGAACTCCAACCATATCATCGACTTCAGAGGATGATGAACACGGGAGGTCATCGATAGCCTATGGTCCACTGGGAGCTAAGGGCCCAAATAAGTAAGTGAATGACAGAGTAAACATGATGGGATGAATTGCCTAATTCTGTTCCTTTGCCTTATGGACTTAAACAAGGCCTGTATGACGTCTTTAACAACTGCAATCAGAGCTTGTAAGTGTCTTGTATTTACTGATTCACTGGAAGTGAATAAGAATTTAAAAGCATCTCTGCATGGCAGCTACCGAAAAGACAACCATGAAGGTGAGGAACATGGCAGTGAAGGGAGGACGTGAGATTCATTGTCCTTCTGTGGTAGTGTGGCCCGATTAGTGAGAATGGCTCCACTCAGCTGTGAGGTGTGAGTTGATGAAGGGGCTCACATCATGGACTGGCACAAAACACAAGAATGGTGAAGACATCATTGCAGATGGAGATTCCATTACTCTGACTACTGAACATTGAGACTGGCAGAAAGGGAGGGCAAGGTTTGGGTATTAGAGTCCACCTATGTTAATCGATATCTCAAATGTGACTTGCATATAAAAATATAATGAGTATATTCAATTTCTACATTGATTCCATTGTTGCCAAAAACTTCTGCCTCTTCAGTGTTACTAACATCTTTTGATCAAAATTATGCTTAAGATGAGAGGCAACAAACTCTCTCCATCAGTCTCAATCTCTTTAGAAGCAGAAACAGTAAAACTCTTTGCATTCTGTCCCATTGCTGTGCATAATTCACATAAGTATCCCAACTCCAGTAACTGCCACTGGATTTCTGATGTAACTTTGACCATCTAAACTTTAGCATCAATCAGTGCTGTGGACAAGATCCATCAGGATCTTGTCCTCTTAAGGGAGGAGCTTAGGAGGATTAATGGCGCCTAACGGCGACTCTTTTGCTTGCATCTTCAGAAACAGCTCTATTTCCGTCTTTAATATCTCTATTTTTCCCTTTCAGGGCTCTTTTGAAGACCCTGACCTGGAGTTACACGCTGACTACAGTTCTTTGTGGAAATGGGACCTGCTCTCGGGGGTTTCACAACTGGTCATTATTCGGCACGCCAAAGGCGCAGCCTAAGAGCTCAGCTCAGCTCAGCTCACCTTCAGAGGGCCGAGATCTCGTGGCTCTGGAGATGGGCGGATAAAGGTCGGTGTCCAGGCAGGAGATCAGTGTGTCGTGGGAGATGGAAGATCTAAGGCTGTGTGCCCAGAGACACAAGATCTTTGGGCACAGAGCTCGGAAAAAGTGATGCAACGGACTTTTAACATCGTAAACCAGCGAGTTGTTTATTATGTCTCCCCTCTCAATGAAACAGAGACACCTCTTTCTCCCTTATTAGGGAGGGAGAGAGCCTGCGGTATGTCAAATACCGGGTGAACAAGTAGTCTTTGGAGTACCTCAAGCCTGTGTCTTTGCTCACGCTTGAGTGCTCGGTGGTGGGTGCCAATGCTTTTTTTTTGCCGATGGGGGAGGGGGGATCATTGCTTGCTGCTACTTACACGCGGGAGGGAGGGGAGCTGGGGGGGGGGTACTTTGGGGTTCTAACATTTAACTGTCATTCATTCTTTGGGGGCACTCCTCTGTTTTTCGTGGATGGTTGCGAGGAAAAAGCATTTCAGGATGTATGTTGTATACATTTCTCTGACAATAAATGTACGTTTGAAACCTTGAAGGAGGTGAATTCTGATTTCATTTAAACAGTATGCTTAAGGCCAGCAGATAGTCATGCCAATCAATTTGAAATGATCTTAAAATCGTAAGTGTCTAATTCACTGTAGCATCCAATCCCCACATGTTGGTGAACACAAAAACAGGCAAGTACTTCTAATGATAAACAGAAGAGATTCCACAGATGCTGGAAATCCAGAGCAGTACACACAAAATGCTGGAAGAACTCAGCAGCTTAGGCAGCATCTATGGAAATGAATAAACAGTTGACGTTTTGGGCTGAGACCCTTCATCAGGACTGGATAGGAAGGGGGAAGATACCAGAGTAAGAAGGTGGGAGGAGAGGGAGGAGGGGAAGGAGGAGAAGCTAGAAGGTGATAGGTGAAACCAGGTGGATGGGGGAGGGGTGACGTTGGAAGCTGGGAGGCAATAGGTGGAAAAGGCAAAGGACTGGAGAAGAAGGAATCTGATAGGATAGGCAGGAAAGGAGAGTGGATCATGGGAGAAAGGTGAGAAGGAATGGTAGCAGGGGGTGGTGATAGGCAGGTGATAAGTTGTAAGAGGCCACAGTAGGGAATAGAAGAAGAGGGAAGGAGGAGGGGAAAATTACTGGAAGGAGAAATCAATGTTCTTGCAATCAGGTTGGAGGCTACCTAGATGGAATATGAAGTGTTGCTCCTCCACCCTGAGATTGGCCTCATTGTGGCAGTATTTCTAGTGGAGATTTACATAACTTGAAGGTGGTCCAATCAGTAAATTACTTTTTAAAAAGGAATTAATATCATTACATTGACCAATGTCCAATGTGCACAGCAAGATTCCATGAACAGTGAAGTGAAAAATCAGATATCATGAGGTGTACTGTTCAGAGATATGTTTACTGGGCCACAACAGGTCCGGACACAATTTATCTTTATCCATTCTTCCATATATGCACTTTCATCTCAAAGTATTTAAGTCAGTAACCTGCATTAACAATATTTTGATTGGGAAATAATCAGTACTCTGACTGTGGCTCATGTTCTCTCATGATTTGTACTGGTTTTCTTGGGGAGGGGCAGATCCCCGAGTCAGGCACTCAGCTGAACCTGTGATGTATCCCTGTCCAATTTTCAGTCTGATTTATGGAGGTTGTTTGTGTCTGATGTTAAGGTAATTGAATCAGGAAAATTCAGAGATTAGACATAGTGATGCTAATGCTTTGATCTCAAAGGCTAAATACATAGGGTGACAAAAATTGTCTATATCTCTTACCTGTGTATTCTGGATCTGTATTGTACCCTGCGGAATGGCCTGGGTCACCACTTGACCCTGAGAGGTTACCATAGTTACCGGCTGGTAAATTGTTCCACCTGCGTAAGAACACAGCACAAAGATAATATGGAAATATTTTCATTTCCCTTTTTAGAATCTCACTATCACAAATTAATCTGCATTCATGTGGTACAGTTTTATTATTCCAGAGTCAAATGGGGCAAGACAATACAGAAAGGGCAAACAAAATAATGCAGGTAAAGCAGACAAAATAATATAGGAAAAGCAATCCAATAATGCAACTAAAGCAGACAAAATATTATCTGCAAATGAGATTTTATGACGCATCTATTTCTCAGCTATTGGGAACGTTAATCAAGGGCCAAGAATTTCAGAAAGGTAAAATTCTTAACTCTTTAAACTCTGTTAACCGTATTTTGTCAGTTGTACAGGAAATATCTAAAATTGCTCTGCTGTTTTATAACAATGTGGCTTTTCAGTTGCTACACTGGATGTCAAGGGCCCAAATGGGAATGGCACTACTCTCTCTCCCCCTCCCACCCTCTAAACACAAGTCAGGTCTCTGGGCTATTTGTAATCAGGTTCCACAAACTTGCTTATAATCACTTAATAACACAGGACAATGGTTTACATCCTGATAACCGTCACATTGCAGGTTAGATTTTACACAACTGGAATAAAATTTCAAAATGATCTGATTCTCAGAATCTGATACACATTGAAACACCACCAATGCATACACGTTTACAAAACCGCAGCTGCGTCTGGCAACTGATAATAGGTAAGTTATCTGAAAGTTGGCTTATTTCTCCTCATATGAAGTAATGTCAATTTCTTAGGCATTTTACATGAAAAGAAAATTAAAATGTAATGAATAACAAAAGAAGTGATAAGTTTGTTCAGAGCTGCCACAAAAATAGTTATTGTTTTAACCAGTAAACCAATGCAACCTCACAATACTCAAGAGCAGCTTCTATCCCACTGTTATTGAATGACCTCCTAGTACTACAAAATGACTTTTAACCTGATAATCTACCTCAGCGAGGCCTTGCACCTTACTGTCTGGCCACCCTGCACTCCCCCTGTAATTGTAACACTTTATTCTGCATTCTGTTTTTGTTTTCCCCTGTATAACCTCAATGTACTAATGTGATGAAACAAACTGTCTCGCGGGCATAAAAACCAATGTTTCTCATGTGTACTTTGGTACATGTGACAATAATAAACCAACAAAATAACAAATCAGGTTGCCATGGACTGGGATGTATTGAGCAACAGGGCAAATGGGAAAGGTATACTGAACCAGAGAAAGAAAGACTAAGCATGGCGACAGAAAATTTGGTTTAAAAAAAATACGTTTAATTGGCTAGTGGTTATGTTACAGGACTGACAACCCCAAGGTTTTACAGTGCACTTCATAAAATAGCAAGTTGTGAAAAGAAATTCAATAAATCTTGTATGTGACGCATTATCAAAAAAAAAGTTGCCAATTATTATGAAAATTAATGTCCTTGGGTAAAGTAATGGCCTACGTGAAACTCTAGCTCTGCACCGCATAATTGATTCAATGCCCTGAGGTCAACCAAGGTTGGGCAATAAATACTTCCTTGACAATGTCAACCACTATCCCAAGAACAACTCCTTTCTAAAAATGAGTTGAGAAAAAAATGCTTTGAAAAAGGAGAGAAGAGTGCCATCATACGACTGATGACAAATTATTTTTCTTGCATTCCCATCCTCGGTAACAACCAACCAGCGACCTAATGCCACTAATTAAAGAGGCTTGCTTCTCTCATGAAGATGTAATTTGTGAAACTTCACGCCACTGGCACGCAATGAGTACACTCAAAATTTCCAAGCATAATTAGTGAAAGAAAGGAGACCTTGGAAAAATATAACCCACTGCTCAAGCCTGATACACCAGGGTTGAATTCTGAGGGCTAAGTTAGCTGGTCCTCTGGAACTTTGAATTGGGAGATGTTACCACAGCAGTGACAAGCTCTTGGGCAGGAACAACACGCCTGGAATCTTGCCAAAAGACTTTGACAGAAGGTGGAGATGGGAGGTGGGGCTTTACCCATTGTCAAATTTATAGGAATTCTAAAAGGTTTTAAACACCTCTGGCATTCAGGGGCATCTCAGAGCTATGAATTCTGAAACTAATTATTTAAAAAATTACTAAGATTTTAATTACAAACACAAAAAAATATGGAGATAATCTAAAAATATTGAACTAAAATAAAAAGAATTGTTTAACGTTCTCTTTGCCCTGTAGAATTAGGACTAGAATCCCAAATGAAATCAGTTTGCTCTTGTATCCTAAGACAGGTTAGACCTGATGCAGGATCTGAATTACAAAAAGCAAGGAGATAAAAGTTTCAACTGTCAGACCTGCACAAGCCGGTACCCCCCATTCTCCACCCAGTTTACAGGAGTCACCTGCCCCTCATTTCCAACTCATCACCTGCAGTCTATTTAAATCCAGTCCTCATTTGAACTGTCCAGCCTCAACCAGTTGCTCCTAGCCTTCAGTTACCTTGTTGTGTTAAGTATCTGGGCTCTCTTGTTTTGTAGCCCCTCGTGGTTTGCTATTTTGCAGTTTATCACTCACCACTAAATCATCTCTGCTGCTCTGTACTTGGGACAAGCCTCCCCTACATTTCCTGACAACCACAGGTAGATAGGAATGTCAAGCTGAGACTGTAATTGGATCAGCCATGAACTTACTTTATATCAGAGCAGGTGCAGTAGCCAAGTCCTGCTCCTAATTTGCATTTCCTAATATACTGCCCCAAGTAGTCCTTCCAGTGAGATGGAGGAACTGAGGGAAATACATGTTAGTAGGGAAGTGGTGTTAGGTAAATTGAAGGGATTAAAGGCAGATAAATCCCCAGGGCCAGATGGTCTGCATCCCAGAGTGCTTAAGGAAGGGGCCCAAGAAATAGTGGATGCATTAGTGATAATTTTTCAAAACTCGTTAGATTCTGGACTAGTTCCTGAGGATTGGAGGGTGGCTAATGTAACCCCACTTTTTAAAAAAGGAGGGAGAGATAAACCAGGGAATTATAGACCGGTTAGCCTAACGTCGGTGGTGGGGAAAATGCTAGAGTCAGTTATCAAAGATGTGATAACAGCACATTTGGAAAGCGGTGATATCATCGGAGAAAGTCAGCATGGATTTGTGAAAGGAAAATCATGTCTGACGAATCTCATAGAATTTTTTGAGGATGTAACTAGTAGAGTGGATAGGGGAGAACCAGTGGCTGTGGTATATTTGGATTTTCAAAAGGCTTTTGACAAGGTCCCACACAGGAGATTAGTGTGCAAACTTAAAGCACACGGTATTGGGGTATGTTATTGATGTGAATAGAGAATTGGTTGGCAGACAGGAAGCAAAGAGTGGGAATAAACGGGACCTTTTCAGGATGGCAGGCAGTGACTAGTGGGGTACCGCAAGGCTCAGTGCTGGGACCCCAGTTGTTTACAATATATATTAATGACTTAGATGAGGGAATTAAATGCCGCATCTCCAAGTTTGCGGATGACACGAAGCTGGGTGGCAGTGTTAGCTGTGAGGAAGATGCTAAGAGGATGCAGGGTGACTTGGATAGGTTAGGTGAGTGGGCAAATTCATGGCAGATGCAATTTAATGTGGATAAATGTGAAGTTATCCACTTTGGTGGCAAGAACAGGAAAACAGATTATTATCTGAATGGTGGCCGATTAGGAAAAGGGGAGGTGAAACGAGACCTGGGTGTCATTATACACCAGTCATTGAAAGTGGGCACGCAGGTACAGCAGGCGGTGAAAAAGGCGAATGGTATGCTGGCATTTATAGCGAGAGGATTCGAGTACAGGAGCAGGGAGGTACTACTGCAGTTGTACAAGGCCTTGGTGAGACCACACCTGGAGTATTGTGTGCAGTTTTGGTCCCCTAATCTGAGGAAAGACATCCTTGCCATAGAGGGAGTACAAAGAAGGTTTACCAGATTGATTCATGGGATGGCAGGACTTTCATATGATGAAAGACTGGATTGACTAGGCTTATGCTCGTTGGAATTTAGGAGATTGAGGGGGGATCTTATTGAAACGTATAAAATCCTAAAGGGATTGGACAGGCTAGATGCAGGAAGATTGTTCCCGATGTTGGGGAAGTCCAGAACAAGGGGTCACAGTTTGAGGATAAAGGGGAAGCCTTTTAGGACCGAGATTAGGAAAAACTTCTTCACACAGAGAGTGGTGAATCTGTGGAATTCTCTGCCACAGGAAACAGTTGAGGCTAGTTCATTGGCTATATTTAAGAGGGAGTTAGATATGGCCCTTGTGGCTAAAGGGATCAGGGGGTGTGGATGGAAGGCTGGTACAGGGTTCTGAGTTGGATGATCAGCCATGATCATACTGAATGGCAGTGCAGGCTCGAAGGGCCGAATGGCCTACTTCTGCACCTATTTTCTATGTTTCTATGTTTCAGGTGAGGCAACACTTCACCTGTGAATCTTCTGGGGTTGTCTATTGTGTCTGGTGTTCCCGATGTGGTCTCCTTTACATCGGTGAGACCCACTGTAAATTGGGGGACCACTTTGTCAAACACCTCCACACCATCTGCCACAAGTGGGGGACTTTCCATTCCCGTTCTGACGTGTCGATCCATCGCCTCCTCTTGTGCCAAGATGAAGCCACCCTCAGGGTGGAGGAGCAACATCTTATATTCCTATTGGGTGGTCTTCAACTTCATGAATATCGATTTCTCCCGGTAATCAAATTTAACCCCCTCCCTTGTTCCCCACTAACTTTCTCCTCTTCTCACCTGCCTATCACCTCTCCCAATGCCCCTCCTTCCCTTTTTCCTATGGTTCACTCGTCTCTCCGATCTGATTCCTTCTTCTCCAGCCCTTGACCTTCCCCACCCAGCTGGCTTCACCTCTCACCTTCCAGCTCGCCTCCTTCCCCTCCCCCCATCTTTTTATTCTGGCATTTTCCCCCTTCCTTCTCAGTGCTGAAGAAGGGTCTCAGCCAAAAACGTCAGCTATCTATTAATTTCCATACATTCTGCCTGACCTGCTGAGTTCCTCCAGCATTTTGCACGCGTTGCTTTGGATTTCCAGCATCTGTGGACTTCTTTGTGTTTAAGCATGGCACGGTGCCATTGCTCATGTACAATATCTCAGATTTCCACATTCAACAGTACAGGTGTGGAAGTCTGGGTCCAACTGAAATTTCAGCTGGTGAAAGTCAGCTGTTCTGACCGGAACTGTTAACTGCAGCCAGCAAGTGCTGCGCTAATAACCAGCACGCAAAGTAAGTATTTTATTGGCAAATTAATTCTGATATGTCTGTGAGACAATGACCTATATCATGCTGACAAATCGCAGGCAGGTCCAAAAGATTCAGCTGCCTATCAGTTGTAAACATACCTTGGCCTTTGGCAGATGGCGGGTCAAAGGTCAAAGCTTGAGACGTGCTAAAGGGCGAAGTTTGAGACGTGCTGAAGGTCGGGCACTACTGCATCTGAGGACACATTATCAGGCAGAATAGTGGAGCAACAAAAACCTGGCTTTACTGGTTCTTGATTGGCAAGAGTTACGGGAAGAATGGGAGTTAAAAGAAAATCATCCATGATTGAATGGCAGAGCAGACCCAGTAGGCTGACTGGACTAATTATGCTCTTGTATTTTATGGTCTTTATGTCAAGGAAGGCTTGTGGATATAAAGGGGGCACCAATGGGAAAAGATAACTGCTCAACTTATTTCATTTTATGTTATTTAATCCTTTGTTTTAAATACTTTGTATTTGAATCTTGTAAACCTTTTTTAAATTTCAATCCATTTAAATTGCAAATAGCTTTATATTTCTCCATCAGTTGACAGTCTTTTGACAGATGGAAAGCTATGAAATGCTCAGGGATTTCCAAGCGCAGGTCCTAGGCTTCATCACCTCGGACCCAGTCCACCCCTCCACACGCCTATTAGCACACTCGACCCTCCAGATCCAGAATGAACCTGTCCAGGTAGATGCCACAGGTGAACAAGTTGAAGCAACTCCTCATTGTTGCAAGGTGTAAATCCTGGTGCACCCTCCCACATGCAATGAGGGGGCTCATTCTTCAGAAAAACAGCAACAGTTCAAGACGATGGCTTACTGCCATCTTTGGGGGGCATTTAGGGGACCAGAGTCAGGTTTGTTATCACTGACATATAACATGAAATGTTATTTTGCAGCAGCAGGACAGTTCAAAGGCAGAAAATTAAAATGAATCACAAAATAAATAAGTAATGCAATAAAAACAGGAAATAATGAGGTAGGGTTCATGAGTTCATGGACAGTTCAGAAATCTGATGGTGGAGGAGAAGAAGTTGTTCCTAAGAATGTGGATCTTCAAGCTCTGCACCTCCTCACCAGATGTAGTAACGACAAGAGTGCAAGTCAAGGATAGTGAGGGTCCTAAATGTTAAATGCCATCTTCTTGAGGCACCACATCTTGAAGATGTCCTTGATACATCAGCAATAAATGCTGGCCTGAGCAGCAATGATTATTTCCCAGGAAATTAATTAATAAATAAAAGAAACTCGTGGAGCACGATAAAGAAAGATTGGAGGAAGCCAGTGCAGGGCATAAACCATGGCATAGTTTTTCTATAATTAAAAACTAGAAAATAACTAGACCAATACCTATAGTCTAATTCCTTGATGTTATAAAATTTTAAACTATCACCCAAGTTCATATTTCAACTATATAAGGCAGTGATGGACCAACAAATCTTTGGAGAAATGTGATTCCAGTCAAAACTGCCCAGTTTGTGACACCGTCCTACAAGAATTTGTATACCGATAACACTTTTACTTACTTTGGTCACTACATATCTCAGTTAAACTACCAGGCATCCACTCTAAAACCTCAACATTTTTCCAGTAGCAATAATAAACAGATGTTGGTGCTTGATAAGGATATCAGGTGCCCAAAATGGAAAACATTCAATTTCCCATCAGTGGCTCAATAACCAGGATCGACTGTAGAGCTGCTGTGACATAGTTTAATCCTGACTTTCAATAGCATCTGCATGTTTTTTTCCACATTTTCCGTGACTGGATTGGTAGATTAATTTGTCCCTATAAGCTGCCTCAGTGTGCAAGCGAGTGATGGAATCTGACAAGAGCTGATGGGAATGTGGGGAAACTATAATGGGTTAGGGTTGGTAGTATATATTTTTTTAAAAACAGGTTGATGGGGACCCAGTAATAGGGTCTGTTCCCATGCTGTGTTGTTCAATCTTATATGGAGAGGTTTCCTGGTACCAAGTTCCACAGCCCTGATACAAGACCAGTCTGAACACATGGAAAGCCCAACCCAGGATTAGCTTTGACATGCAGCGCAAGTCTTACAGCCTGCCAAACTTAAAAACTTGGGGGAAAAAAAGCACAAGATGTTGGAGGATCACCTTCACGTCAAGCAGCATCTATGCAGGGAAACTGAAAATCAACTTTCAGGTTAAGACCATTCATCTAGATGCTGCCTGAAGCTGCTGAGTTCCTCCAGCACTTGGCTTGTTGTTCCAGATTCCAGTAACGGCAGTCTCTTGTATCTCCATAAAAACTTGAAAATCCTATTCAATAACAAATACTTCAGCCCCACTCAATAAATCAAAAGAAAATCTAAAGTCAAGTTGTACTTAACCACCTCCTTTACTTTTCTCACTGAGAATAAGTTCAACCCTGACCTGCTGCAGGCTCAGTGGCGGCTTCCTCGGCTGAGGTGCTGAGAAATTTGAGGAAGTTCATGCTCTGTCATGAAGGGTCCAGGGGCAGAGTAAATCAGGATTACAGTCATTAACTGCACAGAGGTTCCAAACTTCCATATAGTTATAGAAGTAAATAGCTTCACTCCTTTTGGAATGTGTAAAAGATCCAGAACAACGAGCACAAAATCCATGGTATACACCCTGGTCAGATTCTGATACATATTTGAACAATGTAGAGATTTGCAGTACAACTGTTCTATTACAGTCTGCAAATTAGAAAGGGAAATCACAGAAATACACAATGATTACAACACAGAAACAGGCTATTTCGCCCACCTAATCCAGCATACTGAGACAAGGGAGAGCCACTGCCTCACAGTGCCAGAGACCCAGGTACAAGTCTGATCTCCAGTGCCAACTGGAGTGGAGCTTGCGTGATCTCCACATGACCATGTCAGTCTCCTCCCATATCCCAAAGATGTTAAGATCAACTAGAGTGTTGGTGAGTGGTAGGATCGATGTGAATGAAGTAAAATTAATGTAGGGTTAGTGTAAATAGGTGGTTGGAACTGTTTCAATGGGCTCAAGGGCCTTTTTTTCTGTGTTATATGGATTTATGATTCTAATTCATGTAATTCATGCCAGCACTTTTCCCCTCTGCGAGTCCTCTGGGGAAGTCAAAGGCCCAATGTCTGCAATTCCACGAGAGTGGAGGCTGAAGAAGATGGTCTGAGCTGGGTGTACGTGCGTGGGTGGGTGGGAGTGCGGGAGGAATAGGGCTTGCTGTTTGGTTGTGTTCTGTGTTGTTCTGCCGCGCATGGCGGACATGCTATGTTGTCACCGGAAAGACTGCGACAGACACAGGCTGCCCCCAGCACATCCTTGGGTGTGTTGGTTGTTAATGCAAACGATGCACTTCACTGTGTGTTTTGATGTACATTAGTGATAAATAAATCTGAATCTCTTCCAGTTCATTTCCTTTCACTACATGAAGATATTCAGTATATCCTACTTGTTGACAAAAATTTCTGCTGAAAGCAACACCAAGTCCTGAAAAGTTGGAATGTAGGTTTGAAATGACTGATAAAACATGGGCATCTCTGTGATCTGTAAGTATGGTCCCTATTCTCTGAGAATAAAAAAGGTAGTGATATTGCAAGGAAATATGGAAATAAGCAGCTGGCATCAGTAAATGTGACCATGGCACTTGTAGTCTATGCTAACACAGCAGTTCAGCAAGGTACTCTTAACAAGGAAATGGGCCATCCTTAACTGATCTGGTCTAGATGCAACTCCAGTCTCTATCAAAAAGCTCTGAAATAGCCTAGCATGATGCTCATGTGAATTGCCATCTCATCCATAAATGTACCTACATCAGCAAAGTCCACATCCCAAGAATTAATTAAAATATAATTGAGCAAAGAGAACAAAACCCTACATATCCAAGGGAAAAGATACATGCCTGCTGAGGTTCCATCCCATATTGCTGACAAGCGGCCAGAGTATCTGACTGCAAACCTGCATCCTTCCCTTACTTAGGCTCTGTCCAGAGATTCACGAGTGAAGTTCACATCAATCTCATTCCAGCCACTGAATGGAATATTGTTCAGTCCTTAAGGGGACGAGTCTAAGAAATGTTTATTTTATACTGGACCAAAAAATGATATAGAAATATCAAGTTAACAGGAAAATTCATATTTCATTTTAGAAAATTGGGGTTTACAAGATTAAAAATGTCCAGGAAGATTGATCAAAGTTTGTTGGAGGTTGCTGATCCGGGTCAGTAACGTGGACGGTAACTACTCGAAGCATTTTTAGGCTGAGGAAAACCACTACTGCCTTTCTCAGTTCTGAAGAAATTTCTTACACTTGAAATATCAACTCTGTTTCTCTCGCCACAGATACTGCCTGACCTGATAAATGTTTGAGCATTTTCTGTTTTTATTGAAGTTGCCCTTGAACTTTTGATCTCCCAATCTACTTCTTTGTTGCCCTTCCACTTTATTTTTCTATCTGCACTGTACTTTCACCGTAACACCATATTCTGCACTGTTTCCTTTCTACTACCTCGATATCATTATGCATGGTGCTATCAAGATGGTATGTATTTTGATGCATGTGACAACAGTTAACCAATACAAATATGATTATCGGTTGCCTACTCATAACAACACATTACACATTTCTAACTGTAAATGCGTCACCATCCTCCTTTGCTCCTTGACGAAAAGAAACAAGTATTCTTTGGTGATTAATGTCTCAGTTGCTATGGAAGTAGAAAAGTGGACAACAGGAATTCTGCAGATGCTGGAAATTCAAGCAACACACATAAAAGTTTCTGGTGAACGCAGCAGGCCAGGCAGCATCTATAGGAAGAGGTGCAGTCGACGTTTCAGGCCGAGACCCTCCGTCAGGACTAACTGAAGGAAGAGTAAGGGATTTGAAAGTGGGAGGGGGAGGGGGAGATCCAAAATGATAGGAGAAGACAGGAGGGGGAGGGATGGAGCCAAGAGCTGGACAGGTGATTGGCAAAAGGGATACGAGAGGATCATGGGACAGGAGGCCCAGGGAGAAAGACAGTGGGGGGAACCTTATAGTTCCCACACCTCGCACTTCCCGTTTCTACCTCCTACCCAAGATCCACAAACCTGCCTGTCCTGGCCGACTTATTGTCTCAGCTTGCTCCTGCCCCACCGAACTCGTTTCTGCATACCTCGACACGGTTTTATCCCCCCTTGTTCAATCCCTTCCGACCTATGTTCGTGACACTTCTCACGCTCTGAAACTTTTCGATGATTTTAAGTTCCCTGGCCCGCACCGCTTTATTTTCACCATGGATGCCCAGTCCCTATATACTTCCATCCCCCATCAGGAAGGTCTCAAAGCTCTACGCTTCTTTTTGGATTCCAGACCTAATCAGTTCCCCTCTACCACCACTCTGCTCCATCTAGCGGAATTAGACCTTACTCTTAATAATTTCTCCTTTGTCTCTTCTCACTTCCTCCAAACTAAAGGTGTAGCTATGGGCACCGGTATGGGTCCTAGCTATGCCTGCCTTTTTGTTGGGTTTGTGGAACAATCTATGTTCCGTGCCTATTCTGGTATCTGTCCCCCACTTTTCCTTCGCTACATCGACGACTGCATTGGCGCTGCTTCCTGCACGCATGCAGAACTCGTTGACTTTATTAACTTTGCCTCCAACTTTCACCCTGCCCTCAAGTTTACCTGGTCCATTTCCGACACCTCCCTCCCCTTTCTAGATCTTTCTGTCTCTGTCTCTGGAGACAGCTTATCCACTGATGTCTACTATAAGCCTACTGACTCTCACAGCTATCTGGACTATTCCTCTTCTCACCCTGTCTCTTGCAAAAATGCCATCCTCTTCTCGCAATTCCTCCATCTCCGCCGCATCTGCTCTCAGGATGAGGCTTTTCATTCTAAGACGAGGGAGATGTCTTCCTTTTTTAAAGAAAGGGGCTTCCCTTCCTCCACTATCAACTCTGCTCTTAAACGCATCTCCCCCATTTCACGTACATCTGCTCTCACTCCATCCTCCCACCACCCCACTAGGAATAGGGTTCCCCTGGTCCTCACCTACCACCCCACCAGCCTCCGGGTCCAACATATTATTCTCTGTAACTTCCGCCACCTCCAACGGGATCCTACCACTAAGCACATCTTTCCCTCCCCCCCCCTCTCTGCATTCCGCAGGGATCGCTCCCTACGCAACTCCCTTGTCCATTCGTCCCCCCCATCCCTCCCCACTGATCTCCCTCCTGGCACTTATCCGTGTAAGCGGAACAAGTGCTACACATGCCCTTACACTTCCTCCCTTACCACCATTCAGGGCCCCAAACAGTCCTTCCAGGTGAGGCGACACTTCACCTGTGAGTCGGCTGGGGTGATATACTGCGTCCGGTGCTCCCGATGTGGCCTTTTATATATTGGCGAGACCCGACGCAGACTGGGAGACCGCTTTGCTGAACATCTACGCTCTGTCCGCCAGAGAAAGCAGGATCTCCCAGTGGCCACACATTTTAATTCCACATCCCATTCCCATTCTGACATGTCTATCCACAGCCTCCTCTACTGTAAAGATGAAGCCACACTCAGGTTGGAGGAACAACACCTTATATTCTGTCTGGGTAGCCTCCAACCTGATGGCATGAACATTGACTTCTCTAACTTCCGCTAATGCCCCACCTCCCCCTCGTACCCCATCCGTTATTTATTTATATACACACATTCTTTCTCTCACTCTCCTTTTTTCTCCCTCTGTCCCTCTGAATATACCCCTTGCCCATCCTCTGGGTCCGCCCCCCCCCGTCTTTCTTCCCGGACCTCCTGTCCCATGATCCTCTCATATCCCTTTTGCCTATCACCTGTCCAGCTCCTGGCTCCATCCCTCCCCCTCCTGTCTTCTCCCATCATTTTGGATCTCCCCCTCCCCCTCCCCCTCCCACTTTCAAATCCCTTACTCACTCTTCCTTCAGTTAGTCCTGACGAAGGGTCTCGGCCTGAAATGTCGACTGCACCTCTTCCTCGAGATGCTGCCTGGCCTGCTGCGTTCACCAGCAACTTTTATGTGTGTTGTTTGTAGAAAAGTAGTGTTGGTTTCAAGGATAGAGGGAATGCAAGCTGGAGGAAGGAGAAGATAAAATATAAAACCAACCAGCCCTTCTCAGCACACATTGGTAGCCCTTACCTGTTACCACTTGTGTTGGCATGGCAGCATTCCCTTGTTGTAGTGCAGAGGTCGGTACCACAATCCCCTGAGAGTTGACAGAATTGGTTATCGCTGTCAGAGAGGATGGAGAGCTCTGCAACAAAAAAGCAAATGATAAGAAAAATATGAAAGGAATTGATAAGCAAAGTCTGGATCTACAGCTTCATGCAGGAAACCAGGCCAATATTCCAGATAAATTCCTGTTTAAAACATTTTAAAAAATCACACCAACTGATAATACCAACACAAGAATTTCTTCACTAAATACCTCAGATCATTTACAAAGTTGACCAAAATACCTAACTGCTCAACCAAATGCTGAGTCAGCAATTTTTGAAAAATGTGAGCTATCCAGACCATGCTCTCTTCTCGCTGCTGCCATCGGGAAGGAGCTTCAGGACTCACAGCACCAAGTTCAAGAGCAGTTATTTCCCTTCAACCATCAGGCGCCCAAACCAGCATGGTTCCACAACCTACAGATTCACTTTCAAAGACTCTACAACTCATGTTCTCAGTATTATTTAACACATTTTTTTTAAATTTGCACAGCTTGTCTCCTTTTGCACATTGGTTGTTGTACGTCTTTGTGTGTAGTTTTTCATTGATTCTATTGTATTTCTTTGCTCTACTGTGAACGCCTGCAAGAAAATGAAGCTCAAGGTAATAGATGGTGTTATATATGCACTTTGATAATAAATTTACTTTGACCTTCAAATGCAACGTGTCCAGAAGATTATATGACTCATGCCTGTCTTATAAGCAGCTTAGTTTGAATGAGTTTGTTGAAAAAGTCAATTTGTGTATAAATGGTCATGAGCCTTACTTATAACAATGGAGGAAAAATTGATAAGTCAATTTTGTTTTAAGTCCTGGTTGGAAGATGAGAGTGTAGGAAATTATTTATACCCAGTGCTTGAATAGCAAGTTCTTTTTGGAGGTGGTGGATCCGAGTGCCCTCTCAACACAGTTTAAATTAGATCCTTGTTGCTCTGAGGCAATTTCTGCAGAATGCAAAGGTAGAAATATGATGCTGAATCTAAACAAGTGCTCATATGACCACTATTAGACTGGTCCGTCCATTTTGGTTTCCCATAAACCCACACATATATCTCCAATGACCATCTCCAACAAGAGAGGATCTAACTATCATCCCTTGACATTCAGTAGCATCACCATCACAGATTCCTTTACCATCAACATCCTGGGGGTTTCCATTGACAGGGAACTGAACTGGTCTAGCCATATAAACACTGTGGCTACTAGAGCAGGTCAAAGGCTAGGAATCCTGCAGTTTGTAACTCACCTCCTGACTCCCCAAAGCCTGTCCACCATCTACAAGACTGAGGTCAGGAGTGTAATGGAATACTTGTCACTTGCCTGGATGAGTGCAGCTCCATCAACACTCAAGAAGCTTGACGCCATCCAGTACAAGGCAGTCCACTTGATTGATACCCCTTCCACAAGCATCCAGTCCCTCCACCATCGACAAACAGTCACAGCAGTGTGTACTACAAGATGCACTGCAACAACACACCGAAGTACCCAAGGCAGCACCTTCCAGACCCACTACTACCACCATTCAGGAGGACGAGAACAGCAGATACCTGGGAACACCAACACTTGGAAATCCCCCTCCAAGTCACTCACCATCCTGACTTGGAAACATATCGCCATTCCATCATTGTCACTGGGTCAAAATCATGGAATTCCCTCCCTAACAGCACTGTTGGTGTACCTACATCTCTCTCTCTCTCTCTCTCTCTCTATATATATATATACACACACATACATACATACATACACACACACACTGTTGTAAGATGCTAAAGGAGTAGACTACAGCATATATTCAATGTTAATTTTTTTAGGAAGAAGATTTCACTATAATAGAAGACTTGAACATTGGAAACTCGAGACTACAGATGCTGGAATCTGGAGCAATTAAAAATGTACTGGAGGAACTCAGTGGATTGAGCAGTATCCGTTGGGGGGGAAAGTATTAATGAGACCCTACATCAGGATTGGATGCAGGATCTTGGTTGATAATGTCTACCGTTCCTTTCCCGCAGACTTCCTCCAGTAGTTTGTTTTTCGAAGAATTGGGACCGGTTTTGTCAGAATAGAGAAGGTTAAGGAGTAAATTGTTGGAGGTTTCTAAATTCATGAAGTCAAGAAACAAGAGACAGCTGTCAAGGAAGGCTTTATTTTGAGTACATTGCTGCAAGATTTAGTGCACTTTTTTTGATCTGAAAATGTGCCACTAGAACCCAGGGTAAGATTGGGGTGATTAGGAGAGGGGTAGTCAGCAGCTGTAGATTCCATAAAAGCCTGTGATGTGGTCAGCAGGGATCAGAACAAGTCGAAACTTTATTGAGGAAATAGAGTGGAACACTGCCTAATAAGACCTTAAGATATAGGAGCAGAATTAGGCCATTTGGCCCATTATGTCTGCTGTGCCATTTCATCATGGCTGATCCAATTTTCCTCTCAGCCCCAACCTCCTGGCTTCTCCCTGTATCCCTTCATGCCCTGACCAATCAAGAATCTGTAAACCTCTGCCTTAAATATACATAAAGACTTGGCCTCCAAAGTTGCCAAAGGCAAAGAATTCCACAGATTTCACTGTCTGGCTAAAAAAAATCCTCCTCATCTCCATTCTAACAGGACACCCCTCTATTCTGAGGTTATGTCCTCTGGTCTTACACTCTCCCACCATAGGAAACATCCTCCCTACATCCACTCTATCAAGGCCTTTCACCATTCGATAGGTTTCAATGAGGTCACCCCTCATTCTTCTGAATTCTAGTGAATACAGAGCCAGAGCCATCAAAAACACTCTTCATATGACAAGCCATTCAATCCTGGAATCATTTACGTGAACCTCCTTTGAACCCTCTCCAGTCTCAGCACATCCTTTCTAAGATAAGGGGCCCAAAACTGCTCACAATACTCCAAGTGAGGCCTCACCAGTGCTTTACAAAGCCTCAACATTACATCCTTGCATTTATATTCTAGTCCTCCTGAAATGAATGCTAACATTACATTTGCCTTCCTCACCACAGACTCAACCTGCAAATTAACCTTTAGGGAATCCTGCACAAGGACTCCCAAGTCCCTTTGCACATCAGATTTTTTTTGTATTTTCTCTCCATTTAGAAAATAGTCAACCCTTTTATTTCTTCTACCAAAGTGCATGATCGTACACTTCCCAACACTGCCATTTCTTTGCCTACTCTCCTAATGCAAGGAGCTTTAACTATAATGGAATAGAGGAAATTTTCAGCTGGAAAATTTACTGGAAAATTTGAGAGTTAGAGCAGTAACTGTCGAAAGGTTCAGTGCTTGGGAGGATTTAATAGAAGAACAGTGGTGTTTGGGCTGAGGATAGTTTCTGAGGGAAAGGAGGCCAAGACCCAGGTGTAAGCAATGGTGCTAAATGATTAAGTTTCCAAGTAATTCCCACTTCGGGTGGTTGAGGGGTTCTAGGACGGGAGCATAAATAGATAATTAAAATAGAGAATGGGAGAATTTCATTTCAGGGTGCTGTGGGAAACTGTGAAGCAAAGAGGTTAAACTTAAACACAAAATGACAAACAAATTGTGCTGAAATGTCTTTTACAAATTTATAATTTCTGATCAATTTGTGGCTTACACCTGCCACTCTTTTCACAGCACAACTACGCAAAAGACAATTAGTTCATCAAAAATACTGCCTTGGAAACTTCTTTCATATCCCAAGAGCAAACAGTGGCACTATGCAGCAAGATGACACTTGATAATGATAGAAAACTTCATATCCTCAGTGATGCACATAATATGTATGATAACTTCAAATCAGCACCAAAGGTCATGAGTTTACTATTAAACAATTAATGGCATTGGGATCTTTGAGCTGATATAGAAGAAGTGGTCTCAGGAGAGAGATTACAGCAGGAGATTAAATATTACACGGTGATCAGAAATTCATTTTTCAATTTCAAATTAATTTGGTAGCACATCTCGTACTACTTATGAAATTGGACATACTGCAAGTTCTAATTTTTCCTGTACTTATTTGATAGTTAGTGCCAGCCAAGTAGTCGGCCCTGCAATCACTCAACATTATGAATGATTGAAAGCTCAAGTTTGGGAAACAAACCTAGTGGTGGAAAGCACATTGTAGTTAGAGTGACTGTGCTTAGTTGGCACTTTGCCAAACAGTGATCTTTTAGTAGCAAATAGAATAAGAAGCCTATAATTCACCAAGTATATTCCAACATGCAAAAATGATCCTGACAGCATTAAAGAAATCACACAAAAAAAAATCGGACTTGGAACATAACCACTTAATGAGAGAAGACTGAAACAATCAATATTGTGAGCAACACAATGTTAAAATGCCTTGTTTTAAAAGGCAAACTGTAATGAAACAATGGAGTCTGTTGTATTTCTAACAAAGAAACAATAAAATTAAATTCAGTAAATTAACTAAGGGGGCAAAGTTTTAAATTATCTAAATCTTTCACGGTGAAGGAGGTAGCTTCATTGACTCTTTTAGTCAGAAGCATAGGGCTTGAGGTCCTCATTCGTGAACTTGAGCACAGAATACTTAAGTGCTGCATGGATGATACAAGTGTCTTCCTCCTGATGAGAGGTGAAACTCGGGAGATATTTGCCTTTGTGGGCATGTGTGTAAACATCTCATGATTCTGCTCCTAAAGTAGTTAACACAGCTGCACCAAATCATCAAAATTTCTTCAGTCAGCATTTCTAAAATAAACTTCTAATTTCTGAAATCACATTATTCAATTTTTTTCAGTACAGGCTGCAGACAATGTGCATTTGCTGCTTACTGCTGAGCTAGCTGAAGGGATTTAGGACTGAAATGAAACCAGTCCTGCCTGCAGGGAAGACAAAAATTTCTGTGTGTTCCTCAGCATTTAATGGCTCTGGGCCTGTGCTCACTGGAGTTTGGAAGAATGAGGAGAGATCTCATTGAAACCTATCAAATATTGAAAGGCCAAAATAGAGTGGACATGGAGAGGATGTTTCCTGTAGTGGGGGAGCCTAGGACCAAAGGGCACAGCCTCAGAATACAAAGATGTCCCTTTAGAACAGAGATGAGGAGGAATTTCTTTAGCCAGAAGGGTGGTGAATTTGTGGAATTCATTGCCACAGACATTTTACAGGTAAGATGGCGGCGTGACGCAGCTCGCAGCAGCCACTCTGGTGGTGATGTCTGTTATTTGTCAAGTAGGGTGCTGTGCACAATCCTGATTTGATGGAGACAGATGTGAAAGTACAGAGGAACACCTGGTGAAACTTCTGAAATGTCTGCTTCACTGCTGCTGCTACTGTGTGATCCGGAATTTCCAGAGGGGAAGGCCTGAGTCCTCGGCTTTGCTTGTTGCTTGGCGGCAGGGGCGGGGCCAAAGCACTTGATAGAGGATGGTGCTCAGAGAGGCTGTGTCGGAGGGGCTGGTCGGAGGCTCGAAGTTTTCGGACAGACTCAGAGTCCGCTGCGGTCGGGTGCTTCCAATGGTGCTGCATCGGCGAGTTGGCGGTGCTTGGAGGTTCATGGCAGGGAGAGTTTCTCCCTTCTGCCGCCTGCATGAGATGATGAGGCTATCGGGACTTTGAGATTTTTTTTTACTGTGCCCATGGTCTGCTCTTTATCAAATTATGGTATTGCTTTGCACTGTTGTAATTACATGTTATAATTATGTGGTTTTGTCAGTTTTAGTCTTGGTTTGTCCTGTGTTTTTCTTGTGATATCATTCTGGAGGAACATTGTATCATTTTTTAATGCATGCATTTCTAAATGACAATAAACGAGGACTGAGTGTCCTCATAATCTAATCTAATCTGTGGAGGCCAAGTCATTGAGTATAATTAAAGTGGAGGTTGATAAATTCTTGATTAGTAAGGGTGTCAAATGTTACATTAAGAAGACAGGAGAATGGGATTGAGAGGGATAATAAGTCGGCCATAATGGAATTGCAGAGCAGACTTGATGAGCTGAATAGCCTAATTCTACACCTATGCCTTATGGTCTCAGCCCTGCCCAATGGCTGGAAGTGTGAGGCTCTCTACAGCAGAACAGGTTTGGTCATCTGAGAGGTTTCTGAGACGGCAGGGAGATGCGCATCTGCATCACCTGCCTGATCTTCCAGCTGAGTAATCCAAGCCTTCTGATGTGGAATGAGGAGGCAAGCTTGTGTGAACCAGGCTAGTGCGCAGCAGGATTAAATTAGTGCACCAAAAGGAAGTACAAAGAAGCAACCCCATGGGAACATATAGCCAAACCAGCAGAGAGAGAGGTGGAAAAATTGGATACAGGTTTCCCCCGCTGTCCGAAGGTACAGCATTCCCATGAAACAGTTCGTAAGCCAGAATGTTGTAAAGGGAATAAGTAATTACCAATTATCAATATGGGAAAAAGTTTTGAGCGTTCCCAGACCCAAAAAATAACCTACAAAATCATGCCAAATAACACACAAAACCTAAAATAACAGTAACATATAGTAAAAGCAGGAATGATATGACAAATACACAGCCTATATAAAGTAGAAATACTTTTCTACAGCACTGTCTAGCACAGCGAAAAGCTCCCGGAAGCACTCTCAGCAGAAACACTCTCTCCAGCTAAGCTATGAAGCTGCCAGATCATACCAAATAACACATAAAAATACACAGCCTATATAAAGTAGAAATAATGTATGTACAGTGTAGTTTCACTTACCGGAATCGGGAAGACTCCAATAAATTGCAGTTTCGTCACAGTTAAACACTTGCTTATACGAATAACCACCTGTCGCAATCAGCAATCGCCTCTGATCTGGGCCAACATTTATGTGCCGGGCGGCACCTAATTAATTAGCTTGTTTATTTCGGCTTTTTTCTTAAAGATGTGCTGGGGGCATTCCGACTACTGCTGCACCACTGCATTCTTCGCGGCAATGTATCGGTCCACAGCCCGGAGGTTGGGGACCACTGCTTAAACTATGAAGCTGCCTTCGCCTCAGAAACCGATCAAACCACCCATGGCTACCTTTAAATTCCACTTTCATCACCATCGGCCAGTGCTTTCTGTCTCAGCTTATTAAAAAGACTGAATGGAACACCACGCTTTGTACACCCATCAATCCACTCAAGCAATAGACTTTCTATTTTATCCATTATTGGATGCCGACTAAGAGAGACCACTTTGCTACGAGCAGAACCAACAGTAACATCGGCAGCTTTTAAAATTCTTTCTCTCTGCGTATAAATAGTGCGAATGGTGGATGCAGGCAAGTTCAACGCGCGGACAATGTCCTTACTTCGTTCACCACGATCGAAACGCTCAATTATGTCTAGTTTTACACTGTGTAACACCCTTATCAGCTCTTTTAGGCTTTTCTGATACCTTAAAACTCATCTTGCTATCAGATGCACAAAATAAATCGAGGTAAAGCACGTGTTTAAGCAAAGCCGGCTAGAATGCAGTTCCGGGGGAGGAGCTTGGCTGTTCGGGCGTGTGCTGCCTTTTTCTGTAACAGTGAAAACACCTTCTGTTAGCGAAAACAGGTAACTAATGTAGGTCTTTCGTAACAGCAAGGCATCGTAAAGCGAATGTTCGGAAAACAGGGGTCACCTAAGAGAGTAACTAAGAGAGATAATAGAGTACATATAGATTGTTAGGAAAAAGGAATAACAGTTGACTCTTGGACTTAGTCTCAAGTTACTGATGTTTTGGCTAGATGTTTTTACCCAGTGCTGTGCCACTTGTGGGCCAGGAGTGTGTGATCTGACTGAAACAACATACATCAGAGACTGGACAGGTCACTGGGTCTTTCAATATCTATCAGTTCTCATATGTTTGTATCTGAGGAACCAGTGGCATTGCATGCAAAAAACATTCACATCCAACAAGGTTTTTCTGTCTGACACTTTATCTATGAGGTAACCATTCCACTTGCTTAATTCTACCCCTCCCCCTCTTCCTTTCTGTACACTCAAGGCATTTTTGACTTTATCCTCATATCTTACTGATTAACTTAATCCCCATTACTTTCCTGTACAACTCATTCTAATTAGATCGCTGCAAAAAAAGGCAAAAAAAAAATTGGAGAGTGAAAAAACACAAGCTGTAGCAGCCATAGGACAGATTTACATCTCATTAAATTCCTACTTATTATTTCAGAAAATTGCTGATAAAAATGTGCATCTCAATTTGTTGGGGCTAGAAGCTTCATCATCGTATATCTAACATCTCTCTCGTCGCCCTGGCTGCGAGTTGTTGTCATGGTAACCTGCAATAATAGAAACTAATAAATTACAATCGAGACACCAGTCTCACAATTATCAATCTGTATATGCAGATTTACTGCTAATTTACCTCACAAAGCTAACTGCAACACAAAAATACTATGGGTTTTTTATGAAGAGATTTTACCTAATTGGGATAGGGAGAGAGGAATTAACATGTTGAATGATAGCGAATAAAAATAAGATATTAATTCCAAAAAGCTACATGAAGGGGCAAGACAGATTTACATGTCAAGCAATTCTTTAAGTCATGCTTCTTTGCATCAATTAAAGTCTGTAGATGTTAGTAGGCTTAAATCCAGAGAAATAAATTGTATAGTTTTGGATAGATCAATCCCTTCTCATTGCCTCTCACTGTACAGTTTTCTAACGGATTAAACTCCTTCCATACTAACAACTAAATTTTCTAATGCGTCAATAACTTTATTTGTATTATGCATTTGAAAAGGTCAGAGGCACTTCACAGAAGTGATAGCAAATATTTGATACCATGTCAAAGAAGCTTGGTCAATGTTAGTCTAATGAAATGACTTGAATGAGGGAAGAAATCTAAGTGAACTGGAGGTATGGGAAAGAAACTCTGAAGTTCAGAGCCTTGAAAGCTGAAGGCGCAACAGTTACTTGTGGAGTTATTAAATTCGTGGATGAACAAGATGTCAGAATTAAAGAAGCCCTGTTTTCAGATGGATATGAGGTTGAAGGACATCACAGAGAGGAAGGAGAGAAGGGATTTGAAAATGAGGAGCATTTTAAAGCTGAGGCCATTAGCTCCACAAGCTCCTCCTTTATTCCTGCTACACAAATTTCAATTTCATAAATTCCTTCCTTTTGCTTTTCCATTAAATAAGAACAAAGGACATAGAAACAGTGGAAGGTGATGTGGGCCCTTTAGTCCATGCCGCCATTCTGTCTGAACCTCTTGCTTAGTATCACCTTCCTTCACTAGCTCTTTATCCCTCGACTCCCTTAATACATTCAGCAACTGTGCCTCCACAGGCCTCGTGGAGAGACACTTCCAAAGATTCACTGTGATCTGGATGAAGAAATTTCTTCTCATCTCAATGTTGAATGACTGGTCCTTTAAGGCAAGACTGTGACACTGGTTCTGGATACCCCAGACAAGGGAAACATTAATTTGACATGCACTCTGCCATGCATTCCACAGATTTTATGTTTCAGTGTCATGCCCTAGCAATCGTCTAAACGGTAGTATAGATACACCTTATTGGACTAACTCACCACCAAAGAATCATTCATTTGAATCTTCATTGTATTGCTTCCTTCACAATTATACACTTGTATTCTTGGACTCAGCAAGGCCCTCTGATTACAGTAATTTACTCTTTGCTTTTGTACTTATATTGCCTTCAGATAAAAAAAAACAAATCATTTGCCTTCTAATTGCCTACTGTCCTTGCATGTTATATTTCTGTGATTTGTATCCCTCTGAACACCAACACTTCCAATCACTCAGCACTTAAAGATAACCAAACTCATCTAATTTTTTTCTACCAAAATTGATGACCTCACAGTTTCTCCATATCATAAAACAGAACACTACAGCACAATACAGGTCCTTCGGCCCATGATGTTGTGCCAACCCTTTAATCTTCTCTAAGATCAATCTGACCCTTTTCTTTCATTCCCTCCATTTTCTTTCATCCATGTTCCTAAGAATCTCTTCAATGTCCCTGCCCACACAATCTTTGTCAGTGCATTCCATGCACGTATCACTCTCTGTGTAAAATAACTGCCTCTGACATCCCCCCTGTACTTCCCACCCAACATCTTAAAATTATGCCCTCTTGTCTTTGCCTTTCCTGCCCTAGGAAAATGTCTCTGGCTATCCACTCAATCCGTGCCTCTTATCATTTTGTACACCTCCATCAAGTCACCTGTCATCCTCCTTCGCTCCAAAGAAAAAGCCCTAACTCGCTCAACCTTTCCTCATACCAGTTGCATTCAAATCCTGGCATCATTCTGGTAAATGTCCTTTGCATCCTCTATAAGGCTTCCACAACCTTCCTGTAATGAGGCAACCAGAACTGAACACAATATTCAAAGGTGGTCTAACCAGAGTTTTACAGAGCTGCAATATTGAATTCAATCGCCTGACTAATGAAGGCCAACACACCACACACCTTCTTAACAACCCTATGAACTTGCATGGCAATTTTGTGGGATCCATGGACATGAACCCCAAGATCTCTCTGTTCCTCCAAACTGTTAAGAATCCTCCTATTAACCCTGTTTGTTTGCCTTCATGTTTGATCTTTCAAAGTGAATTGCTTCACGCTTTTCCAGGTTGAACTCCATCTGCCTCTTCTCAGCCCAGCTCTGCATCCTGCCAATTTCCCATTGTAGCCTACGACAACCTTCTATACTATCCACAACACTGCTAATCTTTATGTCATCTGCAAACTGACCAACCCACCCTTCCACTTCCTCCTCCAAATCATTTATAAGAAATTACTATGAGCAGGAGTTCCATAAGAGATCCCTATAGAACAATCGACCTCCAGGTAGATACGCTCCATCCTATTACCACCCTCTGAGTTCTGTGGGCAACCCAATTCTGAATCCAGTTATATTGCATCAGCTATTCACCTGAACTATGTACATTATCCTGATATCAATTGTGAACAGCTGGGACCCCAGCGCGGATCACTGCGGAACCCTAGCAACACACATCAAAGTTGCTGGTGAACGCAGCAGGCCAGGCAGCATCTCTAGGAAGAGGTACAGTCGACGTTTCAGGCCGAGACCCTTCGTCAGGACTAACTGAAGGAAGAGTGAGTAAGAGATTTGAAAGTGGGAGGGGGAGATCCAAAATGATAGGAGAAGACAGGAGGGGGAGGGATGGAGCCAAGAGCTGGACGGGTGATTGGCAAAAGGGATATGAGAGGATCATGGAACAGGAGGCCCAGGGAGAAGGAAAAGGGGGAGGGGGGGAAAAACCCAGAGGATGGGCGAGGGGTATAGTCAGAGGGACAGAGGGAGAAAACGGAGAGACGGAGAAAGAATGTGTGTATATAAATAAATAACGGATGGGGTACGAGGGGGAGGTGGGGCATTAGCGGAAGTTAGAGAAATCAATGTTCATGCCATCAGGTTGGAGGTTACCCAGACGGAATACAAGGTGTTGTTCCTCCAACCTGAGTGTGGCTTCATCTTTACAGTAGAGGAGGCCGTGGATAGACATGTCAGAATGGGAATGGGATGTGGAATTAAAATGTGTGGCCACTGCGAGATCCTGCTTTCTCTGGCAGACAGAGCGTAGGTGTTCAGCAAAATGGTCTCCCAGTCTGCGTTGGGTCTCGCCAATATATAAAAGGCCACATGGGGAGCACCGGACGCAGTATATCACCCCAGCCGACTCACAGGTGAAGTGTCACCTCACCCGGAAGGACTGTCTGGGGCCCTGAATGGTGGTAAGGGAGGAAGTGTAAGGGCATGTGTAGCACTTGTTCCGCTTACAAGGATAAGTGCCAGGAGGGAGATCAGTGGGGAGGGATGGGTGGGACGAATGGACAAGGGAGTCACGTGGGGAGCGATCCCTGCAGAAAGCACGGGGGGGGAAGGGAAAGATGTGCTTAGTGGTGGGATCCCGTTGGAGGTGGCGGAAGTTACGTTGAATTATATGTTGGACCCGGAGGCTGGTGGGGTGCCAGGTGAGGACCAGGGAAAGCAGGATCTCCCAGTGGCCACACATTTTAATTCTTTTACAGTCATTTGGGCAATAGAAAAGTCACTAATGCAAACAGTGCAGCGAGCAACACTGTCATTATTTTTGACCCCTATTAGGCAGGGGTACACTTTAGTGTAGTCTGGGGTGACGTACGTTTTATATTTTCTGTTTTTGGAACACTCTCCCATGGCGTGCGCGCTCTCTCTCTCTCGTGGTCGCTCTCACGCTCTCTCTCTCTCGTGGTCGCACTCGCGCACGCTCTAACGCTCGCTCTCTCGCTCTCGTGGTCTCTCTCAAAAAAATTGATTTCTGTGATATTGTATATAATTTGCGGGCATCAGGGAGCCACTATTAATATGCGGGAGACTCCCGGAACTTCCAGGAAAGGTGGGATATCTGGTATTCTAAGGCTGTGCCTCCTGGTCCTAGACTCTCCCAGTAAAGGAAACCTCCTCTCCACATCCACTCTGTCTAGGCCTTTCAATATTCAATAGGTTCCAATGAAATCCTCCACTCTATTCTTCTAAATTCCAGTGAGTACAGGCCCAGAGCTATTAAATGTTCCTCATACATTAACCTCATCATTCCTGGGATCATTCTTGTGAATCTCCTCTGGATCCTCTAATGCAGGGGTTCCCAACCCGGAGTCCATGGACCACTCGGTTAATCATAAGGATCCACGGCATAAAAAATGCTTGGGAACCCCTGCTCTAATGCAACATTGATAAGACTCAGGTAGCAGGTCTCCAGATCTGCTCACTGAAAGATGCAACATTTTCAGTACGGAAAAAAGCAATATAAAAATCAATCAAAATAAATATTGACCCATTAATATCTGTGTAGACTTACCAGAGTACAAATGTTGTCCAATTATTCATGGGTTTTATTACCTTAATGATTCTTTGTCAGTGAGCATTGTTTACTTTCACCTCAGCAGTAAGAACTACAAGACTGATCTTTCACAGACTGGCATCCTCTCATTATCAGATTTATTATGGTTAAGAATTTTGTGTTGTTTTAATTTAAATGCAGTTTTGGCACCCATAATTAAATGTATTGCACTGCTAATCAAGACTTCTGAAATACAAAGACAACAAACGGTTTGGGAAAGGCACTATTAAATGAGAGGACTGGAGGGAGGGCCCCAGGGAACAAGGGGACTTAAGGGAGGTCACCACATCTAGGAGGTGGATTCTATATTCATCCCTCCCCTCCACCCACCCTCTTACCCATTAGTGAAACCTTATTGCAGAAGAGTGAAGAGATTCCTCTCAGATTAGACAACCAACAAGCACAGAAATACTAGATGTTTACTTCTGTCACCCCCTCCCCCATTCAAGAATATTCAACACAATTCAAGACAGGTCCTGGTTGGTTTTGCTGGATTATACAGACATATCATGGGTTAATGTTATTGTGTTTGGCAACAGACACAAATGAAGAATCTTGGCCCAAAATGTCGACTGTTTATTTTCCTCCATTGAAGCTGCCTGACCGACTGAGTTCTTCCGGCATATTGTGTGTGTTGCTTAAGAGTTCTAGCATCCCTTGTGTCATATGTTTTTATGTTTGACTGAACAGGCATGTGAGCAGATGTCAGTGCTGTTAGCACCAATCTCTCTTGAAAAGGTTATTAGGACATTGTTATCCTACCAGAGGTGGTTAGCAGCATGGCAGCTGTATACAATGATAAAATCTTTATCCAGGTTGAAATCACATCTAAGGTGATTGTCCAGTACTCTTGGAGAGTTCTTCAACATTTATAACCCCATGGTGGACCTGGTATTGGTGGCATCCATCTTCCCATCTTCCAAATGCATCTCTCTGAAGTACGAGTTTATCATGGAAATGTTGTGTCAACAAAACTCATTCCAGTAAAAGAAAATGAAACAGATCCACTCGCAAAGGATTCCTGATCTGTACAGTTCAATCTCGAACTGATGCTGTATTCACCCATTAAAAGGCTTTCATAATCATTGATGCAGAAATTGGCTACCAGACATTCCTATATTAAGAAAATGTCGATATTTCAATATAGTTAATTGGGCGTGAGATAATTTGGGTTCATCTGAGGTTTGAAAGGCTCTGATAAAATACAAGTACTTGGGGTATTTTTTTTTAAACAGAACCTTATCTGATGGAAAATCTGCGTAACCTTGTGCAGTGGCATAATCAGTATGACAGTTCCACAAAACTAGGAGTTGCAAATCCACCTCTCCTAGCTATCACTCAAACAATGTTGGGACATTTTTTTTGTTCAGCAATATTGAGCTATTAATACTAGACTTGAGCAATGCATATTAGGTCTTCAGTTTCTCCAGGAAAACTTTTAGTCATTGCCGCAACAAAGCACCTCTGGTTAAGGCCACAACCCCAGAGTTGAAAAGGAAATCAAAGCCTTTTCACAGTACAACATGACACACTAATACATTGTGCTATCAAACAATCTTGTCAGATTGGATCCAAGGAGGGTTCTATTGGATGAAGCCAGAGAGCATTAACATCATAAAGAATTCAATGCTTCTACCTGCCACGTGAACCAGTTTGCATTAAGCAGAGTAGAAATAAGTGTAATCATTGACCTGTCCCTCTTAAAACAGAGTTATAGGAGCTAAGTTCTAAACTCCCACTCAGTGAGATCTTTGGCAATGTCAGGAATTGCCAAGGGAGTTGTTCTATTTCACGGAGATGTCTCCCACAGTTGCACGTACAGCATTGCCTCATTTGATGTTAAAGTGGATTAAAAATGTTCTAAAGACTCAGTCTGCATCTCTACTATGAAGCAGAATGCATCTATTTTGTGGCAGTTGTCTCATTTCACTTCGGCAGCTCTTGAAATGGAGACCTTGGTTATTAAGAATTTAATCAACTTTTCGACAGGTGCAAACAAGCATTCAGAAGTCATATCCTGATCTGAGCCCATATCAAACTACTTTCCTGCCCTTGGGCAGTTTCACACTCAGGAAAAGATAGCAATGTTATTAGCGCAGAAACAACAGCAGAGGAAAGACATATATTATTTAGAAGATGGCAGACCTCAGCTATTGTTAAGACATTTATCTTTATTTCTCATTCATAAAAAGCAAACCCTCTAGCCACAAGACCTCCACAGATAACATGTGCGCACAATGTTACTTAAACCAAACCCCAGTAAGAATCTCCATTGGTTCACAGAGCTGACCTCAACAGCAGAGCAACAACCTTGAAGCAAATGAGAAATATTATTAACTTACACTGTTATTTCAATTTTCCTGATTCCAAACAAGCGAAGATCACTGCAACTTTAAGCTTGAATTGATGCTGCTGTAACATTAGAGCAGCTTACCCACTTCCCCACATGACTCCCATTGCTTATTCATCAAGTATCCATCACCCTCTCTAAGAGTGACCCTCGTTTCATTTTGTTAACAGCGAATTACCCTGATTGAACCTATGTTATGTGCATGAGATTTGGATGAAACCACAATACTCCTTGGAGTCAAACAACTCAAATGGGTTTACATGGTCTTTTCCTATCTCCAGTCTATTTTTATCACCAGTGAAGCAGAAGTATCACGGGAAAAACAAAAGCATTCAAAGAAAAGAGAAATAAAACAAAATTATGTAAATGCTCATCTATTTTTTCTTCTTCTGGTTACTGCTTGCAATAGCATCCTGGAGATAAATCTATAATTCATAGAGGCCCCAGGATAATCCTGAAGGCTGTTGCATTTACTTATCATTTACTTATCTTGCAACACTGACTGTACCTCAAAGTAATTCATTATAAATGAAATATGGAGTTGCTTCTGACAGACAAGATAAGGCACCATGTAAATGTAAGATTGACCGCCTGGCCTAACTACTTTATTACAACCAGGGGACATTCATTTTTCTAGATAGCATTGAGGACAACTAAATAGGGGCCTTTCCTCCTGCCAGCCATGACAGTGTGGTGCCCATTAACATGCCTGTAGTAGTAAATTTAGTATTGGGCTTCCCACAGCTCACTGAACATAGCTCTGCACCTCTCGTTATTCTGGATAATAATGAGCTGTGCTTATGCCATGCAATATTAGAAGCAAAAAAAATTGAATAGTATGCTGCTTGCAGTACCTCTCCACCACAACATTCTATTCAAGATGTGTCTGTCTCCTCATTCCGCTGAAAGTAGTTGAACTATTAGCATTTTTTCCAACTTGTAAAACCTGCACTGCTACTATTGCACATTATAATATTCAGCAACTTAGGTGCCAAGAACTATGCACACCCCCAGCTCAAACTGTGCAAATTAAAAAAACATGAACCCAACGACAACCAGCTCATCTTGCCATCTGCATTCTCCATTTTGAGAAGATTCACACTGGAGGCTAGGTAATTAATTTAGGCAAACATTTATAGTGAGGTTGGCACTATTTTATAGAGACTATAAATTAAATACAGGATAAAATTTTCTCCCACCCTCACATGCATTTTACACCATACTATTAACCCTTTGTCTAACCAGCCTACAGAATAGGCTCACAAAGAATAACATGAATTGGTAGTGTTACCTTCATAAGCTTCATTCACTAGCTATTGGCTCAATCTGTAACAAGGCGGAAACTGTTCACAGCTTTAGCTTCTAACTTTACACATGCATGCTCACTGTCCATTCCACCCTTGTAATATCACCCGACCTGACAAGTGTCTCAGCTTCTGAGACAAACATGTAATATAAACTTCCAGATGACAGCCCTCATATCTTCCTGAATGGTCATCCTTATTTATACCCTTAATGTCCCATATCCTACATTAGCTGACTTCCACTAGCTCCTTTATCAGAGATCCCTCAATTGTACCATTATTATACTTGCGTTTTAATCCTTCCATGATCGTTTACTCGCTAACGCTGCAATCTTCTTCCAACCCTATAACCGTTCAAGAAAACTCTCGACTCCTGATCATCCCAAATTTTACTGCTCCTCCACTAGTAGTTGTGCCTTCATGAGCCACCAACCAAACTCTGGAATTCCTCCTGAAACAATTCCTTTATGATCTTTAATATCTGCTGAGCCACCCTCTCTAATATCTCCTTTTGTAGCTGACTGTTAAGATTTTGCTTGATAATGATGCCTTGCAAAGGTTTAGACTTTATTTTACAATTGCTGTTATGTCATATGTTACCAGTTATTACTGATGTTTTCTTGCACCTAATAAATTCCTGAGTTCAAGTAGGAGGACTCTAATTAATTAACCTGGACTTCCCAGCAGCTATAATGTTAGAGGGTGTATGGTGAAAAGCGCTGTAAGGAAGTCCTTAGGTTCACACCTAAAGAACCCCAGTGATTTGGAAGTGCTACAGCTTGTTTCTATATTTCAGTTCCAATGTGCAGGACATCGTTGCAGTGGGCTATTTCTTCACAGCCAATAAAAGCTAAGGAACGGTAAGAAGTAGCCCTCAGCATGGTACTTATTACAAAGTTGTCAGGGTCTACAAGGTGTTGCATTAATGCCAACAGAAATCTTTTGTTTGTGCAACCTAGACAGACTTTTCCCAAAACAGTATTTTTTAAGACCACAATTGTGTTTCTGCATTGTTACTCTTTTCTTAGTGTTCTATAAATAGCCGATTAATATATAGTAAATAATCACAGGCCCAGGGGAAGCAGCAGGGGTGCGGGACTAATTAAAATAGTCCAGGCACAATGAGCCAAAGATTTCACTTTGTGTTCTGTGATTCTATTCTAATCATCAGCAGCTGCATTATGGAACAGAGGATAGGTACATTAATTATTACATCATGGCGTTTATCATTATTCTCCAATCAGGCCATTCATCCAGATCCCTGCTCAGGCAAAGTCAAGATACTCACCTCATCTCTGGAATTAATACAGTTTAAAAGCCTTCAGCCCAGCCAGCACATCACAGCGTTTCAATCAGACAATGTTCAGAGTTTCTAGAGCAGTAATGTGGAACTCAGAGGGCAAAAGTTCCTCATTACACTCTTTCATTTTATTTCTCCATGGTAATGTTACTCAAAACCTGAAGGTGTTCAAAAATGCCTTAATAATAATTATTTCTTCAGGTTGCACTTGGAAAGTAGTGAATGCAATGAGCTCACAAGACACAGCAGCTATGGAACAATGTGTGGATAATTCCCTTTACTCACGTTTGAGGTATAAATGTGAACAGAATCATCTTTTTTGAAACAATGTCATTCACCACTGGAGTATCACCCAACATTTTATGCACAACTAGTCTTTGGAGTAGGGCTAGCAGCTGAAGCATACTGATCCAGAGGTGAGGGCAGGACTACTGGGCCATGGCTGAACCTTGGTAGTTAAAATCTGATTGATTTGTTAAAAAATGGAGAGCACTCCTGGACTACCCAACCATAGCCAACAGTGGTCATGGGGCAGCCAAAGGTGGACAAAGTTCACTTCAATGTATGCATGGTTCAACCAGGCAGTCCCAAAAGCCATTGACGTGGCACAGTAGTTTTGTGCTGTCGAAGTCAATCCTATGGCCGTTACAAATGCAGAACACCTCACTCTAAGTAAGAAGTAGAATTCGACAGTAAACAAGGTGGGATGCGGACTAACCAATCAGGAGGGAGGGACTACGGGGTACAAATACCACCAGATTAAACATTCCCAAGCATCATCCCTGATGAAGATGGCAGAGTTTGTCATTGAAATGTTGGTTATAATCGATACCCATACCTGGTTGGAAGCCCGAAAAGAGTTTATACGTTCACTGTTCATTCCCCTCCATAGATGCCGCCTGACTTGCTAAGTTCCTCCAGCACTTTGTGTGTCTTGCTCAAGAGTTCCAGCATATGCAGAACCTCTTGTGTTTATGACATCAATGATCCAGCTGCAATATTAGTTGCTAACATTATAACAGGGACAATTGACACTTTCTCTCCCAAGTAGAAGAAACTGAAATAGAAGTATACAGTGCCTTGAGAAAGTATTCAGCCCCCATAACTATTTTCACATTTTACTGTCTCATTTTCCAAATTGAAAATATATTCAAGTAAGATTTTTGAGCTAATCTACAAAATATTGTGCATCATGTCAAATCAAAACAAAAATTCCAAAACCTGTCAACAATTTTCTAAAAAATAAAAACCAAAATTGTGAGGCTGAAAATGTATTCATCCCCTTTGTAATTCCTACATTACCTTTCCTCAGGTGCAATACTGTATATTACAGTACCAACTCACCAAATTAGTTGATTTAGAAAATTGGAGGATCACCTGTTTTCAATAAATTCATAAGAATAAATACCCCTCCTCTCTGTAAGGTCCAACAATATGGTAGATTTTCAGCAGACCAAACCAACATGAAGACAAAAGAGCATTCAAGACAAGTCAGAGAAATAATGACAGAGAAGCACATATCTGGAGAAGGGCACAAGAACACCTCAAAGGCATTGAACATACCTCAGAGCTCAGTGCAGTCCATTGTGAAAAAATGGAAAAAATATGAAACCACAGCCTTACTGTCTAGGTCAGGCTGCCTCTCTTAATTTAGTCACTGGAGAAGAATGGTACCTGTAAGAGAGGCTACTGTGAAGCTAGCGGTCACTCTGAGTGAGCTGCAGAAGTCAGAGGCTGAAATAGAGATGAGGTTCCTGACTCCACAATCTCAAAGACCTCACACAAAACAGGTATTTATGGAACAGTGGCAAGGAAGAAGCCCTGGCTGAAAAAAAACATATGTTTGCCTGTGAAGTATCACTTAGAAGGTACTGTAAAGATATAGAAGATCTTGTGGTTGGATGAGATTAAAGTGGAACTCTTTGGCCTCAACACTAACCAATACGTGGCGCAAATCTAATAAAACTGCATGTCAGCCAGGTAAGACCATCCTATTGTAAAGTATGGTGGAGGTAGCATCAAGTGTGGGGATGCTTTTCAGCAGCAGGGATTGGAAATTTCGTCAAAATTAATGGGAAGATGAATGCTGCTAAACACCGAGATACCATGGATAAAAATCCGCTAGCCTCTGCCAGAAAGCTTAAACTGGGGAGGAAGTTGATCTTTCAGCAGGATAACAAGCCAAAACAGACTGCTGGACAACCATGGAGTGGCCTCAAATGAAGAAAATTGATGTCCTGGAGTGGCTCAGTCAGAGTCCTGACCTTAACCCAAATGAACATCTCTGGCAAGACCTCAAGGTTGCTGTCCACTGCCACTTCTCAACTAACCTGGCACAGCTTGAGCAATTTTGCAAAGAGGAATGGGCAAGTCTTGCTCTATCACATTGTGTAAAACTAATAAGAGACTCATCCAAGACTGGCTGTAATAGCTGCGACAGGGGGTTCAACTAAGTACTGAGCAAATGGGGGATGAATACTTTTAAACTGCTGACATTTCAGATTCTGATTTTTTAGTTTTTCATGTTTTACAATTTTCACTTTTTTTTTGCCTCTTCTGTGAAAAAAGGAGCATGTGATTCACAATCAAAAATTCTCAGTTAAATTGATCAAAATCCCTGGTTTGGGTACCTATTTATGTGAACTAAGGGTTGGGGCCTGAATACTTTTACAGGGCACTGTATATGTGAATGTACTTAGCACGGAATAGGCCCCTCCAACCCAACGAGCCGCACTGCCCAGTAACCCCAGATTTAACCCCAGCAAAATCACAAGGCAATTTACTACGACCAATTAACTCACTAATTGGTACAACTTTGGACTGTGGGAGGAAACTAGAGCACCTGGAGGAAACCCACAAGGTCATGGGGAGAACATACAAACTCCTTACAAATGGCACCAGAATTGAACTCCGAGCTGTAACACTGTCACACTAACTGCTGCAGTACCGTGGTCCCACGGTAAAAAAGATCAAGTAAATAGGGTTGTATGGACCACAACCCCTCTCATGCTCACAGACATTCACCTGCTATTGAAGGGGAAAAAAACAACACAGAGGCCAGGAGAGGGATGGATACAGCAGACAACATCAATCTGAACTGTGCTCAATGGTCAGACTTTTGTTGTTGCCTAGGAATTAGCAACGAGTCATACATGGATGGAGCAGGGGAAAGAGAAGGAAAGGGGAAGGTGAGAAATTCCCAAATGCAGAGAAAGAGAAGGTCAATCAGCCTGCCGAGGATTAGCTAGTTTTGTGCCCAGTTTACCCCATCATTCCCAAAACCAAGAGGTCATGGGGCAGAAGGGTTGAGAGAGCACACAGGCTGAGGCAACACTGGAGAGATACGTGTGTATTGCAGGGGTTCCCAACCTGGGCTCCACTGACCCCTCAGTTAATGGCAGGGATCCGTGGTATAAGATTGTTTGGGAACCCCTGGTGCAGAGTGCATGCTGGCAGGGAAGAGACATTTGTTTGAGCAACCGAGTTTGAGGAATTGGAGGTTGAAGGCAGAATTGGGTTGTGAGCAGATGTTGGAGACATGATTACAGCAGTGACCTCAGATCCCATTAGGCAACCAAACTATATCAGCAGCGAAGATCAGGAGAGCTAATAGAATAACAGAAGACATCAGAGATTGCAGATGCTGGAATCTGGAGCAAAAATAAACACAAATTGTTGGAGAATCTCAGTGGGTCAGGCTGTATCTATGGAGGGAAATGGATGATAGACATCTCATGTTAAGACCCTTCATCTGGTCTGAGTATTTTTGGAGAAGGATCTGCCCAAGAGAAGGGTGATGTCTCTTCCATCTCAACGGGCAAGGGGATGCTAGTCACCTTTAAGTAATGCAGAAGCAGACCCTTGACAGGATTTATTGAGACTGAGTGGCCTTTACCACTGGTAGGTCTTGAATTTTGTATCAGTGATGACAAAACATATGCCATGTGACATCACTACACGTGCCTGGGTGCCTGGATACACAAAAGACTGGGGATAAATTTTGCAAATTTGCATGCTTAGCAATAAGGCTTTATATTAAATTCTTTCATGCAACATACAAAAAAGGTAGCACATAGGAAATATTTCATAAGTAAATATCAAAATACACGGCTTATACTGGCAAAGGGAAATTTGATCAATTATCCAACACCTAGCGTTAAATTAAACTCAGCCCAAACGTGACTGACAGTCAGTGGAGACAGCTCCATTACAGCTCAGCACTATCATTAGTTTAAAGTAGCTTGCATACACAATACCTTAAAAATAAAATCACTGAGCATCAAACGCTCACAAACTTGAAAACCCACCAGAAATTTCGAGCTCAGAGCATAACAATTAGTGCCTGAGAAAGTGGATTATAATCTGGAGTCCTGGAACATAGATTATCTAAAAATAATTTTCAAATTATTTTAGCAACCACAGCAGAGTTTCATTACATTCATGACACCCTTCCCTGCGCGCATTTTTACCAACATTACTTGAATAACAAGCAGGATCAGAAACCCTGGCTAATTCAACACCTGAAGTACAGAGTCAATTATACTAACTCTCAGAAACCCAACTGATCCTCTGCAATTGTTATGACCAACTGGCTCATCCCATGCTTATCCTGTGGAAGAGAACACAGGACTTGATTACTTGAAAATATAGATGCCAAGACAAGGCTACCATTCATCATTAACTATTTTTAAGATAGTGGCAAGTCTATCTTGAACTGTATGTTCTTTGCAAGGGAATTACTTGTAAATTACTGTTAGGTCAAGAATTTCAGGCTTTTAGGCCTGGAGGTGATCCATCGCCAAGACAAGGTAAAATTTTGTGGAGGCATTTCTCAGTATTTGGTGTCACTGTTCTTCAGAATAAAGGAGATCAAGGCTTTCCAGTGGTGCTGATAAGGAAGCCTTAGGGGCAGAACCCCTATTCACTTTCTTCTTTCATGCAATATGAATTTTTCACTATGCCCACAATGGTAGAATATATATTCAAGATGGGGAAATTAGGCACTAATCCAACTTGGTGCAAAGCCCTGAAGTATGAAGTTGGAACCATATTCACTCATGCTAGAGGAGATATAAAATCACACTGATTTGAGGAATCAAGAGGTGAGTCACTCTCTGTAGAGTGCCTCGTTCTGACCTGCACCTATATTTGTGTGGCTACAAGTGCAGGACAGAAGTTACCAGGATATTGAAAGTTGGGGTTCGGGGTACTTGGGGATTAGATAATTGGAAATGGTCATTGCAAAGCACTTGTAAATTGGTTTACTGAAGTTCAGCATAAAACTGCTTTGTTGCATGCCATCTATACAGATCACTTCATCACATCAGTACAATGAGGTTGTACTAGAGAAAGGCAGTAACAGAGTGCAGAATAAAGCGGCACAGGTACAGAGAAAGTGCACTGCAGGGAGACAATGAGGTGCAAGATAAATAGTGAGGTCAAGAGCCCACCTTATCGTACAAGTTGTTGCATGATTGTTACTTGCTGTTTGTTTGAAGTTGCACAAAAATTGTCCGGGTCTCGTTGCATGTGGGAAGAACTGCATCATTTTCAGAATACGAACCAGAATATCTTTATCTGCATGGACAAACTCAGTTCTGGACATATGTTGGGGGAAGATTAATGAGGAAGTAGGTGATGACAGCCAGACCTAGGACATTATCCAGAGCAGCTTGTCCAGAAGCCCATCAGGGGACCGGCTGTTTTGGATTGGGTGCTTTGTAACGAACCTGAGGCGATTAGGGAGCTGGAGGTAAAGGAATCTCTTGGAAGTAGTGATCATAATATGATCGAGTTCAGTTTCAAATTTGAAAAGGAGAAGCTGGTATCAGGTGTATCGATATTTCAGTGGAACTGGGGAAATTACAGTGGTATGAGAGAGGAACTGGCCCAAGTCGATTGGAAAAGTAAACTAAATGGAGGGACGGCAGAGCAGAATTGGATGAAATTCCTACAAGAAATAAGGAAAATACAGGAAAAATATATTCCAAGAAAAAAGAAAATCATGAATGGAAAAATGGCACAAATGTGGCTAATGAGAGAGGTTAAGGCAAAAATAAAAGCAAAAGAAACAGCATACAAGGAAGCAAAATTTAGTGGGGAAAATGAGAACTGGAAGACTTTTAAAAACTTACAGAAGGAAACTAAGAAAGTCATTAGGAAAGAAAAGATGAATTATGAAAGGAAGTTGGCGATTAACATGAAAAAGGATACTAAGAGTTTTTTTTTAATATATGAAGAGTAAAAGAGTGACAAGGGTAGATATGGGACCGATTGAAAATGATGCTGGAGAAATTATAATGGATAACAAAGAGATGGCAGAGGAACTGAATGAGTATTTTGCATCAGTCTTCACAGTGGAAGACATGAGCAATATGCCTGATAGCCAGAGGTATCAGGGAATAGAATTAGGTACAGTCAAGATTACTAGAGAGAAAGCGCTTGGGAAGCTAAGTGGACTAAGAATAGATAAGTCTCCCAGTCCGGATGAGGTGCACCCAAGGGTTCTGAAGGAGGTGGCTTTGGAGATTGTGGAAGCATTGGAAATGATCTTCCAGGAATCAATAGACTCTGGCATGGTTCTGGAGGACTGGAAGGTCGCAAATGTAGTTCTGCTATTTAAGAAAGGAAGGAGGCAGCAAAAAGAAAATTACAGACCTATTAGTCTGACATCGGTAGTTGGAAAGATATTGGAGTCAATCCTCAAGGATGAGGTTATGAAATACCTCGAGGTGCATGACAAGATAGGCCGAAGCCAGTATGGTTTCATGAAGGGAAGATCCTGCCTCACCAACCTATTGGAATTTTTTGAGGTAATCTCGAATAAGATTGACAAGGGAGAGGCTGTGGATGTTGTGTATTTGGATTTTCAAAAGGCCTTCGATAAGGTGCCGCATATGAGGCTGCTTAATAAGATGAGAGCCCATGGAATAATAGGAAAGATATTGAAATGGGTGGAGCATTGGCTGATAGGCAGAAAGCAAAGGGTGGGAATAAAGGGATCCTATTCTGATTGGTTGCCGGTTACTAGTGGTGTTCCGCAGGGGTCGGTGTAGGAGCCGCTTCTTTTTACGATGTATATCGATGATTTGGATTATGGATTAAATGGTTTTGTGGCTAAGTTTGCGGATGACACCAAGATAGGTGGAGGAGCAGGAAATGTTGAAGAAACGGAAAGGTTGCACAGAGACTTAGTCAGTTTGGGAGAGTGGGCAAAGAAATGGCAGATGAGATACAACGTTGACGAATGTATGGTTGTACATTTTGGAAGAAGAAATAATCGGGCAGATTATTATTTAGGTGGGGAGAAAATTCAAAAATCCCAAGTGCAAAGGGACTTGGGGGTCCTCGTGCAGGATACCCTAAAGGTTAACCACCAAGTTGGATTGGCGGTAAGGAAAGCGAATGCTATGTTGGCATTCATTTCAAGAGGAATAGTGTAGAAGAGTAAAGAGGTGTTGATGAGGCTCTATGGGGCATTAGTGAGACCTCATTTGGAATACTGTGTGCAATTTTGGGCCCCCTATCTTAGAAAGGATGTACTGATGTTGGAGAGAGTTCAGAGAAGATTTACGAGGATGATTCCTGGAATGCAGGGGCTAACATATGAGGGCTAACATATGGATTGTATTCATTAGAGTATAGAAGAATGAGAGGGGATCTCATAGAAACGTTTCGAATGTTGAAAGGGTTGGACAGAGTAGATGTGGAAAGGTTGTTTCCCTTGGTGGGTGAGTCCAGGACAAGAGGCCATAGTCTTAGAATTAGAGGGTACCCAGTTAAAACAGAGATGAGGAGAAATTTTTTTTAGCCAGAGGGTCGTGGATTTGTGGAATTCGTTGCCACATATGTCTGTGGAAGCCCGATCATTGAGGGTGTTTAAGGAGGAGATTGACAGGTATCTAATTAGTCAGGGTATCAAGGGATATGGGGAAAAAGCCGGAAATTGGAACTAGATGGGTGAATAGTTTAGCTCATGGGGAGCTGCAGAGCAGACTCAATGGGCCGAATGGCCTACTTCTGCTCCTTTGTCTTGTGATCTTGTGATCCTGAGAACGACCCTGTTGCAACTATGCCCTAGGAATGGTGTGACTGGCCTTCAAGAACCACAGCCATCATTCTTTGGTGACAGTCGGAGTTGCTTCCTTTGATTCCCTTTGCAGTCAGCTCACTCATCTTCACTTGAGGCTGCGTGATGCCACATTTGATCAAATGTTAACTTGATATATAGATATCACTCTCACCTTGCCACTGGAACTCAGATCTTTTGAATGTTCTTGGGCTAAAGCTATAATAATAACACCACATAGCCAAGGCAAAACCCAGAGTAAGTATCAGTGAGTATGAGGCGCTTGACAGCACTACTAGCAATCACTTCTATCAGACAGAAGATGACAGAGAGAGTACTAATGAATGATGCTTGGCAAGATTGGCTTTGGTCTTTTTTTTTTAAAAGGCTGGACAATTTTCCACTGCGTTAATAATCCTTAAACAGTTGGAATTCATATCAGCTCACCCCAAACCCCACAGTACACTCAGTGGCCACTTTATTAGGTACACTTCATCAATGCAAATATATAATCAGCCAATCATGTGGCAGCAACTCAATACATAAAAGCATGCAGACATGGTCAAGAGGTTCAGTTGTTGTTCAGACTGAACATCAGAATGGGGAAGAAATGTGATCTAAGTGACTTTGACTTTGGAATGATTGTTGGTGCCAGACAGGCTGGTTTGAGTATCTCAGAAATTGCTGATCTCCTGGGGTTTTCAACAGTGAACAAGGGGTATGAGTGGCGTACTACAAGTTAATGAGAGTGGTCAGTGGAGAATGGCCAGACAAGTTCAAGCTGATAGAAAGGTGGAGTAACCCAAATAACTACGTGTTACAGCTGTGATGTGCAGAAGAGCATCTCTGAACGCACAACACATCAAACCTGGAAGTGGATGGACTACAGCAGCAGAAGACCACAAACATACACCCAGTTACCACCTTATTAGGTATAGGAGGTACCTACTAGAGTGGTCACTCAGTGTGGATTGCTGTGTTTAACCACCCAGCATCTACCACAATCAAGGAATGATGATGAGTGGAGGGCCTTTAATTAAAATGTTCAGAACTTATTGCTGGCAAGACTTATTTCACTGCATCTGTGAAAAATTATCCCTTAGTACTAACATTTTTAATATTCCTCACTACTTTTAGCCAGTTCTCAGGGATACGGAGTGCATGTGGGCACAGTGCCATAAGATGGCACCAGGGAAGGAGATAGGTAGGGAGAAGAGATACGAAACCTGCACATAACTTATTAATGATGCACAAACATTTATAATGCAAACAGTCAGATTCTACTCAATATTGCAAAGTGCAAGTTAATATTCATACTCACACAACAATATTTACTTAAACCTCAATAATCAGTTCCTGTCGTTACAGTGCAGGAAGGAAGAAAGAAAGGAAGATTTATCAGCCTTTTCATAACACATTACTAGTGCTCTAAATTTTTTTCAAAGCATTCCCCTAACACGATTTTATTTAAAATAGAGTAACTGCTGTTTCTTAGGAACAGGCAGCAACAGGCTACTCAGGTCAAGGCTGCACAGCCAGCCAGTGAAATGAGTGCCTACTTTGTTGGCTGCATTGATTAAAAATCCATCAAACTTCATCTTAAAATGATCCTAATATTACTTTCTCAATATAACTGGACTTTCAACTCTAAGAGTGATTTGACATGAGAAGAGCTATTGTCAGGTATAAACTTGCTGGCCTGTGAGATCCATATTTTCCCCTTGACCTTCTATCTGTTGTCTAATCTTAGGTCTTGGCTTCTGAATCCTGCATGGTACTTTATCAATCTATGATTTGCTAATATTCTGCCAATACACATAATGCAGCTGGCTTCCTTGCAGGCAGGCCTTAATTTTAATCCACTCGCTCCTCACTCTTGATATAAAAAAAATGCCCGAAGGTCCCCATGACAGAATGCTGGACAACAAACCCTTTGCAACTGTGATATGATATGACTGATTTCAGCTTTAAATAGCATCAAGGACACTTGCCTCTAGTCAGCGGGGGCTTTAACAAATGAGGCAGCTATGATGAGGTTATCGGAATTCAATATGCTAAGACTGAGTGATGGAGCTCTTCACCAAGCCAACATTTCTGGGAGCTGGATTGAGGCGCAGAGAGATAAAATCTTTCTCAGACAATTTTTTTTATTGACAGGAGAATATTCCTCTGGCATCACTGGTGAACCTTGGGCCTCATGTACAATGGGAAACCTCCTCCTATCCTGACGCATTCATCTCTGGACCAATGCCTGTAGCCTCTCGCTGACTACTGGAGACTCTTCGTGCAATTCTCTGGCAGTCACCTCATGCTGCTGAAATTGCCTTTGCTGGATAATGCCCAGGAAGTGATACCTGTAGGCTTGGACAGAGATCCGAGCCGGAATACTTAATATGAACCTTGGTAGTCAGGATTTCCTCATGGCTTGGAATGCACTTCTCATTCTTGTATCTAATGATTATGTCGCCACTAAAATCAGAATCTGGTTTATTATCACTGACAGACGTTGTGAAAGTTGTTTTGCAGCAGCAGTACAGTGCAAGAGATAAAACAAACTACTATAAATTACAAACTAAATAAATAGTGCAAAAGAGGAATAATGAGGTTGTGTTCAGGGGTTTGTGGACTGTTTAGAAATGTGATGGTGGAGAGGAAGAAGTTGGTGTTAAATCAAGCTACAGAATACGTCCTCCACAGTACAACAGTATCTCTATTGTATTTAATGAACATTGAGTTGGAACTGGGAAGTTTTCGGTCAATATATAGTGGATTCCGGTTAATTAGAACACATCAGGACCAGTAAATTTTGGCCCAATTAAGCGGCTGCCAAAATTAGCCGAAGATTCATGGAAATAGAGAAAAAATATACAAAAAATGAAAAACTATCGTTTAACTGAGTCACAAATTATGCATTACAGAACAAACTGGAACACAACCAATACTTCTACAGTTCCCCATAGTTATTAATGCAGGAATTCATCCAGTGAATGCTGCCAAATTCTTGTGAGTGACAAGATCAAAATCAGCGCAGCAGCTAGTGCAGATAATGGACTGCCATCATACAATGCTTTTGATGAATGCATCTTCCAAATCTTCACTTTCATTGTAACGTTCAAGATGACTGTCAATACCTTCAAATTCTTCATAGTTCCTAACTTGTTGAAGTAGTGAAATTGTTCCATTTTTAATCCCGGCTGCTTCCAGCATCTCAGTGAGCAAAACAGTTCGAAATTGTTTTACTGTTTATTTCTCACTAATTATCAGTGTTACGAGAATACACATAAAATTAAGATGTTTGCTGGCCTGGGCTAGCATCAGTGGCATCAGCAGTTGGTCTGCCACCTGCCCTCAGGGGAAGGAGAGATAAGGAACAATGGAGCAGCGTCTGGAGATGTGTAATGAAGGGATGTGGGAGGAAGAGCTGTCTGGAGCGGCTCCCCCCTTTGAACCCTGAACTGTTTGAAGTGATGGACAGGCGATACCCCAGCAGGGGGATAAAAAGGGACAGGTTCGCTAAGACAGACACACACGCCACCCGAGGTAACGAGACCCTGGAAGCGGTGCGCCTCTCACGAGTGGTGAGAAGTACCGGACAACGCACAAGGTGGAAAGGTACGATCAGCGGGAACCCGGTGTGTGTCCGCCCTTGCCTGGGTGCCGGGTTCACTGCAGAGGATCGACCGCATCTGGAGGAGGGGTCACAGTCGGTGACCTCAGGTGACATCACCAAGGACACGCCCAAAAGTTGCTCGTGAGCAATCTCGCTGGTCTGTGAGTGAAGCTGTGCTGAATGATGAGTTGTTCTCTCTGTCTCTCTTCCCCCACCTTGTCCATCGCCATGGCAACGATTACTGCGAACTGAACTTTGAGTCATTTTGAAATTGGTCATTTACCCCTAGACAACGGTAGAGCTTGATTGATGCTGTTATCTTAATTCTGTGCACATGTGTGGTTATCATTGTTGAATTGTTGCATTTATTATCCTTTCGATTACTGTGTTGCTTGTTTCTTTAATAAAACTTTCTTAGTTCTAGTACTCCAGACTCCAACTGAGTGATCCATTTCTGCTGGTTTGGCAACCCAGTTACGGGGTACGTAACATCAGTGACAAAAATCACTGTTTTTTTGAACACAAACATACGCAATTGACGCTATTTAAAAACTGTTCGTTCTAAGCACAGTAAAGTGTGTAACGGCCACACAAGTAAATGTGACTGATGCCTGTTAGAAACCTTGGCAACAGTCTCCTGTCCCAATTAAGCAGCACAGTGTCCCAAATAAATGAAAGGAATCCTGGCTATTTTCTCGATTAGTTTTTAATCTTTAAGAGTTGTCCCAAATAATCGGCTGCCTCAATAAACCAAAGGCCCAATTAACCACAATCCACTGTACATGGGAAGCCCCACGTAATGATAACACACCCCAAGAATGCTAGAACGATACGGAGATTCTGTCATTATCCTTCTGCATCAAAAGTTAGTTGTGACTCTATGACTGTGATCTAAAGACACAGAGCAATACATATTTTTGCATTTGAAAGTGCATTGCCCATTCTTCGCTCTGAAGGCTAGAATCGAACCTCTGGCTGGAAGTGGGTGTGGTCTTTAATCTGGGGTGATGAAAACATTTTGGACTAAGGAATCAGGAGGGACGGACAAGGGGGGTATAAATATCACTGGACTAGACATGCCCAGGAATCATCCCTGATGAAGATAGCAGAGTTTGTCATCGAAACGTCGGTTAAGGTCGACACCTGTACCCAGCTGGAAGCCCGAGAAGAGTTTATTCATCCTATATGCCAAGAAAGCACTAGATGCTTTTTAAAAATATTTCTTGCTTGGGATGTTGGGGTGGGAGATCAAGGGGTGAAGGAAAGAGTGGGATTGGTGTTTGTTTGCATGGGGTGGGGAAAGTAAGATATAACGAGGAGATAAGGGGGTCATTTTGACCTATTGCATCAAAGCCAGCTCAGAAAGCAAAGCTTTTCCACTACTATTTTACCCTTTAATCTATTCTCATTACATTTCCATCTAGGCTCACCTACACACCAGGAGGAATTTACAAAAGTGAGCTAACCTATCAGTCTGGGATGTGGAAGGAAACTGGATCCCACACAGTTAAAGTGAGAACATGCAAACTCCACATGGATAGTGTTGGAAGGTCAGGATTGCATCAGTATTGCATGTGAAGCCACATGTCTATTAGCTTTGACACTGTGCTGTCGCATTTAATGAGCGGGCAGGGTCCAGGTCAGGACTTTACTTGTAGTTACTCCAGTCTGCTGTGTGCATATGGGATTAAGTTCTTCAAGGAGTGTCTAGTAACAGACCCTCCAAGAAAAGGTGGTCCAAGGGCATGGTGAATGACATCATCCTATGCATTGGTAAATGTCATGTCAGCACTGCAAGGGTGAAGTAAAATAATTCAGACATGGTGGTCATTATAGTTAATAAATGGAAAAAATAACTACATAAATACAAAAAATACTTTACACTTGAGAACGCCACGTGGCTGGGCTAACCTGATCCACCTTCTCCGAATGCCCTCCTTGAATAAAGCAATCTCAGAACTTGTTCTGTGATCCTACCTGTGCTGGGAGAGTGTGTGTCACAGCTGTAGGGGAGTATGGGCCTCCTAGGTCATTGCGAAGTAGGTTGTCACTGTGCATCTTCGTCTTAAGACAAGTTATGTAGCGGTTGCAGAAGTCTTTGCAAAGTTCATTGACTTTCTCCAGCTCGAGCAGATGGATTCGCAGAACCTGAATGGCTTTAACCATCTGAAACAAAATAGGAAGGCTATCAAACCCAACAGATCTAATACGCTCAATCCTTCTCATTGAGAAGCCATCCATTTCACATACAGATCATTAAAAGCCAACTCACTAAGTAAGGACCTTCATCAGATTAGGCGTCACTCATTTTTTTCCACACCTGCCTGTAACACATTTGCGACATGATGGCATTACTGAGATTTGCTGCTTCCCACAAAGTTTGCTGCATGACTACTGACAGTTCCTGCCTCAGAGAAAATCCCATTCATTGTTCTATTTATTTCTCAACATTTTCCAGTCCATTGTTCAGACAAATATTGAGAGGCCATGTCGTCCTCCACAACTTTAACAATCAGCTCTAATGAAATGTCACTGACCTGAAATACTGACCATTTCTCTCTTCACACAGACCTGATTTACTGAGTACTTCCATCAGTTTTTTGTTCTTATTTTTATTTTGAGTAGCCATAGTATTTGGCTTTATTCACACAGATCAGGGTTTCAATTCCACATATTGTGTCCTGGATAGGGCTTTAACATTAGGTTCAACAATTTGCCGTTTCTGTCCTTGGGTGTTATCCAACATCAACCACAGGAAGACAGTGTGAAGATGCACACACAAATAGATACAGATACTTGTACATACTTGTACAGTATATGTACCTCTGTGCATCTACACAACCAATGGTTAATCTCAGGTGAGTTACTGAAAAGTTTCAGCAACCAGGTGGTGGACAGTTGAAGAAAGGGAATAAAATTAATCCCCAGCCCATTCTTCAACTGAGAACTAAATCAATGCCAGGAACTGACCAGCTTCTTAAAAAAACGTATGCTCACACTGTTAATTGTATCCAATGCATTTTACAGTGCCCATAAAAAGCATTCACTCCCTTTAGAAGTTTTCGTGTTTTATTATTTTCCATCAATCTCTTGCTCTTGTTCTGTAAAACCTCCAATCCCTATGCCTTTAACCCACTTTCTCAGCTTAATACCTCTTTGCATATGTTTTTGTATTCCTTTTAGAATTGCACCTTCCATTTCAGATTTCCAGTTCTCATTCCTCCTGCCAAAATGTTACATATCATAGTTCTGATGATTACATTTCATGTGCCAGCTGTCTGTTCATTTGACCAATATGCTCCTATCTTCACTCGTCTCTGATGATCTTCCTCTCACTTTATAATGTCACCAAGTTTTGTATCTGCAGACTTGAAAATTACTGTATACTCCATACATTCAGGTGCAAGTCATTAATATAAAGCAAGAGAGTTCGAAGTTCAAAGTAAATTTATTATCAAAGTATATATATGTCACCATATATCCCTGAGATTCATTTTCTTGCAAGCATACTCAATAAATCCAATAACCATAATAGAATCAATGAAAGACTGCACCAATTTAGGCATTCAACCAGTGTGCAAAACACAATAAAATGTGCAAATACATAAAGAAAATAATAATAATAATAAATAACCAATAAATATCGAGAACATGAGATGAAGAGTCCGTGAAAGTGAGTCCATAGGTTGTGGGAACATTTCAGTGATGGGGAAAGTGAAGCTGAGTGAAGTTATCCCATCTGGTTCAAGAGCCTGATGGTTGAGGGGTAATAACTACTCCTGATCCTGGTGAGGTGAGTACTGAGACTCCTGTGCCTTCTTCCTGATGCCAGCTTCAAGAAGACAGCATGACCTGGGTGGTGGCAGTCCCTGATGATGGATGTTACTTTCCTCTTCATGTAAATGTGCTCAGTTGTGGGGAGGGCTTTACCCATGATGGACTAGGCCATAGCTGTTGCTCTTTGTATGATTTTCCCATTCAGGGCATTGGTGTTTCCATACCAGGCTGTGATGCAGCCAATCAATACACTCCCAACCACATATCTACAGAAGTTTGTCCAAGTTTTAGATATCACACTGAATCTTTGCAAACTCCTAAGGAAGTAGAGGTGCTGATTCCTCTTCATAACTGCACATGTGCTGGACCCAGGACAGGTCCTCCGAAATGGTAACACCAAGGAATTTAAAGTTGCTGATCCTCTGATGACAACTGGCTCATTGACCTCTGCTTTCCTCCTCATAAGTCAATAATCAGCTCCTTGGTCCTGTTGATAGTGAGTAAGAGGCTGTTGCTGTGGCACCACTCAGCTAGATTTTCAATCTCCGTCCTATATTCTGAAATGTCACCACCTTTGATTCGGCCGATGACAGTGGTGTCATTAGCAAACCTGAATATGTCATTGGAGCTGTGCTTAGCCACACAGTCATAAGTGTAAAACGAATAGAGCAGTGGGCTAAGCACACAGACTTGTGGTGCACCTGTGCTGATAGTGAGTGTGGAGGAGATGTTGCCAATCTGAACTGACTGGCATCTGCAAGTGAGGAAATAGAGGATACAATTGCACAAGGAGGTATCGTGGCCCAGGTCTTGAAATTTATTGATCAGTTTTGAGGGGATGATGGTATTGAAAGCCAAGCTGTAGTATATGAAGAGCATCCTGATGTATGCATCTTTGCTGTCCAGATGTTCCAGGGTTGAGTGAAGAGCCAATTGAATGGCATCTGCTGTGGACCTGTTGTGCCAGTAGGCAAATTGGAGTGGATCCACGTTGCTTGTCAGGCAGGAGCTGATACGTTTCATTAGCAGCCTCTCAAAACACTTCATTACCGTGGATGTAAGTGCTACTGGATAATAGTCATTGAGGCAGGTCACCATGTTCTTCAAAGGCACCGGTGTAAGTGAATCAGGTGGGTAACTCGGTCTGCCAGAGCAGGAGTTTGAAGATCTCAGTGAACACTCCAGCCAGTTGATCAGCACAGGCCTTCAGTCCTCGGCCAGGTACTCCATCTGGGCCGGATGCTTTCCATGGGTTCACCCTCCTGAAGGCTACTTGTACATCTTCCTCAGAGACTGAAATCACAGGATCATCAGGAGCTGCAGGAGTTTGTGATGGTTCCTCCATGTTTTGATGGTTAAGAAGTAGAGAAGGCATTGAGCTCATCTGAAAGCGAAGCCCTGTTGTTGCTTACGTCACTTGATTTTACTTTATAAGAGTTAATAGCATTCCAGTCCTGCTACAACTTCCTTCTTAAATTCAAGTTTAAACCAGAATTGCCACTTCGCCCGTAAGATGGCTTTCTGAAGATCATACCTGGACCCCTTGTAACTTGCTTGTTTTCCAGACTTGAACACCTCTGATCCGGCTCTCAGCAGATTGTGGATCTCATGGTTCATCCAGGACTTCTGGTTGGGGAAGACTCCGGATCATTTCATCTACAACGGTTTTCATGAAGTCCTTGACAAGCAAGGTGTATTCATTCAGGTCGTTGAACATGGCCCAGTCCACTGGCCTGAAGCAATCTCGTAGGTGCTCTTCTACCTCCCACAACCACCTCTTTATTGTCCTAATCTCTGGAGCTTTACTTTTTAGCCTCTGCTTGTGTGCAGGTAGGAGGAGGACAGCCAAGTGATCAGATTTACTGAAATGCAATCTATATATGGATGGCAGACATTCCTTATATTAGTACAGCAATGGTCTGGTGTGTTGGGACCTCGTGTGCGGCAGGTAATATGCTGAAGGTAATTGGACAGAGTTTTCTTCAAACAAGCCTGGTTGATGCCCCCGACTATCATTTGAAATTTGTCGGATAGAGGTATCCTGGTTGTGACTCCTGGGCTGCATTTTCCTCCATTCTGAAAAACAACCTTAATACTACTTTCTGTTAGTTAGCTACATTTATTCCACGCCTTCAACCATGATAACAAACTTATGATGTTATAAATGTTCAAATGCCTTTTGGAATTTCAAATACACATTAAACTCTGTTGGTAAAAAGCGAAATAAATTCCTGAGAAAAAGGGTGACATAGGATTGCAAGATGTGGAATCCTTGCGGGTAGAGTTCAGAAACTGCAAGGGTAAAAACACCCTGATGACAGGCCTCTGAACAGTATGGGATACAAATTTCAATGGGAAATAGAAAAGGCATGTAATGAGGGCAATGTTATGACAGTCATGGGGGATTTCAATATGCAGGTTGATTGGGAAAATCAGGTTTATGCTGGATCTCAAGAGAGGGAATTTGAGATGCCTTTGAGATGGCTTTTAGAGCAGCTTGTGGTTGAGTCCACCAGGGGAAAGGCAATTCTTGATTGGTTGTTGTGTAATGAACCAGATTAGATTAAGGAGTTTAAGGTAAAGGAACCCTTGGGAGACAGTGATCATAACACTATAGAATGCACCCTGCAGTATGAGGGACAGAAGCTAAAGTCTCAGATGTATCAGTATTACAGTGGAGTACAGGGAATAACAGAGGCATGAGAGAGGAGCTGGCCAAAGTTGACTGAAAGGAGACATTAGCAGGGATGACAGCAGAGCAGTAATGGCTGGAGTTTCCAGGGCAATTTGGAAGCCACATGATAGATACGTCCCAAAGAAGAAATATTCTAAAGGGAGGATGAGGAAACCGTGGGTGACAAGGGAAGTCAAAGACACCATAAAAGCAAGAGATGGCATATAATAGAGTAAAATTAGTGGGAAGTTAGAGGATTGAGAAGCTTTTAAAAACCAACAGGAGGCAACATAAGGAGAGAAAAGATGAAATGTGAAGGTAAGCTAGCCAAAAATATCAAAAAGGATACCAAAGGTTTTTTTGATGAACTTATAAGTATTGTGTGTCAGTCTTCACTGCGGAAGACACTAGTAGTATGCCAGAAATGTGAGAGTGTCAGGGGGCAGAAGTGAGTGTAGTTGCTATTACTAAGGAGAAGGTGCTTGGGAAGCTTTAAGTCTGAAGGTAGATAAATCACCTGGACCAGATGGACTATGTCCCAGGATTCTGAAAGAGGTAGCTGAAGAGATTGTGATCTTTCACGAAACGCTATTCTGGAATGGTTCCAGAAGACTGGAAAATTGCAATGTCACTCCACCCTTTAAGAAAGGAGGGAAGAAATGAAATTACAGGCCAGTTAGCCTGACTTCAGTAGTTGGGACGATGCTGGAGTCCATTATTAAGGACAAAGTTTTAGGATACTTGAAGGTGCATAATAAAGGAGTCCAAGGTCAGCATGGATTCCTTAAGGGGAAACCTTGCTCGACAAATTGGTTGGAATTTTTTGAGGAAATAGCAGGCAGGATAGGCAAAGGATAGTCAGCGGATGTTGTTTACTTGGATGCTGACAAAGAGCCACACATGAGGCTGCTTAACAAGATAAGAGGCAATGGTATTACAGGAAAGATAGTAGCATGGATAGAAGATTGGCTGATCGGCAGGAGGCAAAGAGCAAAATAAAGGGGACCTATTCTGGTTCGCTGCCGTTGGCAAGTGGCGTTCCGCAAGGTCAGTGTTGGGGGTCACTTCTTTTCACGTTATATGTCAATGATTTGGATGACGAAATTGATGGCTTTGTGGCCAAGTTTGTAGACAATACAAAGATAGGTGGAGGGGCAGGTAGTGTTGAGGAAGCAGGGAGTCTGAAGAAGGACTTGGATAGATTGGAAGAGTGGGAAAAGAAGTGGCAGATGGAATATTGTGGAGGGAAGTATATGGCTGTGCACTTTGGCAGAAGGAATAAAGGTGTAAACTATTTCCTAAACGGGGAGAAAATTCAAAAATCAGAAGTGCAAAAGAACTTGGTAGGGAGTCCTCATGCAGGATTCCCTAAAGGTTAATTTGCAGGTTGAGTCAGTGGTAAAGAAGGCAAATGAAATTTAGCATTCATTTCAAGAAGTCTAGAATATAAGAGCAAGGATGTGATGCTGAGGCTTTATAAGACCTTGGTCAGAACAAACTTGGATTATTATGATCTATTTTGGGCCCCTTATCTAAGAAAGGATGTGCTGGCATTGGAGAGCGTCCAGCGAGATCCAGGAATGAAAGGCTTAGAGTATGAGGAGTGTTAGATAGCTCTAGGCCTGTACTCGTTGGAGTTTAGAAGAATGACAGGGGATCTCATTGAAACTCATAGAATATTGCAAGGCCTCAACAGGGTGGATGTGGAGAGGCTGTTTCCTATAGTGGGTGAGTCTAGGACCAGAGGGCACAGCCTCAGGATAGTAGGATGTCCATTTAAAACAGAGATGAGAAAGAGTTTACTTAGCCAGAGACTGGTGAATCTGTAGAATTTATTGCCACGGATGTGGAGACTAAGTCATTGAGTATACTTAAAGCAGAGGTTGATAGGTTCTTGGTTAGTCATGGCGTCAATATTTACAGGGAGAAGGCAGAAGAATGGGATTGAGTGGGATAATAAGTCATCCACAATGAGTGGCAGAACAGACTTGTTGGGCCAAGTGGCCTAATTCTGCTCATATGTCTTATGGTCTAAAATATCTACTAAGTTAATAATATCTATTTTCTTGTAACAAGCCAATTCAAGCTTTCTCTAGTCAATCCTGTTTATTAATTATTACCTTTCCTTGATTATTATTTTTAGAATATTCCCCTCTACCATGGTTAACCTGACTAGCTTGTCGCTACAGGGTTACCCCTCTTTCCCTTTTTTGAGCAAGGCTGTAATACATACAATCATTTGGTTGTCAGGTACCATATTCCTGAATCTACAAATGTGTGGAAGATTATCTGCAACGACCTTCCCTCCTCATGTCCCTCAGTAACCCAGGATGCATCCCACCTCGCTCAGGTGGCTTTTCTACTTTAAGACTTTTAACCTTTTTCTACTCCTCCCAATCAATTATTAGCCCATTCAAAATCTTCTTTTGCTGATACCCTTGCTGAATCCTCCTTAAAAGCCAGGAATCTTTCATGGTCATTTTATTCTTGATGCCTTACCCATAAATTATAACTTTTGATTTTTGACTAAGCTAGGATCCAGTCAAAAATTACTAAATTACTGTACACCACCATCCTGAATGTGAAACTAAACGCAAGTTTCTGAACTCAAAACAAGTGAGGCATTCAGAAAATCACAGGGAGATTTTATACCTTTATATAATCATATTCATGAACATACTGTATCACAAAGCATTTCACAGCTAATGAAGTAAATTTGTACAGCTAATGAGGTAAATCTGAAGTGATAATAAAATGGTAGCCATTGTTAGAATACAGAAAAACAGCTACTCAATTCTCACAGAACAAGCTTCTACAAATAGCAATACGATAATGACCATTTCAGTGTTGTCTGCTGATGAATCAATACTGGCCAAAGCAGCAGGCAGAACATCCTTACTCTACCTCAAAATCGCACCATATTCTTTTCATCTATGCAGACTAAACAGCTTAATATCTCACCAAAAGTTGAGCATTTCCAACAGTGCAGTGTTCCAGAGCAATGTCAGCCTGGATGTTGCCTTCTAGTTTCTGAAGTGAAAACTGAGCTCATCACCCCCAGATTTGAATTTGCTATCAATTGAGCCCTTTCTGACACCTTTATACATAGTTCATATGTAACTGTATTTGAACCACAAATCACATTAAGCTCCTGACATGAGTAAGCCATTTCTGTTCAGCTGTACCATGGGATTTTAATATGATAATTATGTAGAAAATCTCAGTCTGGGGATAATCCTGAGTCAGAATCCAGATATGATATCTGTGCATTCCTGGGATAAAACCCTCACATTCAATCTCCACCAAAGGCAAATGGGCAAGCGAGCCCGAGCAGGGAGCTTTGGATCAAATTCCTTCTCCAGTAAACTGGGGATTAAACGTAGCTCCACAGCTACAACCTGAGAGACGAGGTTGTTGTTTAAGTCATTGTGCAAGGGCATGGGGGGGTGGGGAGGAAGCAGTTAATAAATATGCCAATTACTGCAGCTCATTTGTGCAAAAGATTCTCATTTACTGCCCTGCTGCAGTATATCTGTCCTGATAAAGACTTACAGTCAGATGTAAAAATTGAACGGATCATAAAAAATACAGATGCAAAATTAATTGACTTCACAGCGCTTTGGCTGATTTGGCGGATAATGATGAATTCTGACCTTTTCTAATTACTCTGTGAACGTACAGCCCCATGGAAAGCTCAATGCTTATGAAATATGACAGTCAGTCCCAACTACCACAAATATTACCGCTATCGTTTCCCTTTCGTTCCAGCATGATACCAAGCACTTACTCTCTCCCTCTCCAGAACTTTGCCTTAATTTTGGAACTATTTAATCCTAAAAGCGAATGCAAGATGGATGTTGAATCCAACGACAAATTAAACGCCGCTGGCAGGATAAAGAGATGAGGATTAGCAAAAAAAAAAGCAGACGCGTGAAATCTGAAATTTAAACAGAAAATGCTGGGAGCACTCAGAAGGTCAGGCAGTATAAGTGGAAAGTGAAATCATTCGCATTCTCCCTCCCTCCCTTGTCATGGCCCTTCCCAACATCCTCAATCTGACCAGCTGAAGGGTAGGAGATGAAATAGGACCCACAAGCAAAAAGAACAAACTGCGGGAAGAACTCAATGGATCAGGCAACCTTTGTAGAGGGAAGCGGACAGTTGATGTTTTGGATGGAGATTGTCCATCCTGACTGAAAAATGGGAAGAGATGGCCAGTACAAAGAGGTGATGGGAAGGGGTAATGGAAGAGCAGACAAGTGGCAGATGGAGGGGAGAGTGGAAATAGTGGCATAGACTGGGAGGTGACAGTTTATTGGTTTAAGGTAACAAGATACAGTGAAAAGTGTGCCTTGAATATTGTTCATACAGATCAAATCATTACACTGTGCATTGGGGTAGAACAAGGTAAAACAGCAATGCAGAACAAGTGAAAAAGCTACAGAGAAAGTGCAAAGCAGATATTCAACGAAGAGCAAGATTGTGAGGCAGCAAAAAAGAGATGATGGCATAGAACCAAATAGGGGAGGTGGGGAAGGCAGATGGCAACAGTAGGGGGAGAGTTCTCAGTGGGGGAAGGTGTGAGCAAAGGGTAGATTGAATGGGTGGAAGGTGGGGAAAGGAAATTTGGTGACAAGGAGCAGGAGAAGTTTGCTTGACTGTGTATGAGGAATTGGGTAGAAGCAAAGGGACAGGGGAGCAAGTTCAATATTTATGCCCTCAGTTTGAAGAATACCTACGAAGTGGAATACAGTGTATTGTTCCTCTAATTTGTTTTACGCTTGCCCTGGCTTTGGAGGCAGACGGGTCATTGTGGGAAACGAGGAGGGTAATTAAAATGCCCATCAGCCGGGAGCTCCTGAATGCCGTGGCAAATAGGGTGCAGGTGTTTCTGCAAAATCGGTCAAGAAAATTGAGGCTGCGTTTAGCAGCACTTCAGCATTTCCTCGAAGTTCTCCCGCTGCTCGATCTCCCATTCCAGACCCAGACTGCAGAGGCTGCTATAACCAAAAGGAGCAGCATCCCAGCAGTAAACACAGATGAGACAGCTGTTGGGGTCTGCTCCAGTAACGAAGGGATGAACTCAGCGGAATGGAAAAGGTGATCCTCAGAAGGAAACTACATTCCCTCATTTAAGAATAAATTTGGGACATGGTGGCTTGCATGGAAAAGCAATTTGAATTTTTTTGCAACAACGTGGGGAATTCTGTTGTCCGTTCAAACTCCCTCACCACCTCTAATCAGACATCACCCATCCCTGCTGTCCTCTCCCTCGCTCTCAAACACACGCGCACACACACACCACAGGACTGATAATGCCAGAAGCAAAATTTCTTGCACATTGCCAGGCTTTCTTTTGGAAAACAGCTAACAGATAATTAAATGTTACATCAATGCTTTGGGTCTCATGAATATTCATCAAGCAAACAGTATTAGTGCTAAGCAGCAGCAGCAGCCAATGACTGCAGAAACACCTATTTAGGAAATCTCCAATTTAAAGACAGCTTAAAGTGTACACTTGTGGTCACAACCTAAAAAACGTTTTCCAATAAAAAAAGCTGCCAATCATACTCTCAACTTATCATTTGTGTAATAATCCACAGTTAACACTCTGGGATCACAGCTAATAATCCAGCAGAAGTGGACAATCACTCGTGTCACTGTCAATGTGCAGAAATCCATGACCTACAAGTTCCAGCCTTGAGCCCTGAGCACTCAGTACTCAGAGCTCATCAGCTTTGATTTTTACTCCTTTCAGCTGCAGAGCTGTGGGGAAAAAAATGCTCAGAACGTGGAAGGGGAGGTCTCCCCATCATTGAGCAACCATTCAAAGGAGCTAATGATGTTCAATTGCTCAGTTTCATGGACAATGTGGCTGAAACACTGCATCAACAGAAATAAACAAAATCGCCATCCACTAATATGCAAATATTTTGTGTACAAGGATCAGGTTATGTTCCACTTCTCCATGCCTTTGTAAATGAGTAAGATGGTACCAATTTCCGAAAGGTGTTTAGATGTACTGACTGAAGTGAATTTCACTCCATAAACTCTCACTGTAGCTTTTCCAAAAACACTCCATTGTTAAAATCACTTTATTAGAATTTGCATTGCCTGCAGCAACATGGCCATTGTTGTACATCGCCTCCCAAGTTTAATAAAGGAATTGCACAGGGGTCGAGTTTAATTCAGCAATACCAATCTCTATGGGAAAAATGCACCAATATAGAAACATACAGTCGTAAGAACGTTTTGATGCATGCACTATTTCCTTGGTTGAGTAGCTTGCAATCATTCACTATCTCTATTCCCTCTGAAAGGAGTCCGATTATAGAAAACATAACTCAGTAAAAGCCTGGTGTTCAATCAGGGAAGGGCAAGAGATTACTATTCTGCTTAATACTGAGCATGGTGACATCTTAATTTTCAGGAGAAAAATAAGTGGGCGCAGATCTGACTCCACATCAAAACAGGCAACACTTAGTCCGTCTCTCCTGCCTGGCTGCCAACATGCGGCAGAAGCTTCTTCGTTACCTTTACAGAAGGAGAGGATCAGTGTTGCCGAGTAGACCATGAGAAAGCCAAAGGCTGGTGTGCTTGGGTGAGGCTGACTTTCATCACTAATATCTGTCTGTTGAGAGTTGGTCCCCATGATAATGGGAAGTTGTGATGCTTTGTGAATCTCATCTTAGACTTTTATTGTCAGAGAGCGCCAAAACAAAGTGGTAGATTGATAGAGGGCACTTGTCTTGCAGGTACTAAGCCCAGGGCCCCTCATCCTGAATACTTTAGTAAAAGAGTCAATGATGAGGAGGAGCTTGGCTTCACAAAGAAATACAACATAGAAAATAGATTCTCTGGCCCTCTGAGTTCACACCATCTGCCCACCCATTTATGCTAATCCATCATGAAACCCATTTTTAAAATATTCATAATGAGAAAGGATGAGAGAGCACTCCCAACATTCTCATAAGGAAATCTGCCCAAAGACAGAATGGTCTGATTATAAGTAGGTGTGGGGGCAAAGATACACTGTAGAGCTACAACCAAGTGCTCCTTACGGGAAGTTGCCAAGGAGTTCAGTGAAAGGAATGCAGTTCATCAATGCCTGCACTTTGAAAAGCCTGCAGCCTTCATGTTCATTCTACCTGGTCCTTTAGAATGAAGCAAACTGCCAATGTTTTCTCTCCCCAGTCAGGTATATGGCTAAGTTCCCACAATGATCCCTGCACTACTCACTTTACACTTATGACTCTGAGGCTGAGCACAGCTCCAATTGCCATATTTAAGTTTGCTGGCAACACCACTGTTTCTGGCTGAATCAAAAGTGCATCGGTATATAAGAGGGAGATTGAAAATCTGCTCAGTGGTGCCACAATAACAGTCTCTTACTCAAGCAATGTCAGCAAGACCAAGGAGCTGATTATTGACTTCAGAAGGAGGAAACAGGAGGTCTATGAGTCAGTTATCATCGGGGGATCAGAGGTGGAGAGGATCAGCAACTTTATCATTTCAAAGGACCTGTCCCAGGCCCAGCACGCAAGAGCAATTACAAAGAAAGCACGGCAGTGCCTCTACTTTCTTAGAAGGTTGCAAAGATTCGGCAAGACATCTAAATCTATGATAAACTTCTACAGGTGTGTAGTGGAGAGTATATTGACTGGCTGCATCACAGCCTAGTATGGAAACACCAATGCCCTTGAATGGAAAATCCTATAAAAAGTAATGGATACGGCCCAGTCCATCACGGGTAAAGCCCTCCCCACCATCGATCACACCTACACAGAGTGTTGTCACAGGAAAGCAGCATCCATTATCAGGGACCCCCACCACCCAGGTCATGCTCTCTTCTCGTTGCTGTCATCAGGAAAAAGGTACAGGAGCCTCAGAACTCACACCACAAGGTTCAGGAACAGTTATTACCCCTCAACCATCGGGAAATAACTTCACTTGCCCCATCACTGAACTATTCCCACAATCTACAGCCTCACTTTCAAGGGCTCCTCATCTCATATTCTCAATGTTTAATGCTTATTTATTATTTCTTTTTTTCCCTTATTTTGTATTTGCACATTTTGTTTTCTCTTGCACACTGGTTGTCCGCCCTGTTGGTGCGGTCTTTCATGATTCTATTTTGGTTGTTGGATTTATTGAGTATGCCCGCAGGAAAATGAATCTCAGGGTTGTATACTGTATGGTGACATATATGTAGTTTGATAATAAATATGGTTTGAACACAAAAGCCTGGAAAATTCCTGGGGTTAGAAAGCTAAAGGTATCATAGCCTTGGCTTTAATGAGCAAAGCGATCCAAGAATACGTTGTAAATAAGATCAGTGAGTTTGAAAGTCACACAGGAGACAATGAATTTTGGCCATTACACTGTTGTTGACATCATTCTAGGGACCTCTATGCCAAAGATAAAGTACTTCAGCAAACAAAAGTTGAGAACTGATTTTTTATTGCATTGCAATACCCCCAAAAATTGTGGAAAATTGTTCAAGGTTAAATCAGTTTTCAGCTGCACAGTCCTTTTTTTTTAAAAAAAGACGGAATTTCTCAGCTAGTGTATAGGGATCACATTACAGCAGTTGGAAGCAAGGAACTCTTTATCTGAATTCAATGCCCTGTCAGTGGCTGACATCCCCTCAACCTTCAGTAGTGGGAGGTGAAAGGAAAGCTTCCATTCAAAGGTCTTAAATCCATTTAAAATAGAACATCTAGCTGGTGATTAATTTTAGTGATTAAAAAAGTATTAGCGAAGCTGTGACCCACATAAAAAGAAATATAAGTGAACATTATAGTACCCATTACATTCTTACTTAGCTTCTCATTTACATGGGTGACACATTTTTATTTTTATCTATCAATATTTATCAAAGAATAACATACCAGGCTGTCTATTTCTGGATCATCGCTGAAGAAGGGCTTGTGCTCCTGCTCTTGCTGGTGAACAAAGTTTTCAATGTCAACATCGAAGCTCGCTGAGGTAATGCACTCTGATCCCTGCGTAGCCTGTTCACATTTCTCGAACAAGAGAGCGAGGAGTGGAAAGAGCGGATGCCTGGGTGGAAGTGGGATTATAAGGGGAGGAAAAAAGAAGAATTGGATTAGTTAATTTTAATTTATCAAATCAACAAAAAATGTTAATCCAAAATAATTGTACTACGAATTGGAACTGTTCAGTGAGAAAACATGCCATGTGATACAAAGCAAAAAAACAAATCACATACTTGACCAAAACTCTATTCGGTTTGTTGACCTTAATCTAATAGGCCCATATTATTAGCTAATGATCGCAAAAATAACTTGTACCGACTTGTTTATTTCCAGGACCATAGGGGAAGAGCAGGGACATAGCGCCAATTGTGTCAATAAACAGTGCTCGAGGAACTCAGCACGCCAAACAGCACTTATGGGAGGAAAGGGATTGCTGACCTTTTGGGTCAAGATCCTGCATCGACAGTCCTCTTTCTCCACAGATGTTGCTCGACCAGCTGAGATTCTCCAGCAGTTTGATATTTGCTCGATTCCAGTGTTAGAGTGAGTTTTTGGGTAGATGATTCATTTACACTTATTTGACTCTGGCCACCAGTCTTCTGTTTGACAAAGTACTGTGGATTGAGTTCACAACAATGCATTTCCTAAAAGCTGTGAATATCGGGATACTAGCCGGACGCTGCGGATGGAAGTGTGAAGTTTACAGGTAGTTTCAAAAACAGTCTTATCTATACTTCATAGATATGAATTGCCTTCTATGTTAGCACGTAAAATGCCAAATAAATGTACTGTGGATTTAACTTGCACTCCTAAAGGCTGTGAGTACCAACCCAGACATGTTGGCGTCGGAAGGAAAGGATGAAGTCAGAAGGTGTGATGTTTTGTATGTAGCTTCAAAAGGAAGCATTGTCTACGCATTGTCTGTAACTTTTTAAGTAGTGATTGCCTTTGTGTTTAGCATATAAGTATCGAGCCCACATTGGGCTAGCAGACCTTTCCACCGAAAGCATCTCCGTCTGTATGATGCCTGCTGTAACTTGTTGTGTCAAATAAAGAAGCTGCTTTGTATCTACCAGTGACTCTGTCTCTCCGCTGATTTTATCCACGCCACAACACCAGTATCTGCAATTTCTTGTGCAGCCAACTATATATCCCTTTCTATGAGGAGACAGGCACGACAAATTGGATGGTTGATTTGGGATGTATGATTGTTAACAAAGGGGTAAAAGGATGGATGAATGAATGAGTGTCTCATGCCTTTTGGTTGGAGATCATTTGGACAAAGCTGGAGTGGTGGGGCAGCACAGTGGTACAAGTAGAGCCATTGCCTCATACCTCCTGCAGCTTGGGTCCTATAAAAGAGGACTACGCATCTTCATAATCCTGGGGTGCTATCAATATGAAGCTTGCACATTCTCCCTGTGACTGCTTGGGTTTCCCCCCATGTCCCAAAGAGATGTGGTTAGTAGGTTAATTGCCCTTTGTTCATTGCCCTTATTATGTGGGTGGGAGATAGAATCTGGCAGATGGTGACGGGAATCTGGATTGATTAAAATGGGATTACTCTAGCCTTAGTGTAAGTGCCTATTTGATGGTTGGTGAGGACTGACTGGGTCGAAGGGCTTGTTTTTGTGCTGGATGACTATGACTCCATGAACTGTACAATTCAAGGAAAACTTTTAACTTCTTTAGGGAGTGGCTGTTGTAAGAACCCAGGCAATAGTGTGGCCATTCGACGTGAAGAAGGCAACTCCAATAAACAGCTGCACAGTTCCACCAGCATTTTGTAATTTTCTTGTTACTGTTCTTGTGCTATTAAGTGTTCCTGCAGTGAGTTTAAGGGGAAATACTTTTCTTTCTCTGGAGGACAGCATGAAGTTAATGATTTCTAACAAACACTGATGATGTCTTTCTATCAAATGTGAGAAAGTACACACAAGCCAATCAAAATGGCAACACAAAATGCTAAATTAGCAAATAAAAAAGGTAAAATGAGGTTCCTCCCCACACCATTAGGCGCATCAGGCAGCAACCTTGCCGTTTCTTCCGCGTTTGTCTGTTTTACGAGGCTGAGTGGCTAGCTCGACACTCAACCCAGCACGGGTGGAACTCGTGCAAGGAACTGGCTGGATTCGAACCCGGGACTTCTTTCTTGTTCCAAAGCCTGGGTGCAGATGCCACTACACCACTGGTACAGACAAATGAACAGATAATGATTTGTAAACAGTAAAACAGAGGAGCTCCCCCTCATCAGTAAGAATTTAACATGGTTCTATCTTCAACATGTACATTTTAATGATTACAGAAGGGTGGTCTGTCATGGTCCCAACCGTTAATTCCTCATATTCTCCTAATTCCCTTTTCCCTGTGTTCTCCTGGGCTCCTTGATTGCAACACCTGATCCTCACCTAAACCTGCAGTATAAAAACCCGACTTTGCATCCACTCATCGCCAGATCGTTATTTCAGCCAGTGTGGTAATTCACGTTCCCGGCCGCTTAGAATTGTGTATTCTAAGTTTTGCTTCAATACGAAGGTTTGCCTGTGTAACTCTGTCTCTCCCTGTCAAGATAAGGATTGCCTGCTGCCTGCCTTTCTGTTCATCCTCCTGTTTGCCGTTCAGCTCCAGCAATGCCCCGTGTCAAGATAAGTTTTGCCTGCCTCCTGCTTTTCCGTCCACCCTCCTGTTTGCTGTTCAGCTCCAGCCACGCTCCCGCCCACGTCTGCATCCTAACTCTATCTCCGTGCCAGTGTCCTGCGTTTGGGTTCATCCGTTCCATGCAACATGGTCATTTTTTGTATGGCTTAAATATTAACATGTGAAAAATACTTTGAATCCAGAGAAGTCACTTGCACTTCTGGTTAAAAATTAAAACCATATTTCAAAATGTTACACTTCAGGTATAGGTTACTGTAGGTCTATTGGAACTTTTTGTGGCTGTCTCCATTTTATTTCAGCAGACATTTTGTGTGTTTGTTGCATTTTTATAAAATATTAGCAATAGCTAATATTTTCGGCACTCCAAATTCCTGGTGTACATCAATGTTGTAAAGGTCTCTGCATTTGCTCTCAATGTTCTACCAGAATCAGATTTCCCAAATTGTGTTGCCTCACATTTATCTGCACTAAACTGCTACTGTTTCCCAGTTGTCAATATATAAATCTTATTTCTGTTATTCTCATCAACTGTTCCTCAACTCTGTGACTGAAATATGAAAGTAAGGTAGCCAATAATATCAAAGAAGATACCCTGTAATATGATCCTTAACCCCAATTTTGCTGACTTTGGTCTATTTTGTCATGTGCCTCTGAGACCTCATCCTTAACAATCAACTCCAACGTGTTCCCAACAACTGAGGTCAGGCTAACTTGCCTATAATTTCCTTTTTCTGCCTCCCTCCCTTCTTGAAGAGTGAGGTAAGTCAAGTTGAGTGAAGTTATCCTCTTTGGTTCAAGAGCCTGATGGTTGAGGGGTAATAACTGTTCCTGAACCTGGTGGTGGGAGTCCTGAGGCTCACTCAACCAGGTTCACCAGATCAAGGATGACCTACTTTTTCCTCTAGTCCTCTGGGTGCTAGTGGCTGATAGGATCAATGAGAAATTTGTACTCCGCAGAGGTGAGGCAGGTGGTCCCAGACTGGACATACGAGTGGATACAATGAGAGTGTTGCACTCCTTCACAAGCTGTCACCAAAGAGACTCAAGGTTCTCAGTACCATCACTGAAACTCTTGTTCCATTTTGAGTGACCATGGGATATCCTATGGCAAAAAGGCTTAAGAAACATTTTACAGTGTTTACTCTCTTCCCCTTGTATTCTGTTGTTATGATCAGCTTCAAGTTCAATTGTCATTCAACCATACACATGAATACAGCTAAATGAAACAGCATTTCTCCAGGGCCAAGGTACAAAACACTGTACAGTCACACACAGCACATATAGTTATTTTAGCAGAAAAGTTTTATATATATATATATATATATATATAAAAACCCAAGTCCGAGTCTCACGGGCTACAGATTGATGGCACAGTGTCCTCATCATACGCTTGTGCAGCCGCAGACGAACACAATCCAGCTTGTCTTCCACCGAGCAAACGCTGCAGGGCAGCACCGAGGGGAACGGCCAGCCCCAAACCCAACATAGACTCTTCTCTCTTCCACACCAGTTCCAGTGTCTCCTTCCTGGGCAGTTGCAACAGGCGACCCCGCGACATGAGAGCGTGGTCCGTGCCAACAACCGAGGTCACACAGTTTACTTGCCATCGGCCTCACCAGTAATCCAGTGAACTGGACTCGCAGTATTCTCCATTACCAATGTCCAACAGGGTCTTGTGATCACAAGGAAAACACCCAAGACAATTATTTGCACCACTTGTTAGAACGCACACTGCCTCTGACGCTTTCCTCATTGGGTGACTATAGCACCGTTACACGGTAAATAGTAAGTCCAGCTCCATCGCCATCGAGCAACTCGCCAGTGGGTCAGACCTGTAGCACAAGACCCAAAGGATGAACAATTACACCTCCGTTTGAACCTAGAGAGGCCACGGCAACCGAGCACGTCGCCATCTTACTAGATTGCCTGTTTCAGGTGTATGCTGACAGAAACACAAGCCATGTGACTATCCCATAGAAACTGGCAAAACGTAATAGAGCCCTGATACTGGGAATGGTGGCTTGGAATAAGATACTGATGTTGGCTGATTTATCCTGCTCACAGATTCACCGATGGTCCAGTGCACTGAGGTGAAGATAATCAAAATCCAATTGGATATGAGGATAGGGATGTCTGCTGCCCAGTAAACCAAAAGCTTTGTACTTACCTTGAGTTCTCGATGCTGAAACACCTTTTTCCTCAAACAGTCTAAGTCTCTGCTGGAACACTGGAAGTGCTTGTGAATTTAATCACTGATACCTACTTAAGTAGACGTGTGACAAAAGACATCTGGAGTCTAAGCCTTCACTCCACACTCAAAGGCCTGCAATGTGGTTATAGGATTAAGGACATCAGAGTCTCATCCTCTGCGCTTGAAGGCCAGTGACATGGACAAGGACCAGTGAGGACAAGGGCTGGAGGCCCAATGGGCCGTGTTGGTGGGTCCTGGGATCGGCTGTTCGTGCAAGCAGCAGGCATGAGGGCCAGTAATACCCTAGGTGTATGCAAGTCAGCAAGTTCAGAATTCGAGGCCTGCAATTCAGGACCCCATTATTGGCTAGTTCAAAGTGTGATCAGAAGTCCAAAAGTCAAAGCCCTGGATTTATGATGAACCATACTGAATTGATTGCGAGAATGTAGCAAGTATGCTTGTGGCTAATTGATTGCGCAGTGAATTGATTGGGTCTTCTATATGTGCAGGCTTTCTATTGCAAATGTTTTTCATTTTGGCAGGCCCGGTTAGTCGCTCCTGCACTGTAAGTTGTCCAGTGTGTACACTCGCTAACATGACTCAGTGGAAACATTTAATCCTACTACTGTGATGATGACCTTGCTCCTCCGCATACGTAACACACGAGTCTGAAGTCCACTGGGAAAGTTGGAGGCCCATCGTCTCTGAGCCCAACAGTCCACTGGAGGCCAGCAGGCCTGTACTGGGGTTAGAGGACTGTCTGTTTGTGTCAGTGGGTGTAGAGGTGGGAGTTTTCCTGTTGTTGTTTTGTTTCTTGCTGTGTCGTGTGTTGTTCTGCTAAGCATTGTGGGCATGCTATGTTGGCAACACTTGCAGGCTGCCCCCAGCACATCCTTGGGCTGTGTTGGTTGTTAATGCAAGTGATGCATTTCACTGCATGTTTTGATGTACATGTGATAAATAAATAAATCTGAACATTCTCTAGAAGTTGGCTCCTGAATGTGGAAAGTAATCCATTTTTTTGGAGTCTTGTCATGAACTATTATAGTCAGGTCTGATTGGTAGAACTTCATACTGCAGGAACTTTCTTTCGTCAAGGCTCATTCAGTGATACACTTTGGTGAACAAGTTTCCAATGACTCCACCTCCAAATTTGCATGTGCACATTTTCCACATACTGCACCTTGATAACCGACATTAGAGTGGCCTTGGTTCTGGAGTGGAAGCAACACATGTCCCTTTTGGTGCTGTAGGTTATCCCAACTCCAGCAAGCATCTCATTGAAGGTGAGGGGCAACACTGTAGCAAGAAAGATTCACACAAACAGCCTGTTCCAATATTCACTCTGTGGTGGAGAATGGGGACAAATTTCTTACATTCTTACATACTTTCCATGCTATTACTATATAACTGTCATTCTCTATTGCTGTCAGTTCATCTCTAGTTGAAATCCTCAGCCATGATTTTGATAGATCTAACTTCTTGATTATCCTAATGTTCCCACGGTCAACGTCCTGCTTTGAACAAGATACTGCAAAATTCATCTCTTTATACTGTAAACGGTAGGTTCCATTCACCCAACTGGATTTGACAGGCTGGGAGTCAACAGCCAGCAACACATTTAAAAATTTTGATCCTTGATTAACAGGCTGTTGTGCATTACCCCGTGGAGTCAAAGGAGAGTCGATGGGCCTTGTATAAGAAGAATTTGCGAGAGTACGGGGAAGTGAAATGAATACGATAGCTTCCTTAAGAGCTGACAAAGACTCAAAAGGTAGAATTGTCTCCTCTACTTTGCTAGAGGTATAAGATCCTTCTTATATTGCATGAATCATTCTGACAAAGCCGATAAGCATTTGTACTGATTTCTCCCGAAGTTGCTTGGTGTCAAAATTTATTGGATAACCACCTTGTATAGTCTTGAGATGCTTAAGCATGTTAATAGCACTAAATAAATGCAAACTGCATTAAATGTACTTCAAAAATAACCTTTGTGGTAAAAGTGCATTAAGATGTCATAAGGAAATGATAGGCATTATGGAAATGCAAATTCCTTTTTACTTCCCCCTTCTTCAAAGAGGTTTCTTTCTTCAGAGACAAAGCAAATTAAACAACATTTTGGAGGGTTGGCAGTCTGCACTGTCCACCGTGAGTACACTGAACTCCAAGACCAGGTGAAATGAGAGGGGTGTGGTTGGAAAGAAAGAACATCAAAGCCTCTCACACATAATTTGGGAAGGGGAATGTGTGACATCATTTTTCCAATATTATTTCAAAGACTGCCTTTATATCCCTGCTGATTCCAGACTTTCATTACCCTCATGCAGTTACGCCAGATGTCAATGACAATATAATTGCTCAATTTGTGTCCATATCATGCGATCCAATATGTTGTATTGGAAAACATCTACACCATGATTTTTAAAGCACATTGCACCCTAAAGTTAGCCATGACCTCTCCCTAAACACTTGTTAAATTTCAGATAATGAGAACGTTTTATCTACTTCCTATCATCAAGCAAAGACTCCCTCTCATGTTAGTGACCCCTCTGTAAAATTTTCTCCACCCTTGCTTTGAATATCTTTATTATCAATCAACATCAAAACAATAATGGACCTCCATATATTCAGTGGTCACCTTATTAGGCACAGGAGCAGAAACCTGGCATGGCCTTCTACTCTAGTCCCGCCGAAGGGTCTCGGCCTGAAGCATTAACTGTGCTCTTTTCCATAGATGCTGCCTGGCCTACTGTGTTCCTCCAGCGTTTTGTGTGGGTTCATGGTCTTCTGCTGCTGTAGCCCATCCACTTCAAGGTTCAACATGTTAAGCATTCAGAGATGCTCTTCTGCACACCACTGTTGTAACACATGGTTACTTTGAGTGACGGTCACTTTCCTGTCAGCTTGAACCAGTCTGGCCATTCTCTTTGATCTCTCTCATTCACCAGGTGTTCCTGTCCACAGAAAGGCCGCTCACTGGATATTTTTTGTTTTTCACACTATTCTCTGTAAACTCTAGAGACTGTTGTGCGTGAAAACCCCAGGAGATCAGCAGTTTCTGAGATACTCAAACCTTCCCATCTGACATCCACAATCATTTCATGGTCAAAGTCACTTAGATCATATTTCTTCACCACTCTGATATTTTGTCTGAACTATAGATGAACCTCTTAACCATGCCCTCATGCTTTTATGTATCAAGTTGCTGTCACATGATTGGCTGATTATATATTTGCATTAACAAGGTGTACTTAATAAAAGTGGTCACTGAGTGTAAATTAAAACAAAAGAAGATTTCCATCATAAGGTGTATCTATGATCCACTTACATTTTATAATCCGACCTACTTGGTGCATAATAAATGCAACTCCATTTGTTTAGATATGTTATGCATCAGTTTCAACCATTGACAATACTTGTCTCATAGCTCACATTTCCTGGATATTGATAAATAATAGTTTAACCTATATTAGCCAGACCAAACTTCAGTTGCACAGAAGTTCTTCCCCGATCTCCTTTATTCCTAAGTACAGGGCCACCAGAATGAAATAAGGGACCATGATCATCTAGTTAACACCAAGCAACACACACACAAAATGCTGGAGGAACTCAGCAGGCCAGGCAGCACCTATGGAGAAGAGTACAGTTGATGTTTCGGGCCAAGACCATGAAACATCAACTGTACTCTTTTCCATAGATACTGCCTGACCTGCTGAGTTCCCCAGCATTTTGTGTGTGTGTGTGTGTGTGTGTGTGTGTGTTGCTTGGATTTTCCAGCATCTGCGGATTTTCCCTTGTTTATGATCATCTTGTTTCTACTTTTGAATTGAGAACATTAGTGGCTGACTATGTAAAGGATTAAAAACAACTGAACGTCAGTGTTGTAAAGGGATGTAGATTCAAACCAGCTCATAATGGGTAGACGATGTTGTCTTTGGATTGTTGGAGGAGCTGACTAGAAGAGTTTCACTACCTCGACACTCTAATAGAGAATGAGGAAGAGCCAACAATAAACCTATAAACTTAGTAACATGCATTAGGGTCAAAAATCTAACTATGCTTCTTAAATAAAATATGTTCAGGATTCACCATTCTGTTGGTAAATGTTTATTTGCATTCCTGGGTCAAACAAACTAACTTAAAATGCTGTTGACAAAAGTACATAGTAATGTCCTTCAGAGATGGACAGTTGACATCTATAACCAAGTGTTTAGATTTTGAAAAAAATCAGTTAAATAACTTTTTCTTAAAGCAAGTCACACTTGTGAAACAAATTGATTGAAAGAAAATGACGTTAATATGCATCTATGGACAAAACAACACCATGTAATACAAATGTTTTTCATTTTGGTTTTAGCTTGATCATATATAGTATAAAATGGGAGGTTGAAAGTTATCCTTCTAGCATCAGCTAAACAATTTGCACCCTATATTTGCCACCAATCTCTGAATCCATTAGTTTTAAAAACAACGCATGTTTTGCTCCAACAGAAACTGATCATTGGAAGTATCTTAACAGAATAGTTGTAATAAGTTCAGCACACTAATTCAACTGCTCTACAATTACTTCTTATATTAACCTCTTACTCGACACAGTACACGGTCAGTCAAACAGAAATGCTAAGCTTGTGGGATCTTTATTGTTAATTAAAAAGAAAATTACGACTTAAATGTTTGGGTTCCTGACAAAGCTGAATTGAAAGCTCTGCTTTTTGGTGAGATGGTGTTCTGTGTTATGAAATGATCTGTCTGATCCCACTTTAATATAAACCTGTGATTCATGTGGAATAAAAGGAAATAGCACACTCATGTCAATCTGCTCCTCTCAGAGGGACTGCTAGCAATATATGAAAGGCAAATTCCAGCAAGTATTAGTATTATGAAATTTCTGCACCTATGAAACCTCTTGGTCAGCAGTTGCCTCTTTCTGCCATTTACCTGCCTCAAGATCAATTATAACAGGAAAACTAAAATTAGCCATACATGGGTACCAAATCAGTTGGAATTAATGTGAGGGTCAAGTGTCAAGAGTTTTGAGTATTTCTGGTCCACAATGACCTCCATTTACCATACATACACGCAACACATACACACACATTAACTCATGTAGTTCTACAAAGTGAATTTAAATGCTTTAAACTGAACACAGAGGGTGAGGGTGATGAAAAAAATATTTTGGAAAATTAATTGGCTGACCAGCATAGTGAATGTGTGTGGGGGAAGGGTGAGAAGAACAGATTGATCTTCAATGAGTCTATACAAATATGCAGCTAAACTGCTGTGACATTTACTGCAACTGAGAGGTCGTTTGCTGCCTCTAATAATAAAAAAAAGGATTTGACATTGCGTAATAAAGGCAAATGAATTCATGTAATGGGCTAATTTAGCACATTCAGCACTGTTCTGCTAGCTAGCTGAGGCAGCAGAGAGCACAGGCAGGAATACAGAGAGGCTACTACTCCGACAGTTTTCCACTTAACAACTCATTGCTTCAGTCTCATTCACTCCCAAATGGACTGAATCTGCTCCTTTACATGGTGCTCTTTAACCCCAAACCAGATGTTCCCCGTGATTTGTTCCAAATGAGCAGCCTCCATGTTAATAGGGAAGGTTCAGGAAGCTGACCTGAAATTGCACAGTACATCGGAGCTAGAGATTTAACTGTGTGTTCCTGAATTCCAAGTGTGAGCAGATAATGGTGTAGCGAGGGAAATAGGGCATCTGAGACCCCAATGAAGAGGGTATTTCCTTAATGAGATTTAAGGACTGCGAAATAAACAGCAGCAGGGCCGAGGAGCAGAATGGATTAAAGAATTGGATTCAATAATGATCAGATTTGAACGAGGAATATTAAGTGGAGAAGATTTGACGAGAGTAAGAGGCACACAGGAAAAATAAGAAAATTTAAAATATTTAACATTAATTTTCTTTTAATGGGCCAGATGTTCCTGTAAGAAGGCCCCAACAGTTTCGGCCAGCTGTTGGATTTGTCCCTTGCAAATTTAAAGTTGCTAGAAGTACCAGCTTTTGCAGCAAAGGAATCAAGACACCTAGGGTCAGAGTGAATAACAATGATGCATTCCCTAACGATTCACATAGAAGGATTTTGAAATTAACAGTTACAGCGAACCTGCAGAGAGTGTGCATTCACTATTAAACAATCAGAAAGACAATATAGTGCATTCTATTGACTTAATTAAATGCGCCGCACTTGTTTACACTCTGCCCATTGTTCCTTGTCCTGAAGCTTCTCCCTCTTTCCAAGTTATTCAGAGAGGTTCACCAAACCACACCAGTCGGTTATCCAGATGGCTTATCTTTTACAGGCCGAAGTGGTCTTGGTTTATCACTCAGCTGCTAACCCTGTTAAAATATTGGCAGTCACAATCCTTCTCAGTTTACTCACAAACAGAAGAGTTTCTTGCAGATCCTCTGGTGCCACTTGAGTAATGAGATTCATGATTAAGACACACAGTCCTGACACTTACACACAAACTGGCTGATGCATGTTAGTAATAGCACTGCATGTGCTAAACCAAACCAATAAAATGCAAGAACCGCTCTATGACACAGACAAAAATTACGGGAAGAATCACTTGTTCACACAAAGGGTGCTGCAAATACGCAACTTTCGCTCCTTAAAACTGCCGAGGTGTGATGAATTGAAAATGTTTAATCTGATATGGAGAGATTTTTGTTTGGCAAGAGCACCAAGGGTCCGGAAACAAGACAGGCACACAAAGGTAAGGTACTGATCAGCTAGGATGCCACTGAATGGCAGAACAAGCTTGAGGACATACTGTAAATATCATATTAAAAACTAGTACATAAAATAGTGACCATGAATTTTTGCAAAAACACATCTAGTTCACTGCTGTGACCCCTGAACCACAGCAACACTGTTCAGTCCCAATGTTCTGGTAAGCCACTCTGTTCAAAGGGATGGGCAATAAACACTGGCCCAGCCAAAGATGACCACGTTCCACAACATACAAGTGAAGGGGCTGAATTGCTAACTTCTGCTCTCAATTTAATACAACCAACCTGAGAAATCGCTTCTTTTTTTCTCTCTGCCCTCTACAGTCCTGGGCACTCCATGATGAAGTTAAGTGTGTTAAGTGTGTGGAGATTGTTATTGTGGCTGTTCCTTTTCTGCGAGTGAGGGGGTCAGGGTTTGTTAAGGGGGTTGGGGATTGTTATAGTTGCTGTTTTTTTCCTGCGTGTGAGGGGGTCAGGGATAGTTAAAGGAGTCGGAGATTGTTACTGTTGCTGTTTCTTTTCTGCAAGTGATGGGGTCAGGGACAGTAATTGTTGATGTTTTTTTCTGCAGGGAAGGGGGGATTTTGGGGTCTGCGAGTTTTGTTTCTTTTTGTGCTGGGGGGAGATGATGTCCTTTCTTTCATCAACTCCCATGGTCTTTCTTGTATTTCATGGCTATCTGGAGAAGACAAGTTATAGAGTTGTATTGTACATGCATGCTTTGACAATAAAATGAACCCTTGAACCTTTGAAATGGAACTGAAATGCAGGGCTTCAGTGCAACAAAATCTTTAGCATACTGAAAACCCATTTAATGCTCCACTCTGTTGGGTGTTGAATGGTATTAATTCATGCAGGTTAGTAGGTGCCAGATTTAATCATGCTCCAAGTACTGATTAAAGGAAATACAATGAGCTTCAGCAAACTATGTAGGACCAATCTGCAAAAAGTTAATTTCAAAACACGAGAGAGTCTGCAGATGCTGGAGATGCAGAGCAACACACCCACAAAATGCTGGAGGAACTCAGCAGGTCAGGCAGCATCTATGGAAGTGAATAAACAGTTGACATTTTGTGCCGAGACCCTTCATCAGTACTGGAAAGGAAGGGGGAAGACACCAGAGTATAATGGTGAGGGGAGGGGAAAGAGGTCGAGCTAAAAGGTAGTAGGTAAGGCCAGGTGGGTGGGAAAGGTCAAAGGCTGAGAAGAAGGAATCTGATAGGAGAGGACAGTGGACCATAGGAGAATGGGAAGAAGGAGGGGCACCAGGGGAGGTGACAGGTAGATGAGGAGAAGAGGTAAAAGGCCAGAGTGGGAAATAGAAGCAGGAAGGAGGAGGGAACAAAACAATTACTGGAAGGAGAAATCAATGCTCATGCCATCAGGTTGGAGGTGACCCAGACAGAATATGAGGTTTTGCTCTTCTACCCTGAGATTGGTCTCATCATGGCAAAAGAGGAGACCATGGACCAATGTGTCAAAATGGCAACGGGAAAAGGAACTAAAATGGTTGGCTACTGGGAAATTCTGCTTTTGGCGGATGGAGCAGTGGAGCTCAACAAAGCAGTTGCCCAATTTACATTGGGTCTCACCAATGGAGTAGAGGCTGCGCTGGAAGCATCGACCTCAACAGATTCGCAGGTGAAGTGTTGCCTCTCCTGGAGGGATTGTTTGGGGCTCTGAATGGAGGTAAGGGAGGAGGTAAATAGGCATTTCTGTCGCCCGCAGGGATATATGCCAGGAGGGAGATTAGTGGGGAGGGACAAATGGGCAAGGGAATCATGGAGGATGCGATTCCTGCAGAAAGCAGAGAGTGGGAGGGAGGTAAGGGTGTGTTTGGTGGGAGGATCCCATTGAAGACGGTAGAAGTTGCAGAAAATGATCTTTGGATGCAGAGGCTCATGGGGTGGTAGGTAAGGACGAGAGGAACTCTATCCCTGTTAAAGTGACGGGAAGATGGGGAAACACGGATGTCCGGGAAATGGAGGAGATGCAGGTGAGGGCAGGATCAATAGTGGAGGAAGGGAAGGGAAATCCCGTTCTTTGAAGGAGAAGGACATCTCTGATGTCCTGGAAAGTTAGCGATTACAATTAGTTTCTATCCAGGTCTCTAATCTAACTACAGTACATATACTGGGAAACACCAGCAACACTAATAACCTCATTGCATTTTGATGCCAGCTAATGCTCAGTCGACTTGTAATATAAATATTGGCATGAAGTATTGTTTATATGTTAGTGTTTAGAGAATTTTACTTTAGCATAAGAATAAAGGCCTAGACTAGGGAACAAAAGGCAAAAATTATACAGCACGAAAAGGTGGTTATTCAGTGTGGTGAACCCGTGCTGGTTCTTTGAAGGATCTATCAGATTATTCCAGTTTTCCACAGAGCCCTGCATTCCACTCCCCTCCTTTCAAAAATGTATTCAATTTCCTTTTGAAAGTTAATACTGAATCTCCTTAACTACCTTTTTCAGCTTTCCAGATCATAGTTTACAAGGAATGGAAATTTTCCTCAGTTACTGTACCTTTTCTTTTCCCAGTCATCTAAAACTTTTATTCTCCACATCAGTGGAAGCTGTTTCTACTTATTTATACCAACACCTCCCTCCCCGTGATTTTAACATCTCAATTAAATCTCACATAATCTCCCTATATCAAGGAGAAAAATCCCTGTTTCTTTAGCCTCTTCACATAATGATAAACCCTGCCTGAGACATTGTTTGTTAAGACCAGTTATCAGTCGTTCATTGCTTATGGCAATCAATTTTATTTCATGCATTCCATCGCTGTAAAAAGCTGCCCACACAATATATCATGTAAAACCAGTACTCTCTCAAAATGAGAACCAATATTACTGAGATCACTTTTACAAACTTGGTGAGACTTTTTAAATCTCCCAACAAGCTCTCCACAGATACAAATTTCAGAGAACTTTTTGATCCTGTGCATAACATACCACCAGGAAAGAGGAAAACATATACATCTATTTTGAAAGTGTGCATCATTTCCCTGATCGCCGTCAGGCTTCAGTCACAGTTACATAGCCCGTGGGACAGGAGATTATATAAAGAACATGAATTGAGTATTAGTATGTTCCTGGGAACATCAGCAACATAACATTCAAGTCCACGAGGGAACATACCAACAGCAAGCAACTGCCTTAGTCAGAGAAACCTGCATTCTCAGAAGACAAGGGGACCAGACAAGGTCAAAGGGAAAATGTTTAAGTGCCTCTGGGGCTGTCTGATATTTAGCTACAGCACACTACTCAGTCTTCTCACAAAGAAAACAAGACAAAACACATAGGCCCTGGGCGAAATAATGGTTTGTTTTGATCTGCAATAATTCTCTACGGTCATTAATTGGCCCATGACAGAGATGAGTGAATTACAAATACAAATAAATCTTAAATAAACTGTACAACTGAGATGATGCCAATAGCTAAAACTAACTTTTACTTGCTGCTTTCAAATATTTCTTCCAACTTTTTCCCCACATTATCCCAACAGATTGAGCTCAGTTGAGTGAAGAGAGAGGAACGCAAAGAACCAGAGCACTTCCAAAACATTTTGGAACTGACAGATTTCCTTTCAGCTTAAGACATTGCTAAACCTCAAAAATTGATTATTCAAATCACATGAAATGAAAAAGCACTACATTCTTTAAAATCCATTCAAACTACAATGATCTAACAAAAAAAAATACAAAGAATGTTCAAGAGGGAAAGGAAGTTGTATTCCTTTTCTTAATTCAAATACATATAACTGAGCAGTAGGTATGATAGTTTCCTTATTTAAGGATCTAGCACTTACTCAAGCTATTCTTTTAGTGTTCCACTTTTTCAAAACAACTCTAAGAGACACATCTTGACCTCTCCTCCTTTTTCAGCATTTTGCAGGGACCACCCCCTTTTTCACTCCCTGGTTCATTCTTCTGTTCCCAGCAACAACTTCTTTTGCAATTTTCCCATGCAACTATAGGTGATGCACCGCTCTTCCTTTCACCTCTTCCCTTCCCACCATCTTAGGGCCCAAAACGGCCTTTCCAGGTAGACCAGCGATTCCTTTGTACCAGTCCAGTGAAATACATTTTTTGATGTTTGCAATTTTGTTTATGAATAATAGAAAAATGGAGGGCTATGTAGGAAGGAAGGGTTATATTGACCTTAGAGTAGATTAAAAGGTCAGTACAAGATTTTGGGCTGAATGGCCTGTACTGTGCTATAGTGTTCTACGGTATGTTCTATGTTCTCCTCTACCTTGGGGAAATCCAACACAGATTGGGTGATCATTTTGCAGAGCACCTATGTTCAGTTTGCAGGGTTGACCATTACCTGTCACTTTAGTTCTCCATCACTCTACTCCTCTGACTTATCAATGTGTAGCCTCCTGTACTGTCATATGAGGCTCATGCTAGCTTGAGGAACAACATGCCTCTTCCATCTGGGCAAGTTGGACTTGATGCTAAATTCTACAACTTCTCTATCCTGATGCTGGGGTTTTGACCCAAAATGATGACTGTTCCTTACACCGCCATCCTCCCCCACCATAGATGCTGCTTGACCCACTAGGTTCATCTAGCACAGGGGTCCCCAACCTTTTTTGCACCGCAGACCGGTTTAATATTGACAATATTCTTGCGGACCAGCCGACCCTGGGGGGAGGGTGCTCAAGTAGGGTTAAACTCACCTCAGCATGTCTTTTACAGTTAGGGTTGCCAACTTTCTTACTCCCGAATGAGGGACACAAGTAGCAGTCAAATACGGGACACTTGGGTTTACCCCAAGAAAGACTACCATGACCATGAAGCCTTGCGCAGGCACCTGTGTGCGTATGCGTGACGTGTGCCTATATGACGTGCACATGCGCATACGTGCTGATTTTTTTTCCCACAAATCGGTTTTGGCTTAATCTTCCCGACTACACTGTACATACATTATTTCTACTTTATATAGGCTGTATATTTATCATATCATTCCTGCTTTTGCTATATGTTAGTGTTATTTTCGGTTTTATGTGTTATTTGGTAGGTTATTTTTTGGGTCTGGGAACGCTCAAAAATTTTTCCCATATAAATTAATGGTAATTGCTTCTTCGCTTTACACCATTTCTGCACGAAAGGGGGTTTCATAGGAACGCTCTACCTTAGCGGGGGAAATACGGGACAAGGGTGGTCCCGTATGGGACAAACCAATTTAGCCCAATATACAGGATGTCCCGGCAAATCTAGGACAGTTGGCAACCCTATGTTCAAGTTCAACAGTGTGTGACAGGGAATGAGGAAAGGTGCAGCTGACTCATATCATTTCCTCGCGGCCTGGTAGCGCACGCTTTGCGGCCCGGTGGTTGGGGACCGCTGATCTAGGAGATTGCTTATTCCTCCACCTTCCACCTGTAGACACAGTCTCTTAGGTTTCTAATCTTATTTCTCTGTTTAGATCAAGTTGTCCATCTTTCATATTGGCTCAGCTTGCTTGCTTTCCCTCCTTGACTTTTTTTTTCCCTTTTCTCTGTGACGGAGGATGTGTCCAGCCAGGCACATCTTTCTGCTCTGCATTTCACAACTCCTACATTCTGCTGCCTGTCTTCTCGCTCTCTAGCAACTCCCATTTACCCACTGGCCAGCTAACCTCATTTACAACTTATCCTCATGCTCACCCCAGTTTTACCCCCTTCCCCCACCAACCCTGGTGAGCTTCTTTTGCGATGAGCATGGTAAGAGATCCCTGGTGAGACAAGTTTCTCCAGGCTCGTTGCAAAAGAAGGTCACCAGGGTTGGTGGGGGAAGGGGTAAGCCTGGGGTGAGCATGAGGATAAGTTGTAAATGAGGTTAGCTGGCCAGTGGGTAAATGGGAGTTGTTAAGAGAGACCTTGGCTTTCTGATCTGAAATGTTAACTATGTTTTCCTTCCCACAGACGTATATATTTCATTTTTATTTTAAATTGACAGCACTTGCAGTTAGTTTGATCTTCACCACTTATTTAAAGCAAATTCATTGACCAATCTGTGTTGCCTAATACTGCAAAATCATATTCTCAACAAGTTAGAGAACCCAAATTTGCTTTATTTACACATGCTGTTGAGACAGAACACAATTTCCATCCTAAATTCAGGTTCCTGCAACTGCTATGAGAAAGATTATATGCTACTTTTAGAATCAGAGAGAGATACAACTCGGGCCTTTCAACTCTCTGTCCATGTTGACCTTCACCACTAATAGACACTAATCCTACCCTACCACCTACATTCCCATCAACTCGACTCCCAGATTCTACCATGCATCTTGGGGAAATTCACAGTGGCCAAATAGCCCACCGATCTTGGGATTACATTATTAAAAACCTAATCTCGTAACAAAACCATGCCTGTTTTCACTATGGCCAAAAAAGAATGGGACTTGAGTCACCATCAGTTCAGATCATAAAGCGGTGATATAGAACGAGATCTAATTCTTCACAAATATTTGTTGAGGAACAATGCAGGAGTATAATTTTGTCCCAGTTTATTCCCTTGCTTATGTTAAAAGAACCGGATGATCAGGAATAATTTTAACTAAACTCACAGAGAACCTCTGGGTTATGTTAGAAGCCAGTTTTATCACCTATTATTACTTTCTAGTAACTTCAACAATGAATAAAACAAATAACTGGAAGAGCTGTAAAACTAGTGCCGTAGCCGATCAGCTTCCCAATGGACTTGCAAGGTTAAAATGACCCCCATTAAGTTTGATTTACTGCACACACTGGGGAATAGCAACCCCATATGTCATCCATCCCCAAGAGGAAGACTGTGATTTATTGCTGTACCTGCAATCAATTTCAAAGGACCGCTGGGATCGCAGAGCCCCGTGAGCACAGGCCCATCAACGCTCATCCCACCCAGAAAGCTCTTTCACGTAGCTGCTCAGTGGTTGCTCTCAAATATCAATCATTAGTCAGCCACGACAAAGCCAGCTTCACGATGAGAACTGCTTATGAGCAACATGGACATCTTCTGCAATAAGATGGACTCTTGACCTCACAATCTACCTCATTATGGCCCTTGCATCTTATTGTTTGCCTCCACTGCACTTTCTCTGTAACTGGAACCTTTATATTGTATGATGTTATTGCTTTTCCCTTGTCCTACCTCAGAACACTGCTGTAGTGAAATAATCTGTATGGATGGCATGCAAAATGCGGGACTGTAGCGTAGTGGTTAGCACAACATTTTACAGCACCAGGGTTCAATTCCCGTCGCTGCCTGTAAGGAGTTTGTAAGCCCTCCCTGTAACCGCATGGGTTTCCTCCTACTGTCCAAAGACGTACCGGTTGATAGGTTGATTGGTCATTGTAAATTGTCCCGTGATTTGGCAGGGGTTATATCAGGGGTTGCTGGGTGGCGCAGCTTGAGGGACCGGAAGGGCCTTTTTTGTGTTGCATCCTAACAAATAAATAAACGAGCGAAGGTTTTCACTGTACGCATGTCAATAATAAACCAATTTACCAATCTAATCACTGAAAGATAGGCCTAGATAAAGTGGACGTGAAGAGGATGTTTCCTGTAGTGGGGTATCTCAGACCAGAGGGCACAGCCTCAGAACAGAAGGACATCCTCTTAGAACAGTAATGAGGAGAAACTTCTTCAGCCAGGGGGCGGTGAATCTGCGGAATTCATTGCCACAGGCGGCTATGGAGGACAAGTCATTGGGTATATTTATTGAGGAGGATAGCAAGGATGTCAAAGGTTACGTGGAGAAGGCAGGAGAATGGAGTGGAGAGGGAAAATAAATCAGCCATGATGAAATGATGGAACAGACTCAAGGGGCTGAATGGCCTGATTCTTATCTTGTCTTATAACACTGACAATGAAAAAGAGAGTACTATTTGGGTGAGAAAATTCCCCTGTCATGAAGAGATACAGCATGAAAACAGGCCCTTCAGAATTCCTAGTCTGTACTGATCATCAACCACACATTTACTGCAATCCTACATTCATCCTATCCTAATTGTCTTCTCCTCCCATTCTCATCCTCCCTTCAGATTCACCAGTCACAACGCACCAAGGACAATTAGCCTACCTGTTATGTACGTCTTTTGGATGGAGGAGGAAACTGGAGCACCTGATCACAGGGAGAATATGCAGACTTCACATGGTCAACAAACAGAGTCAGGACTGAATCACCAGGCATGGAACCAGTCAGAGACCACAGTACAATGAAGGAACACAATGAATATTTGAGACAAGTACCTACAGAGTGGACCCCAGGCACCAATTCTTCATTCCCCATCCAACATTTCTGTGGTGTAGCGCCGCAGAGGAACTCGAATCCTGTTGTTGACAAATGCCAATCTAGAGCTCCACAAAGCAAGTGAAAAATTCTTGGCCTCTGTATTCTTGCCTACTCCAACGCCAAAGAAACTTCTCAAAAATACCCCCCGCCCCCAAATATCATGGACCAGGAAATGGTTAATAAACAGAAAACTGAGTGTTATGATAAATAGGTCATTTCCAAATTGGTAAATCAGTAACTGTTGGGTTGCTAGAGAGATCAGTGCTGAGGCCTCAACTATTTTTTAATTTAATTTATGACTTGGATGAAGGGACCAATTGCATTGGAGCTGAAGTTGATGATACCAAGGTCAGTGGGTCAGCGAGTGGAGGATAGGTTAAAACAGAGACGATGAGCAGTAACCACTCACTTTTCAACTACTGTATGTTATTTATCCCATTTTAATCTCTCCATATTCCTTTCAAATCCTCCTCAGATTCTGCACTCTCACTCACACACTCGGGGCAGCTTACAGTGGAGAATTAACCTACCATCGAGCAGATTTTCGGGATGTGGGACGGAACCAGGACTCTCGAGGGAAGTCCAGCCATTAAGGAGAACAAGCAAACCGCAGGTCAAGATCAAACAAGGGTCACTGGAGCTGTGTAGCAGCAGCACTGCTCCCTGTGTCACTGAGCCAACCCGAAAGGAATGACCGAGAATTGGCAGATGGAGTACAATATGAGGAAATGGGAGTCCCAAAGGCAACGTATTGGGTGTAAGAATATAACACAAACACAAAATGCTGGAGGAACTCAGGCAGCATCCACGGAGGGGAATAAACATTCGATGTTTCAGGCCAAGACTGGAGAGGAAGGGAGCCAAAGCAAGAATAAAGGTGGATGGAGGGGATGGAGTAAAAGCTGGCAGGTTATAGGTGAGACCAGGTGAGGGGAAAGGAGGATGGGTGGGGGAAGAGGGTATGAAGTAAGAAGCTGGGAGCTGGTAGGTTGAAGAGGTAAGGGGCTGAAGAAGAAGGAATCTAATAGGAGGGAACAGTGGACCATGGAATAAAGGGAAGGAGGAGGCAAACCAAATGGAAGTGATGGGCAGGTAAGGTGAAGAGAAAGGGTGAGAAGGAAAACAGAATGAGGAATGGAAAAAGAGAGAAGGGGGAGGGGGGCAGAAATTACTGTAAGCTAGAGAAATCGATTTTCAATCCTTCAGGTTTGAAGCCATCCAGACAGAGTATAGGGTGTTGCACCTCCAGTCTGAGCCTGGCCTGTAAGTACTAGTAGAGGAGGCTTTGGACAGACATGTTGGAATGGAAATGAGAAGCCACAGGGAGAACGCACCTTATGCATCTGACAGAACATGCTCGACGAAGCGGTCCCCCAATCAGTGTGGTCTCACTGACGTAGTGGAGGTTGAACAGAGAGCACCGGGTACCATAGATGACCTATTTATAAACCTCAAGAGAAAAGCCAAGTCTGTAGAACAACAGTTGGGTAAAGTCAACTAGGACTATCAAATAGCTTAATAATGGTTTTAAGGCCTTAGCTAAAACAAAAAGCTATAACAATAAAAATGTCAATCACACAACTAGAAATGACTTTCTAACTAGTGGTTATGAATGGAAGCTTGAAAACCAAGGTTAAGGATTAAATTGCGATTTTTAGTAAAGAAAAACACAAAAAGGATTGGTGGTCTTGTGAATAAAAGAATGAGTTGAAGATGCTGAAAGGACCTTGCTCCTAAGGCTTAAGATAGAATCAATATGATCTTAAAATTGAAGTAGAGAATTATAGGAAGTATCTGGGTCGAGTTGCCAGATGTAGTTTAGTAAATTAAAGGATGTGATAGTAGATAAGCAATTGCAAACATTAAAGAAATATTTTCAAAAGAATAACATTAACTTGGGGTCTGAAAATTCCACTAGAAATATGATACAAAAAAAGCTAATAAGAAATGTCAAGGATTTTTTTTTAAAGCTTACAAATGTTACCAAACAAGTAGAAGCGTGGTCACCCAGGAATCAAAATCGAACAATGCTCAGTAAATTGATGAAGAAAATAAAGCAGCAAGACTTAAAAAACAGATTAAAAGAGCTTTTAAAAGAGCCCTGGTGATTTTATACTTAGTGTGGGAACCACAGTCATAGTGAGATTAAACAAGCATTTGTATTAAACAAAGAGCTGGGGAATTAAAGAAGTTCCTTCAGGGCAAGTGAAACAGTTAGTAATCTAATAGTATTAGTATTATAAGTATATTCTTTCTGTTAGTCAAATTAATCGGGTAAGTAGAAATACAGCAGGGCAGCAGAAACCAGTGGAATGTATGAATATCCTGTGCTCATCGGGAACTTGAGGGCATTTCCAGAGCGCTAGATAACTGCAGATGCTGTCGGGACAGAAGCCACAAGTTCATCAGTAGGTTGGTGTGCTTTGTGGATGGCTCAACAGCTGATCACTCCGCAGCTCAAGAGAGCTCAAGTAGACTTGCAGGGTTGGTAGTCCAGGAGAGCATTGAGGACACCTTGCTGCCAAACCGGTATTCAGCTGTGAGGGAACACAAGGGAGTACTGATGCTGGGAGCTGGACTAACAAGACAGTCTGCCAAAGGAAGTTAGCAATATCTGTGTGGATGGAATGAAACAGCTAAGTTTTTTTTGCATCCTGATGCAGGGTTTTGAGCACAAATGTAGACTACTCCATTCACCCCACAGACGCTGCTCGACCTGCTGGAGTTCCTCCAGAAACGGGTTGTTGATTCAGGTTTGAATATTAAGAGCAGTTTCTCCTGGGAATACAGGCAGAACCAAGATCACAGCATCACGTGCAAGGAGAGGGGAGAAAGATCAAGGCAGCAAGACTTAAAAGTGGATTCCATAGTGGAGCTAACAGAAGTGATTTCAGGATTTCATACTGCCTCTCTCATGGTATGGTTTAGGATATCACTGAGTGGTTGTAGTGAAGTCTTAAGTGAGAGGGTGAACAGCCAAAAGATGTGGTCCTTAAAGGTAACAATGCTACAGGGTAAGAAAAGGGATAAGGTCTTACAGGCAGATTTTAAGGGGTTAGGAAAGAGATTAAGAAGCAGGAGCCCGAAGGAGGTAATCTCTGGATTTTTCCCTTGCCACATGGCAGTGAGAACAGAATTAAGAGATCTGGACAGATAAATGTGCAGGACAGGATAGCTTCAGATTCAGGGGTAGGTAATAACAGAGGTGATACCAGAACAGGTGAACAGATTGCACCTCCACAGAGTTGATCATAGAAGGGTGCAGTTCAAACGAATTTGGCCCTTGTTTGGGCAAAGGAATTCATCAGTTGAAATGAGGGAAAAAAATGCAAAAAGGATGAACAGAGATAAACACCAGAACAAAGATTTTACACAATCCCAGACTAAGTGCATGTGCAATAAAGCCTAAGATGTATTTACATATATACATGCACTTTATGTTATAAAAAGGTTTTTAGTAAGTTGCTGAGTTATATGCAATTAAAATGTAGGCTACCAATGTTGTAACAATAACACAGATCCAATTCAAAGGTCAGCATTGGATTCCAAATATTTTTGTGTACTAGGTCATCAAGTCATGGAGTCATACCGTGTGAAAATAGGACCTTTGACGCACCAAATCCACATCAACCACCAAGCACACATTTTGTACTTTTTTTCCCTCCTCATCCTTCCCACATTTCTATCAGCTCACCCCAGATTTAGTCAACTACACTAGAGGTAACTTGTAGTAGCCGGTTAACCTACCAATCTACAGGCCTTTGGGTTGTGTGAGGAAACCAGAGAACCTGGAGAAAATCCACAGTGAAGAACATACAGACACCACACAGACAGCACCAGAGGTCAGGGGTGAGCCCAGATGCCTGGCACCACTATGTATAGGATTGGGCAGGCTAGACAGACTGCTCCCATGTTGTAATCATTGCGGATTTCTGTTACTTGCCCTTACGAGTATTTAGCTTGTTGACTGTAATGGAACAGTTGTACTGCAAATACTGATCTGCACGTTGTTGAGTTATACATCGGAATTTGACCAGTGATTAAGCCTTGGATTTTGTGCTCATTGTCCTGGATCTTTTACACATTCTGAATGGGAGTAAGGATATTTACTTCTATAACTGTGTGGAAGATTGAAACTTCTGTGGTGCTAATCCATTTTCATGCTTTCTGTCTCTTACTTCCACTGGAATGGCTGTGATCTTCTGGATTTCCCCTACCCTTGGATTCCACTTGCCAGAGCGTGAAGTTCTTCTAATTTCTTAGAAGCTCAGAGGTGAGGATTAAACCTGAGTCACTAGAGTGCGAGGCAGCAGCTCCACAAAACCGCACCTTTCTGCCACTTCGGTGTTCAGGAAAGCTGGGGACTGTGGTGGCATTGATTGAGAATATTTTCAGAAAGGGAATGTCTGAGAAACTGTGAGGGGAATATTCTGGAATTATGTGAATATAACAGATATTAATTCAAGCAAGAACCAGTCTTCAGTTCTTATTATAAATTGCAAGTGGCAAATTGAAGTTAAAAGCACAGGCTGGTTGACAGACTGAGAAATTGCATATGTACTGTATCAGCCAAACCCAAACAATGGGGTTGTGTTAATTGGCCTGCAATCCAGGCAACTATGGGTTTAAGTAATTTGCACCCTTGTGACTTGAGTTCAAGCTGGGAGACCAGGCTACTGTTCTCACTTAGCATATCAAACACGGTCATATCTATAGTTGCAATCAATTTCTGAACTGTTATGTACTCAGAAAGTCAGCTTGCAGAGACACTAATCTTGGGCATCTGGCTCTCTGTCTTCAGAAGTTTTTAGAATATCTGTGTGATAACTTTGTCCCAACAGGGGTTTTTGAACATTGAGGTGTCTGCCATTGCAGATATGTTGTTCAAAGGAAATGCTGTCAACCCAAAATATTGAAGTGAAACCATAGAAGTTGTACTGTATAACCTGTCACCTTTGATTTTAAGAGTATACAAATGCCATGTACTTTTGAGTTTGTGATACTCTACCGAGAGTGTCTCCAGAGGAATGCCGGTTTGTCATGATGACTAAAGGCTTCTATATCACCAGCTTTCATGTCTCTCCGGTGACTTTGATCACAGTCACAACATTTGGGGGCTTGTCTAGGATATGTTCGTGACCTACTGTATGGCCAACAGCCTGAAGCAGTCAAAGACAGTGAGTATCTTTTAAGAGTCGCACCCACATTTAGATCTGTTCAGGTCAATGACCACGGGATCACAAAGAATCAAAGAACACGCAGAGAGCTGAACTAGTAGATATAAAAGTATGTGGTGCATGTGTTAGTGTAAGGGACTAGCTATCAGACAGTTCTCGGTAGCTTGATGAGACAGGGCCACCAGTTATGAAAGGTGGTTACTGACATTCAAAACGCCACAGAGCTGCGTGTACGCTAATTTGGGAGACTGTATAACAGTATACTTGTGAGTATGAGTATGTGTGTGTGTTTTAAATACAAGTTTGAAACCTTAAGTGTAATATAATTTATATGGAAATTAATACATCAGGCACATAAGTGGCAGATTGCAGAGTAGATACTCTGTGTGTGTACTGTTTAATTTTTAGCCATCATCTATATTTTGTGGGAATTAGTGATGAGATATTTGAGGAAGATGTCAGGTATTTCTGTCGGGATGGCACCTATGAGTTCAGACAATGGCACGTCGAGATGACGCCAGCCAGCCCTTAACACTGAGTAGCACCATTTACAGACTCTTCGCCCCTGTGGAGAAGCAGAGCACTTTGTCAGAGCTGCCCTCACTTGAAGTGGGAATTCAGAATTCTGGTATAAGCTGGAAGAAATGATTGAAATTCAACAGATTCATCCAAAGAACATACACATGTTGGTGAAAGCTAAATGTCCAAGGAATATGTGGGAGAGTATGGCCCAGAGAATGTGGGATGGTAATTGGACAACTTGCGAGAATACCAAGAACGAAGAGAGATATCGCTGCTTTAAAGGGGAAGTGAGGCAGCAACTGGGAGGAGGTGAGAGTAACTGGGAACGAAGCTGTCAGTAGTTCAGAGAGCTGATGAACCTGGGTTAAGCAGAGTGTAAATATTGAGCGTATGAGTACTCAGAGTTGGGTAATCCATGGAGGGACGATCCAGTCTTCCTGAAAATGCTGAAGGAAGGCCTGAACTCAGTCCACCAGGAAGTTTTAGATTTAGGGATAGCGGTGAGAACAACCTACCCAGTGATAGTATCATGGGCTGGGAAGAGGGACCAGAGGAATGGGAGGGAAAATCAAAGTGGTTGTAGTAAATGTAGCTACTATGAAGGTGCAGAGAACTTGTTTTGTGTGCCAGCAACTGGGACACCAAAGAAGAAACTGCTGGAATAGACATAGAAAGATCATATGTTACAGCTGTGGCTTTTCAGGCCATCTTTAGAGGCAATGTCCTAAAAGGAGAGAAAGGTGTGAGAGTCACTCACCAAAACAGGCAAAAATGACAGCAGCGCCCTCTCTGTCCAATTTGACTGCTGACCAGATCATAGAGCTGGTGAGGATAGCATCCAGGTCAGAGAAATGGCTGGCGGCAGCCTCCATTGCCAGTACCAGTCACCCATGGATGTACACAAAGGGATTAGGGGGCTGGCAATGTGATATGTTAAAAAAATCTTGGGCACATATATATAGGTTAGGATGCCTAAGACTTTTGCACCGTACTGCATTTGTCAACGTGGAGCAGAGGGCGGGTTCGTTAACCGGTAGGAACAAAGCATGTTGGGAGTGGTGAGGGTGGAGTGCCGTGAGAGGGATGTGGGATAGGTGGCAGAGAAGGAGTGCCAGGGGTTGGGGTATGGCGCAGGTGGAGACTCACCCAGCCCAGAGACCCCAGGCAAAGTCATTTGATTCCAAACAATTGGTTTATTGATCATTACAGAATGTCTCTCTGGTGCTTCCTGCTCCCTTCCGCTTTTCCCAACCATGATTCCCTTCTCCCTGCCCCCTTCCCACTCTCAGTCCACAATAGAGACCCATATCAGAATCTGGTTTATCATCACTCACATGTTATAAAATTTGTTTTTTTTTGCAACAGCAGTACGGTGCAATACATATAATTACTACAGTACTGTGCAAAAGTCTTAGACACCCTAGCTATATATACTGTATGTGCCTAAGACTTTTGCACAGTAACATATATTAGTGGACATCAGTGTTGATAACTGATCTACCCTTTCCAGTGAATGGAGAGGTGGTTTACAGGGAGTGAACCAATGAGGGCAGAGAGCAGTGAACCTCAGGTTCTTGAGAAAGAAGGAGTGCAGCTTCCAGCAGAGTTTTTCAAACAAAGAGGGCACTGTCCTGGGGGTAGACATATTGAGTAAGCCAAGTGCTACCATCGGTTCAAGGAAGGGAGAAATCACATGGACAAGACAGGGAGAGCAAGATTGTATGATTCCCAGAGCAGACAATGTAGCCCACAAAGAGACAGCAGCCCCATACAGGGATGGGAGACAGGGCAATGTGAATGAGTCATGTCTGGAGGTCCCAAAGATTAAAGACAGTCAAGAAGTGTTAAAATCAGTGCAGCCGCCTGCAGAGGCAGCAGCAACTAAAGTAAAGGCTCACTAGAAAGGTGAGAGTACGAAGCAGAAAGGGAATGAGTCTGCAGATCACCAGGCAAAGAGAGAAAATAAACACACGGCAAAAGAAATTAAAAGTATGGAGGAAGAAACTACTGGAGCCAATTCAGTAAGATAATATGGAGATGTGAAGGATCACAGTAACCAGAGTAACATGTTGAGGGACTGAACAAAACAGCAGCAACATAATGCTGATGAGTGAGAGTGAGAGAGTGAACGAGAGAACAATCCTCCCACAGTTGGGTGACCGAGTCTTTTCACTCTCACAGACCAAACAAGGGATCGAGTCTACCCAGTAACAGTGTCATTACAGAAAATCTACGTGATGAACACCAGCCTACTGCTTCACATCCACTTGTAATGGAAGAAGACCTGTGGATGAATAAGAATGGGAACACAAATGCAGAAGGCACGGACAGCGTGTCACCAAGCTATGAATAAAGTGTAAAGAACAATGGTAACTATACTTTATAAGGAAGGCTGTTTCTGGGAAGTAGATGGCTATTTATATAGATCAGGACAGAGAGATATTGGGAAAAGAGATGAGAAGGGATTCAAGTTATGACAGACATCAAGTTCTACAACCTTGATGGCAAGGCAGATTGAGAAAAAGAAGAAATTTCACACAGCACCTGAGAGCAATCATGCCAACCAGGAATGGGAGTGGAAACAAATGAGCTGAGCTCTTTCAGTGATCGAAAGGACAATCTGGGTGGGGGTGCCAGTGGGGTGAAGTCCTTTCAGCTATTCTAATAGAGACCACCCCAAACCCTCCTGTAGATCAATCAAAGGGGCTGAGAGACCTGTCAGATTATTTGGACAATCCACTGTCATGGCGTGGAATGTGAACTGCTGCACAGTTACCTTGTTGGTGCCTTGCACACAGAGTAACTACTGATAGCCATTGCTGAGTTTCAGCTATCAGAGATTGAAAGGGTAAAGATAAGGATATGATTAAACTGCAATGAGCCAACAGGGAAGGGAGCAACAAGCACATGAATGACAAAGCTACATTTTAAAGACGTGTTGGCATTGAGAGGATAAAGTATCCAAGAAGCGGATGTGTTCAAATATCTGGAACATTTTATTACCATCGCTTCTCAGTCTTGTAGATAGCCAGTTAGGGATGTTAGACAGGGCAGATATAGGTACACATAGGGACATGATAGGTTAGTAATTGAGGAAGGGATTGGAAGTAAAGGGCATTTTTGCTGCCTTACTTAATTAGATCCTCCTTTATGTTTGGCCTCCTGGGACAGATTTCTGTCCAGGAGGGGTCAAGAGGAGGGTGTGTTAGGGAGTATTTGAGTTATGTGAATATAGCAGATAATAATTCAAACAAGCACCAGTCTTCAGTTTTATTGTAAATTGCAAGCAGTAAATTGTAGTTAAACTGGCCCACAAAGCATGAGATTGCATATGCAACAGTCAAATGTTAAGGCAACGGGGTTGTGCTAACTGGCCTGCAATCTAGGCAACTATTGGTTTAAGTAATTTGCACCATTGTAACTTGAGTTCAAGCTGGCAGACCAGGCTCATGTTCTCACTTAGCATATCAAACATGGTCATAACTATAGTTTCAATCAATCTCTAATTGTCGTGTACTCAGAAATCAGCTCACACAGACACTAATCTTGGGTGTCTGGCTCTTTGTCTTCAGAAGTTTTTAAGAATATCTGTGTCATTAGTTTGTACCAGTGGGGGTGTTTGCACATTCAGAGGTGTCTCCCATTGTAGATATTATTCAAAAGAAGCATTGTCAACCCAAATATTAAAGTAAATGATGCTGTAATGATTGAAATTGTATGTATCACCTACTGTTACCTTTGATCTTAAGGATATACAAAAGTGATTTACTTTTGAGTCTGTGAGACTCTACCGAGAGTGCCTCCAGTATCGTTTGCTATGATGGAGAAAGACTTCTATACCACCAGCTTCCGTATCTCTCTGGTGACTTCGATCACAGTCACAACAGAAAGATTCAAAGAAGGCATCTGTTTAGAATTAAACACGGGTGTAATAATGCTGTTGAGACTATGCTGTACTCCGCCAGCTAATGGAAAATATACCGAAGAGCAAATATGCAGACACATTGGAGAGAAATGCAATATCCATAGACTTCAACTATCCATAGACTTGTAGGCCTTATGGGGCAAAGGGCAAGTGGAGTCTCTGAAGAGAACTTTCTCAAGCATGACGTTTGCTCAGTGAGGAAGGCAGTATAGCTGGCCATAGCTTCAGGAAATGAGCTAGCAAACAGGAGAACACTCAGTAGGGGAAGAAACAGCAGTGATTAGAACATAATGTTTAAAAAATTATGGAAAAGGATATAGACCATTCATGGTCAAAAGCATCAATTGGAGAAAGGCCAGTTTCACTGGGTTGAAAACACATCTGGTTCGGTACACTGGAATCAAAGGTTGGCAGGCAAAACTGTAATTGAACAATGGGAGGTTTTTAATGAGAGATGTCTTTGCTAGATTCTAAGCATGTTCCCATAGGGAGAAGGTAAGGAAATTAAAACCAGAGCTCTATGTGTGACTGAAAGGTAGAATGTGAAACAGTATGGAAAAGAGAAAGGTTATGACATATGTTAATGCAAGTCAAAACCTGACTGATCACAGAAAGGTTAAAAAAAAATGGAAATAAGAGGCAGTAAGCAAGAGAAAAGATTGGCAGTAAGCAGAAAAGGGAACCCAAGAATATTTTTTAGCCATGTGGAAAGAACAGAGTGAAAAATAGTGAAAATGGAGAGATTCCATAAGGAAAATATATCCATGGAGGCAAAGGGAAATTCTGAGGCATCAAAGGCGATTACATCATCTGTTTTCACCATGGACGAAGATGCTATTGAATTCTGAGACAAAGTATTCTCAAGTTATCCCTTGAATTTACATGACTAAATATGCCTCTCTTAACTCAGTGGTCGACTTTTCACTTCAGTCCTTATTTATAGAAGTCCCAGTTCAGACACTTCAACATCTATCCGCAGCCACCGCAGTACTGTTAGAGGAAGTCATTTTTCAGATTTCTTTTGGGTGAGACATTATCTGCCCTTGCAAGAGGGCATAATAAAACCTTTGACAACATGTGAAGATCATTATAGATGTTCTCTCCACATTTCTGGCCAATATTTCTCCCTTGGTCAACAGCAAAAAAAAAAATGTGATTAACTGATTGTCATTTTTGTACCTCCTTTTGCAAGGATTGGCTGCTACAATTTAGATACTTTTACACTAACAATGAGCAAGGTTTTATCAATGCAGTTTGTGGATTGGATTCTATAGTTCACGTTATGATGTGTTTCTGGTTGGTCCCATTTTTGTTACTATTTTGGGCAACTTTGAACTGGGGTGGTCTGCAGATAATGAACACCGAGCTGAACTAAATATGCTTCGTCTCCCTCTTCGATTTTGTGTTTTTCACCCTTTTTTTGTTGTCGTTTGAGCGATTTGTTTTTTCTTCTGCACATGGGAGATGGTTTGATGTTTTTCTTTGAACGGGTTCCATGGTGTTTCTTTGTTTCATGGCTATCTGTGGGGAAGACAAATCTCAGGGTTGTACACTACATATATACTCTGATAATAAATGTATTTCAATAATAAACAGGGTGTGAAGTGTGAGTTGGCTACGGTGGACTGGGAAACTATAAGAAAATGTTTGGTAGTACTCAAGCAAAGGCTAAGATTTAAAGAATTAATGTACAGTTTTCAGTAAATATATGTGGCTTTCAGACATACAAACCCAACAAGAAAAGTGGTCCAACCATGGCTAATAAGTAAAAGATACTATTAGATCAAAGGAAAATTCGGAATTCTGTAGAGCAGAACCAAGAAATTAACAAAAAGAGGAAAAGCTCAAAGAATAATCCAGTGAAGAACATGAAAACCAGGCTTCTGTGGATATATATTGTACAAAGGAAAATACAGTGGATCCTGGTTAATTGGGACACATCAGGACCAATACATTTTGGCCCAATTAAGTGGCTGCCCTAATTAGCTGAAGTTTCATGGAAATAGTTAAAGAGATATAAAAAAACAAGCTACTGCTTAACTAAGTAACAAATTATGTATTTAAGTGAAATACAGAGCAAATCAAAACACTACCAATGCTACTACAGTACTATAAAACTGTGTATTAGTTTCTAATGCTTATCTATGGAGGAATTCATCCAGTGTACATGGCCGTTTATGGAGGGGGTAGAGCTTCTGGTGAAGGGGCTTGTCATATCCATTCAGGAACAGCTCACTCACCTTTGATCCCCACTGGGCACTCAGCTTTTACCTTTGACTCAAAGTAGCAGTTTGCATGCCACAGTGGCCACACCCCAGCACACCCCTTCGACAAACAGGCTAAAGCAGGCGAGGGCAGTCAGTGGGCTTCATATCCCAGTGAAATAGGGACATGCCTGTCCTAGCATGCGATGTCATTTCCGGCAGACTGAGCGGGTGAGGTCAACAGTGAGATCCAATGGCCAAGAAGGCGGTTCTGCAATGCGTGGTGGAGAGCGAAGGGCATGATGAGGCACAGAAGAAGCCATAGCTTTCCCCTGCAACCAAGGAAGACCCCAGTTTGTCATGACTAATTGTACCACTGGACCTGGTCTTCCGCGGTCACAAGGGTGGAATGGATTTTCCACTTTAAAAACTCTTTCCACAAGTTTCACTGTCATTGTCGGATACGACAGACAACCAACACACTGCCGTGTTCTTTTGATCGACTATAATTTAACAAAATTAGCAGATACTGGTGTAGATAATGGACTGCCTTCATACAATGCTTTCGACAAATGCATCCTCCAAATCTTCATTTTCATTGTAACATTTAAGATGATAATTGATACTTTCAAATCCTTCATAGTTCCTAACTAGTTTCATTTTCACTCCTGGCCATTTCTGGCATCTCCAAGCCTGGATGCTTGAAACCGCAGTGCGCAAAACAGTTCTAAGTTGTCTTACTGCTTATTTCTCGCCAACTATCACTGACAAAAATCACTGCTTTTTGAACAGATACATGCCCAACTGACGTTATTTAAATACTGTTCGCTCTAAGCATAGTTTCATGCCTAATAGCCACACAAGTTTACACGTATGATGCTAGTTACAAACTATTCAGCAACAGTTTCCTGTCCTAATCAAGCAGCTTAGTGTCCAAAGTGAATGAAGGGAATATTGGCTATTTTCTCAACCAGTTTTTGCTCTTTAAGAGCTCTCCCAAATAAGTGTCTGCCCCAATTAACCAGAATCCACTGATTTAGCAAATTTTATGTGGATTATTCACAGAATGAAACAACAGAAGTTATATTGGGAATAAGACAAATGAAAAGAAAAATTATTATTTTGCACGGGTCCTCATAGAAGTGAGCACAGAAACCTCTCCAAAATAATGGAGAACTTCAATCCAGGATGAAAGATGAGATTAAAGTAATTAACATCAGTTATGAACAAGACATAAGAATTGGTTAGAAAAATGGAGAAATTAAGAGTACTGAATGTGAATTTCATGCCAAGATTTTGGTAAATTGATTCCAAAATTTCATAGATTCTAAATTGTTCCCAGAGAATAGAAGACAGTAAATGTAATTTCACTACTTAAGAAAGGAGGAAGGAAACAGGACCAGCAACACTCACAACACGCTGGAGGAACTCAGCAGGTCGGGCAGCATCCGTGGAAAAGATCGGTCGACGTTTCGGGCCAGAACCCTTTGTCAGGACTGTAGAGGGAAGGGGCAGAGGCCCTATAAAGAAGGTGGGGGGAAGGTGGGAAGGAGAAGGCTGGTAGGTTCCAGGTGAAAAACCAGTAAGGGGAAAGATCAAGGGGTGGGGGAGGGGAAGCAGGGAGGGGATAGACAGGAAAGGTAAAGAAGGAATAGGGGAAAGCACAATGGGTAGTAGAAGGAGGCGGAACCATGAGGGAGGTGATAGGCAGCTGGGAGAGGGGGCAGAGTGACATAGGGATAGAGGAAGGGAGGGGGAGGGAATTACTGAAAGTTGGAGAATTCTATGTTCATACCAAGGGGCTGGGTAAAAGTAAAAATGTTAGAATCTAATTTTAAGGCAGTGGTAGTTATAGATAGCTTTGGCAGAGCCAACGTAAATTTTCACAAGACAAATCATGTTTTTTTGGAGATTATATCCAGAAGTATAGGTAACGATAAACCAAAAGGCATAGTATTTCTGAAGGCCTTTGATAAGGTGCCATGCAAGAGATTTGTTAAACAATATTACAGCAGATTACATTGGGGATATTAAACTGTCCTGGACTGGTGACTGGTTAATGGAGAGAAAAGAAAGTAGGAATTAGTAGGTCATTCTGGTTTGGAAGACTGATTAGTGGAGTGATGCAGGGATCAGTCAGGTAGCCTCAGAAGCCAAAATCCATATCGAAGACACTAAGTGCATGATATCCTGAATGACCAAATCTTGACTTATTTCCCCACTTGGTTCTACCTGCCCATCACTCCTCACCATTCCTTGGTCCATCTATCACCTACCAGTTCCAGCCTCCCTCCTCTCCGACCTCAGTCATAATGCTGGGTCCCAACCTGAAGTATCAACGATTCTTTTCCTTTCGCAAATGTTGCCTGACTTGCTGAATTCCTCCAGCGGTTTGTTTTTTTGCTCCAGATTCCAGCATCTTATGCCTCCTTATTTTGAGAAGGTGGCTCTTGGTTCTAGCAAGAGGAACTACTGTTCATGCAACCACTATGTAAAAGCTAGAAAGGTCTGCATGTTTCAATGAGATCACTTCCCATTCTTCTAAAACCTAAAGTGCAAGGCCAATCAGTTCAACTTCTCCTCCTAAGGCAACCCCACAGAATCCCAGAAGTTATCCCACTTTCTTGTTTATTATGTATATTCTTCCTTGGGCAAGGAGAGTAGGTGGAACAAAATATTCCAGAAATAGTCTCAAGACAGAATGTAATTGCAGTATCACATCTTCACTCTTGCATCCAGATTCTCTCACAATAAAGGCTAACACACCATTTGCCTTCCCAATAGCATGCTGTTTCTGTCTAATAGGTTTCTCTGATTCCTGTAAATGGAGTCCTATGTCCTTCTGAACACCAACGCAATTTAAGAAATGTCACAATTTAAATAATAATCTGTTTCTCTCTTGTTGCTACTAATGAGGATGACTTCACACTTAATCATATTATAAGCCATTTGTCAAGTCTTCGTCCATTCAGTCTGTCTTCGCCCATTTATACTCCAGAAGCAGACAGTGAAAAAAGAAGGACCAAAGGTAATCAAGCCATGGAACTTTGTTGGAAAAGTATGGTGATATGTTTGAAGATAACTCCACAATCTAGTGTCATCAGTTCATGAAGCATTGAACACAGTGAAACATGCATCACTTACAACTCTCATCGATAGGGAAATGTCTCTTTACACCCAGTCACTGGAAACTTAATAGAGAGGAACTACTGATAAACCTGTAGTATAAAATGTAACAGCTCAAACAAGCTAGTGAAATGGTACTGGTCAAAGAGTAAACTCAAGGACACGGACTTGTGCAGTTTAACTTTAGGATTATATTGCGTCTTCTCTCATTTGCATAGGAACATAGAGTGCTTAGAAACTCATCCAAATCCTTTGTGAGTATTTCTGTTCAACCTTACAGCACTCAGATTTCCTTCTTACACCTTTATACTGCTCTATGGATAGTTGTACTTGCACACATCTCCATGCATTCCTTTCATACTTGTAAACTGGTGGACAGATTTTATTACCTCTGCCCTGTTTATGTGTGCACTTTTCAAAACTCTGCGTTATGTAATAAATGAATTTTGTACCACCATCCAGCACGGTATAGGCTGGTCTTGCCTCTACTCTGCATGCCTTTTCATTTCTGACCTCTGCTTTGACCACATTTTCATATCTGTATAATTATCCCTTTATACTTGCACGTCATACTGTATATTCTTCACATTCAAACACTGCTCCGCATGGTATTTATAGCTGTACATACCTGTACACTGCTCTTTTGTCAGACTCCAGCTGTGCTTGAGGATCAAGTGGTACAGTGGCTACAGGAGTAGCAGCTGTGGAGGATGCTGGAATATGCACTGGCTGTGTCTTGGTAGTCTGCTGTGCCGTGGCCGTCATCTGTCCAGGATGAAAGATAACAAAGCTTTAAAGTGATGCTTCACCTCAGAACTAATTTGAGGAGCTTGTTAGATCAAAGTACCTTATGCTCTCCCTCTTCTTTACAGTACAGATACACTGAAATTCTTTAGCCAAGGATGGGATGGGATACATTTCATAATTCTTCAAAATGGCAGGTAACACATGCTGCCCCGGCTAACAAATAGGTTCTGTTTCTAAAGGCGTCCATTTGTCGATTTTGTGTATTTTCTGTCTTTTGGACAAAAATCACTGATCTGGTAATCATTCCTACAGGGTACTCTAATAAATGGCATCAAAAGCACAAAAGACTATAAGAAAGAGTAATTATGAAAAGTGGAGAGAAAGGTGGTAAAAACTAGTTCCATTATGAGAGAATAATGGTAGAGTATTATGAGAGCCATTTAGGTGTTCCTAAGACAGGCTTTATAACACAACAATGGATTGAAATTGTTAGTAGATAAACCTTTGCTATGACTGGCTAGTAAAAAACAAAATCCCCAAATGCAGCGGTCAAGCTAAAGACTATCCCAGTGGTCAAATATTTTAATTCCCATTCCCATTCTGACATGTCTGTCCATGGCCTACTCTTGTGCCATGATGAGGCCACCTTCAGGGTGGAGGAGCAACAATTTATATTCCATCTGGGTAGCCTCCAACCTGATTTCCCCTTCTGGTAAAAAAAAATCCCCCCCCCCGCTTCTATTTCCCACTCTAGCCTCACCTCTTCTTTCCCTGATGGTCCTCCTCCTTCCCTTTCTCCTATGGTTCACTCTCCTCTCCTTTCAGATTCCTTCCTCTCCAGCCCTTTACCTTTTTTATCTGCCTGGCTTTACCTATAACCTTCCCCTCGCCCCACCTTTTTATTCTGGCATCTTCCACCTTCCTTTACAGTCCTGAAGAAGGGTCTCGACCCAAAACATCAACTGCTTACTCATTTCCATAGATGCTGGCTGGCCTGCGGCATTTTGTGTGTTGCTGAAGACTATTCATTCCAAACCACTGGCTTCAGCAGTAAAGACCCAAGAGTTCTGGATGCAGTAATAAATGAGACTGGCCCTAAAGGAGTAAAGCAGCATGCACAGGTGGGTAAAGAAATACAACATTGGTTTCGATTCCCAAAATGATTCTGGGAATAATAGGTGGGCTTGGTTAATAAAAAACAAGGAGACACAACTTCTTTTGCACTGAAGTCTAAAGAGGTCATTGAATCAGGAGCCAGAATGGGCTGTTCTATCTTCATATGACAGCCCAGGCAAGTCCACATCTTGCACTGTGCCAGGGTCTAATGTACCAGGCGTCCAAGATGCATCAAGTTTTGGATATCAGTGAGGTGGGGAACTCTGCGCTTTTTGCTCTTGATAATGCGACCAACCGCAATTTCTCTCTAAAGAGTAGGAAGCAGTGAACAAAAAGCTGTGGCAAGAGGCACCCCTCAGCTTTCAATGTTAAGTCTCCGTTATTTACATTAAATATCAATAAATTGGATTTGGGAAGTAAGAGGAAACAATCAAAGTATCACGAGTTCTGGTGAAAATATAAAAGACTGGACTACTACATAGTTGGGTTTGCAGAGTGGACAGACCGATTCTCGATGCATAGTCTAGAAGAATGATGTTAGAAAGAAACAAGATTTTAAACAGCAGAGAGCTGTATGTGAGCAGGTACATCGATTATTAAAGACAGCAGTGTGAGTGGGTGAAATCATTAAAAATTAAATCAGGCTCCTTACATACTGCATCTAAGAGCAAGAAGTTATTGCTAAGATAGTATGACTATAGCCCCACATAAAAATTGAACGAGAGCTTCTAACCTGAATGGGTTAATACCACGGGTGCAGCGCCTTTACTCAGTTCATTTTTGGAAGGAGACAATAATTAATTGAATGAAATGCACATCCCTGAATGTTACAACTTAGTGTTGTTGTTTCTAGCAGTCAGTTCACATTGAAAACAGCAGTCAATCAAAGAAGATAACCAATGGCAGCTTAGAAACTATAACTGAATAGACATCTAAGGATTTTAATTCATGTCAGAACAAAGCAGCAATGATTAAAGGGCTGAACTGCAGCCCATCCAGTCGTAAAATCTTTCATTAAATGTTTAAGGCCCAATCTCACTTTACAAAGTCCCTCCATTAATCTTATTACTTCCTCTGCACCCTGTGGTATTTAACACAAATGAGCTAAATGGGTTTCAATTCATTTACTGACACCTCAAAAGATCTCTGGGAAGGGACTGTCAATTCAGTGTGTCTGAACGCCAGAGCAGTTCCAACAGTAGCTTGCCAAATCTACCATCACCGAGGGAGCTTTTGCTCTTATATGTCTCTGGATCTGCCTTTGGGACGACCTGGGGCATGGATCTGGTTGTCTTGTCATCAGCACTATATAGAGTCCTGGTCATCTCACTACGGGAAGGATGAGGTCGAACCAGAAAGAGTGCAGAAGAGATGCAAGAGGATCCGTTACAAAAGGAGAGTGGATTGGCTGGGTTTGTTCTCACTGGACTGTAAGGAGACTGAGGGGTGACCTTATAGAAATTCATACAATTACTTGGAAGGTTCTAGGTAGGATAGATGATAGGGTTTCTATAGAAGTACAGAAGACAGCATTTTGACTGGTTCCATTGTTGCCCGGTCTGGAGGATCTCAAGTGGATGCAAAGGATTGTGAACTCAGCCAGTTCCATCTCAGGCACAACACTTCCCCCAGTAAGGACATCTTTAAGAGGCAGTATTTCAGGAAAGTGGCATCCATCATTAAGGACCCTCACCATTCAGGACATGCTCTCTTCTTGTTACTGCCTTCAGAGAGGAGGTACAGGAGTGACAAGACACACATTCAACAATACAGAAACAGCTTTTTCCCCTCTACCATCAGATTTCTGAACAGACCATGAACTCATGACCACTCCATTTTTATTCCTTTTATTTTGCATGATTTATTATGTCATTTATGTTAATTTTATGTATTTGCACTGTATTGTTGCTGCAAAACTACAGATTTCACCTTATGTAAAACAGTGATATTAAAGTTGATTCTGATAGATGGTCAGAGTCTCGCTCCCAGAGTAAGGGAACCTAAAACTCGAGGGAGCAAGTGAGAGGGGAGAAATTTAAAGAAGATCTGAGGGGAAAGTGCTTCACACAGAGGGTGGCAGTGATTTGGAATGAGCTACCAGAGGAGGTGGTAGAGGCAGAAGCAATTACAATGCTTAGAGGGCATTTGAATAGTTACTAGGGTAGGGAAGGTGTAAAGGGATATTGGCCCAATGCAGGTCTAATACACTAACATGGGATGGGTGCAGCTAGCCATCTGGTTGGCAACGAGGAGTTAGGCCTGTTTCTGTAGTATACAGCTATATGACCGTAACCAGATGCAGACTCCAACCACTAGATCACATGAAGGGTCCAGATTGAAAGGTTTTGGCCTGAAATATCTATTGTTTATTAGTTTTCCGTTGATACTGCCTGACCTGCTGAGTTCCTCCAGCATTTTGTGTGTTGCTCAAGATTACCAGCATCTGCAGAATCGCTTGTTTTTTGTTAAAGCAGGCAATTGTTTTAATACCACTACTTTTCTTAGTGTGATATGCTATGAGGCCATGGCCAGTTAACTATTCTATCTGCTGGGTCTCCAATTCTTATTGGGGAACAAAAATAAAAGTACTATACTGCACTTCCAGTTATTCACCCAACACAGCAAGTAATAGAAATGGAAAAGAGCTGATCTTGAACAGCCCCACATTCATATCAGAATCCGAATCAGGTTTATTATCACCGGCATGTGACGTGAAACTTGTTAACTTAGCAGCAGCAGTTCAATGCAATATATAATCTAGCAGAGAGAGAAATAATATATAATAATAATAAAATAAAACATAATAAATAAACAAGTCAATCAATTACATATATTGAATAGATTGTTTAAAAATGTGCAAAAACAGAAATACTGTATATTAAAAAGTGAGGTAGTGTCCAAAGCTTCAATATCCATTTAGGAATCGGATGGCAGAGGGGAAGAAGCTGTTCCTGAATTGCGGACTGTGTGCCTTCAGGCTTCTGTACCTCCTACCTGATGGCAACAGTGAGAAAAGTTCATGCCCTGGGTGCTGGAAGTCTTTAATAATGGACGCTGCCTTTCTGAGACACCACACCCTGAAGATGTCCTGGGTACTTTGTAGGCTAGTGTCCAAGATGGAACTAACTAGGTTTACAACCTTCTGCAGCTTCTTTCGGTCCTGTGCAGTAGCCCCTCCATACCAGACACTGATGCAGCCTGTCAGAATGCTCTCCATGGTACATCTATAGAAGTTTTTGAGTGTATTTGTTGACATGCCAAATCTCTTCAAACTCCTAATGAAGTATAGCCGCCGTCTTGCCTTCTTTATGACTACATCAATATGTAAAACAGCATTGGCCTTGCAATACTAGTCAACAGCTAATCTTATCAAGTAAACGGTAACACTTACTCTGAAATGGGCCACCTTCACATATGTCAGTAATGCTAGGGAGTTTACAACTTTTGCTCCAATCCTGTCTCATACCTTCCACCAGAGAGAGCTCCAATCCAGTTCCACTTTCCCTAAAAACCATGCAATCTTCCACAAATTCAACCAGTACTCCTCCATTCCAACATCAGAAACTGCTCAAATCCTGATGCCTCGGTCCCTTAACCAGAAACCAATGCAACCCAGCAGCCTTGGCCCCAAAGTCGGATGCTCCCATGCAATCAAAGCCTTTCTGTCCAAAAGGGATACTCTGCTCCATTCCATCCCAGGCTGCTCTTCGAATGGGGAACCTGCTCCATTGAAATCCTTTCCCCTTCTGAACAGCACGAGGCCACCTTTCCTCTATAGCCAATTCCTTGCATGCTGAGGCAGCTGGGGGTGGGGGAGTTGAGAAACTGCCATCCAACAAATAGCGTGCTTGACAGAACAGGCACTTGGTACAGATGATTTGGTGGGCAATGAAAAGGAGAGCTGTTGTGCTACCTGACACAAGGGAAAAGCTTCTCTCCTTCCCCCTCCCATTCCCTCCCCTAGGGAACTCTTTCTGGATTTTGATCTCAATCCCATTTTATTAAACAGTCAATTTGTTTCTCAAGGGAGTGACAAGGATAAGGTTGCTTGGTTCATTATCAGCTCTTTCAAAAGCCATAAATTCTTAATCCCTGCTTCAGTGTGAATTAAATTGGGCTCTTCACACTCAACTAACCCCATTCTACATTCCTTTGTACTTCCAGCTCTTAAATCTCCACAGGTTTTTAAGTTTTATTTGGTCGTCTCACGCTCACCTACTACAGATACCAGTCTCCCCAGAGACCTCTATAGAAGCTTAGTCGTTGTGCTATCAAGCCTGTGGAAATGACTGACAGCCACTGTCTGCAATAAATCCCTCCACCACAAATCCTCAAGGACAGAATTTATGCGCAAAGAACAAAGAAGCTTAATTTAAGACATTCCAATTTATTTTCATTCTCCTGATCACTGGGCAAATCAGAGCGGCAGCAGATTGTTAATGAGTGGGTGCTTGATGAGTCTATTTGTCTCAATATGTACCACAGAGCTCTGACAAGATAAATCAGCACCCTGTGTTACAGTATGTACTTGTGCCAGCTCCCCAGGCATTTTAGGTAACCAGTTCAATGTCCAGCACCATAAGAAGGCATACACAGACCAATATCACTCTAGTTTCAATCCCTGATAGAATCACAGAATTCGAGAATCAGGAAATGAGGCTATTCGGCCCTCCATGCCCATAATGACCAGTGGGCACCCATCTGTATTAATCTTATCTTTCAGCACTTCACCCATCGCCTTCTGTACCTCAGCAATTGAAGTGCTTGTCTACACACTTCTTAAATGCTCAGCGACTCTGCTACCACCACTCTGATCTCTCTAAATTGCTTACACCTTATTCCAAATCTAGGTTCTCTAGATTAGTCTACCTCTGATATGGGGAAAAGTTTCCCACAGTGTATGAAGCATGGTGCTGGCTGCAATATGCTGTGGGTATGCTTCACTGCAGCAGGCCCTGAAAGGCTTGTAAAGGTAGAGGGTAAAATACAGGGAAATCTTGGAATAAAACCCGATGCAGTCTGCAAGAGTGCTGCGACTTGGGGGAAGATTTGTTTTCCAGCAAGACAATGACCCCAAGCATAAACCCAAAGCTACACAGCAATGGCTTGAAAACAACTAGGTTAATGTCCTGGAGTGGCCAAGTCAGAGCCCAGACCTCAACTGAAATGAGAATTTGTGGCTGGACTTGAAAAGGGCTGTTCACTCAAGATCCCCATGCAATCTGACAAGAGCTTGAGCAGTTTTGTAAAGAAGAATTGGGAAAAATTGCAGTGTGCAGATGTGCAAAGCTGATAGAGACCTATCCACATAGACTCAAGGCTGTAACTGCTGCCAAAGGCGCATCTACTAAATACTGACTTGAAGGGGCTCAATAATTATGCAAGAAATTATTTTGTGTTTTATATTTGTTATTAATTTAGATCACTCTGTAAAGATCTGTTTTCACTTTGACACGAAAGTGTCTTTCTGTTGATCAGTGTCAAAAAAGCCAAATTAGATCAACTGTGATTCAATGTTGTAAGGCAATAAAACGTGAATACTTCCAAGAGGGGGTGAATACTTTTTTAGGCACTGTACATCAGGATGCTCTTTATTCACTGCAGCTCAGTATTCAATACTAACATCCCCTCAAAACTATTTAATAAGCTTCAAGACCTTGGCCCCAATACCACCTTGTACAATTTGATCTTTGATCTTCTCACTGCAGACCCCAGTCAGTTCGGATTGGCATCAATATCTCCTCCACAATTTCAAACAAGAGAAAATCTGCGTTTGCTAGAAATCCAAGCAACACACATAAAATGCTGGAGGAACTCAGCAGGCCAGGAAACGTCGACTATACTCTTTTCCATAGATTATGCCTGGCCTGCTGAGTTCCTCCAGAATTTTATGTGTGTTGCTCCTTCACAATCTCCATCAGCACAGGTGCTCCACAAGGCTGTGTGCTTAGCCCCCTGCTCTACTCGGTTTACACTTATGACTGTGTGGCTAAGCACAGCTCCAATGCCATATTCCAGTTTGTTAACAACATCACTGTTGTAAGCCGAATTAAAAGTGGTGACCAATCAGCATTTAGGTGGGGGATTGAAGAGGTCCATGATCCAGTTCTCATTGGGAGATCAGAAGTGGAGAGGGTCAGCAACTTTAAACTCTTTGGTGTTATCATTTCAGAGAACCTGTCCTGGGCCCAGCACACAAATGCAATTACAAAAAAAGCACAGCAGTGCCTCTACTTTCTTAGAAGGTTGCAAAGATTTGGCATGACATCTAAAACTATGACAAACTTCTATAGATGTGAGGTGGAGAGTATATTGACTGGCTGCATCACAGCTTGGTATGGAAACACCAATGCCCTTGAATGGAAAATCCTACAAAAATCAGTGGATACGGCCCAGTCCATCACGGGTAAAGCACTCCCCACCATCGATCACACCTACACAGAGCGTTGTCACAGGAAAGCAGCATCCATTATCAGGGACCCCCACCAATCAGGTCATGCTCTCTTCTCGTTGCTGCCATCAGGAAAAAGGTACAGGAGCCTCAGAACTCACACCACAAGGTTCAGGAACAGTTATTACCCCTCAACCATCGGGAAATAACTTCACTTGCCCCATCACTGAACTATTCCCCCAATCTACAGCCTCACTTTCAAGGGCTCCTCATCTCATGTTCTCAATATTTATTGCTTATTTATTTATTATTTCTTTCTTTTTGTATTTGCAGAGTTTATTGCATACTGGTTGAATGCCCAAATTGGTACTGTCTTTCATTGATTCTATTATGGTCATTATTCTATTGCGAATTTAGTGAGTATGCCCACAAAAAACTGAATCTCAGGGTTGTATATGGTGACATATATGTACTTTGATAATAAATTTACTTTGAATTTTGAACTCTTTTGCTTTATGTTAATGACTTGCACCCAAATGTATAGGGTATACAGTAATTTCCAAGTCTGCAGATACAAAACTTGGTGACATTATAAAATGAGAGGAAGAACTTTGACCGAGGTTTCCTGGCGAGGAAGTTAAGAATACAGTTGCAGAGGGAGGTACAGAGGCCCAGGTTTTGGAGCTTGTTGGTTAGAAGTAAGGGTATGATCGTGCTGAACGCTGAGCTGTAATCAATAAACGGCAGCCTGGTGTAGCAGGCTGAACTCAGCAGGTCAGGCAGCATCTATGGAGGGAAATGAACAGTCAATCTTTCAGGCTGCCTGATCTACCATGCTGTTCCAGCATTTTGTGTGTCTATCTGCAGAATCTCTTGTGTCTCTAGCTTCTTTAGTCTCTCCTCATACCTGAAAGAATCCATCCCAGGCAACTTCTGGCTGAATCACCTCTGCAGCCCATTACACCTTTCCTAAAGTGCAGCCATGTAGTACTCCAGCTGAGGTCTGACCAACATTGTATAAACTTGGGGCATAACCTCCCTGTTCTTGTATTCATGAAGGCTGGTACCCACAGTTTATTTTAAATTTTTATTTCCTGTTAAATTCACTGCCACTTCTTTTTGAGGGGTGCCACCTAAAAGTTCTCCTCTGCTCTCCAGCAAGATTCCCTCCTATCCATTTTGCCTTGTTCACCCTCAGTGGTTTCTCCTTCCTTTCTGGTCTCTAATTAGGTATTGATCAAGACTTGCTTCCACAGTCACACTTTTTTTTCCTGAGCAAATATCTCCGGCTCCAAGTCATCCCATTTGGATTTCTACTTAATTTCTGTCCTTCACAATTTGGACTCGCCCAGAATCACAGATGTCTTCAACCATGGAGTGTTTCTGAGGCAACATTCTCAACACTTTACAAGATCCATGTTTCACACTATGTATCAGTGTCCCTGACAACCTCTGCAACAATACTGACTCACTCTACCTCATGGTCCACAGTTCCACTTTATTCTCTAGCACATTCCATGCTCCAGCAGGTGACATTTTTTCTTTCTTTCCAATATCATAAGCTGCAACAGCTCTTGGAATATCTCTCCTGACCTATCACTAAAGAGTCTTTCAAATTGCTACAGATGTACCGTGGAGAGCTTCTTCTGACTGGCTGTATCACAGTTTGATGTGGAGATTTCAATATGTAGGATTGAAAAAGGCTGTACTGGGTTGGAGACTCCCACCATCGGACACATTTCCTCTTCTCATGACTACCATAAGAGGAGGTACAGGAGCGTGAAGACATTCTAGGAACATTTTCTTCCCTTCCACTATTTAATTTCTACATGGTCTATGAATCAAACACCATTTTATTATTCTTTTGTACTGTATTTATTTACTTTTATAACTTACGGTAATTATGTCTTAAACTATACTGCTGCCACAAAACAACAAATTCCATGTGATAATAAAGTTGATTCCCTTCACTTTCCACTGACCCCTGTCACTTGCCTGCAGAAGTTGGTGAAGACAGCTCACTACCACCCTCTGAAGGGCAACTGAATGAGGTTAATATTGCTCTTCCAACTTTACAGATGCTGCCTGACCTGCTGGATATTTACAGATCTGCTCCTCAATTCCAGAAATGTTTGCTTTCTTTCTTTTCTCTCTCTCTCTCTGCTGGTATCACAGAATCAAGCCCATGCATCTCATTGAAAGGTGAAAAAGCAATGAAGTAGTGAATAGTTGAACTATTAATGTACGTTCTAAAACAGTTGATGAAAATTGTTTTTACTGTAATGAAATAAATAGCTTTATTTGTACTGTAGCTTTAAATAGATTTGAATATTTTTTGCAATTATTTGACACTACTTTGAATTTGCAGTTCCTATTTTCTTTCACTGTGCATTATAAATCAAAATTCTTTTCAGTTTTTATATAATGGACGGAAAGGGAGAGGTGGGCACAGGGGATGTGGTCTGGGAGCCAAGGAGGCAGTAACCCGAAAAAGTTTGAGAACCACTGATTTAGAGTAATAGAGCATGGAAACAGGCCCTTTGATCCAACACATCCATGCTGACCAAGATGTCTACAGTATCTGAGCTACTCCCATTTCCCTGCATTTGGCGCATATCCTATTGAACCTGTTCTATCAATTCACCTGTCTAAATGGCTTTTAAATACGTTTTGTCACCTTTTCTCTTGTTCTCCACCCTTTCACTGACATTCCCTTCATTCTCTCCACCCCTCCCCTTCTCTGCGACCAAAAACATGCTTGTTCCTAACTTTGCCTACTTCTGGTGAAAGGTCATGAACCTGAAACATGAAGTCTGTTTCTCTCACAGATGCTGCTTGACCTGATGATTATTTCCATCATTTTCTATTCTTGTTTTGGATCTCTAACCTGCGCAGAGTTTGGCCATTGTTGGAAGTCACTGGGCTGGGGGGAGCAGTGACCAACCTCAGAGTGGGCACTGCACCTCACTGGACATTAAGCTAAAGAAATTGACACTCGGTGGAGGAGATTGCAACATAAGTGGATAGGGAAGCCACCAAAATGCAGTGGCCAGAGAGGGGAATTCCAAAAGTGATCCCAATCCTGGAAAAAGTTTATTAATATCATGCATCTGATCAAGGTCAGTGGAAATGTTATTAAATCCTAGAAACCAACAACCATACTGCAACACTCAACGACTCTGCTCTCCATAAACACCCTCACACATTTCACACCTTTCAGCTAAATCATTTGCATACAAATCAAGGGATCTGGTGTGGGCTTCTGCATTCCCGAGGTGTTTACAGGACCTGGGTGGTGTTCATGAGTCATTGAATGTTAACATTTAGGTACAACGATTAATTAAGATGGCACTTGGATGTGTGTACATGAGTCGTGTCATCTTGCTCCAATTATATAGGGTCCTGACGATACTGCATCTGGCATATTGGGTGCAGACCTTTTTTAAGGAAGAATATATGTGATAGAAGACTGTAGCAAAAGATTACACATTAATTCCTGAGTATTTCATATGGAGACTGCATATTATAGGCATTATAAGTGTGGATTCCTGGGGGGAGCATGATAGCGTAGAGATTAGTGCAATTCTTTACAGCGCCAGCTGTAAGAACAGGGTTCAATTCCCACTACTGTCCGTAAAGAGGGTGTACCGCATCAAATCAATTCTGAGAATGTGGCGAGTGCACATGCGGCCGATTGATTGTGCGGTGAATCAATTGGGCCCCCTACATGCGGGAGGCACTCCCTTTTGGATGCGGGCTCTTGGGAGCGTGTTTCTTCCTCTTGGTAGGCTAAGTTCATACATAGCTCCCACACTATAGGCTGCGCACTTTGTACCATTACTAACATGACTAAGGGAAAAAAAAAGCATTTAATCATACTGTTGTAGTTCTTGCCACATGGATACGCGCTGTAAGGTTTCACTGCTAATGTAATGGCCTCTCTGTAATGTTTCACTGCTAAGGTAATGGTTTCTCTGTAGCAGCAATGTTTGGGTTATGACTAGAGATAACGGGGGCTTTGGAATGTGCGCTAGCCAATGAGAGGCATGTTGTTCTTTCTTGTGTGTCTGGGAGCAGGAATTTCGTGGTCTTTGGTTGGCGTGAGATGAAGAGAGAAGACACGAATGGAAAGAGTTGGTGACCGCTGGATGGAGTGGACTGGGAACGAGGGTCTGACGGTCAGCGACGCTCGGAGGTCGATGGGGATCAAATGGACGATTCCGCGAGCTCAAACTTGCACCTCAGACTGTTTCATTAAAATGGGCCCTTTTTCTTTTTATTTTCTTTACTAACCCTATAGTCAGATTAAGATTTATAAAGTTCAATCACTAAATTGCATACGGTATACTGTCTGATACCTTGCGGTTCGGATTTGCAACCAGGCAACACATCACACAGCATCCACACAAACGAGATTTCTCAGTTTGGCCGGGATAGAGGCTGCCTTCCCCTAGACAAATGTATGCTGGCCGAACCTAAGGGTTACAGATACGTAACACTTTATCTCCAGGCCCCTCTTCTCCAGCTGATTCTCAACATAAAACAGAAGTAGAAGGAGCCTGCTCTTCCATTCTGTGCATATTGACTGATCTTTTATCTCAGCCCTTCTTTCGATCTAAGTGCATATCCCTCAATATTCAAAGATTTGGCTTGAGTGCACTCAGGGACTGAATCTCCAGTCCTGTCATGGACAGAGCATATAAATGATTCAGTAGTCTCTCAGTGCTTTTCACCTATGCCCTAAAAGGCTGATCTCCTACTTTGAGGTTTTGAACCCAGCAGCCAGAAGAAGCATCAATTTGGCATCAACCCCCATGAAACCCTTTTGTATGTATCAATGAGATTGCTACCCATTCTTCTAAATTCCAAACAGACTAAAGATAAAGATTAGAAACATGAGAATATCTGCAGATACTGGAAATCCAAAGCAACACACACAACCTGCTGGTGGACTTCAGCAGGCCAGGGAGAATCTGTGGAAAAGAATAAACAGTCGACATTTCAGGCCGAGACCCTTCACCAGGACTAGATTAGCTTTACTTGTACATCGAAACATACAGTGAAATGCGTCATTTGCATCAAATCAAATCAGCGAGGAATATGCAGGTGTTGTTATGCTTCTGGTGCCCACGACTCAGCAATCCTAACTGTACATCTTTGGAATGTGGGAGAAAACCAGAGCGCCCAGAGGAAATCCATGTGGTCATGGGGAGAACACACAAACTCCTAACAGCCAGTACTCCTTACAGGACGAGAGATCAGTTCTGATAGTATGTTTATTCTCATAAACACAACCCACTTTCCCCTCATCCAACTATTGCTTCCGGAAGTTTTAGTACAGTTCTTTCACGCCCTCCCTTCCTTGACCATGCCTTTCTCTTTTCAGAGAACCTAGAAACTTCTGGGAGCTGTCAGAATCAGAAAGAGTCAAATTCACTGGATCTACACTCTCAAATGCGGGCACTTCACAAACACAAGAGAATGGATGAGAAGTAGTACCTTAAGCGGTGAGTTACCAGTCATGAGTGGACAGCAGCCTAAGTGAAGGGAGGGGTAGTTTGTGCAACAGTTCTCAGAGTCTATGGAACCCTGAATGAAGTTGATGAACATGAACCTGCTTAGGGATTTGTCCAACGTGCATCAAAAGCCTATGTTTGGGTGGCCAGAGGCCTGAGCAGCAAAGTACTGATTTTGCGCACCTCTTCGCTGAGGACACAAGCTGGATCCTTTAACAGGGGAGTGGTGATCAGGATCATTTCAGCAGCAGTGATAACCAACAGCGTTGGAGTGGAAGCTCTGACCTCGGCCATGCAATCTCAGCTTACTGGCATCTCAACTCCGGACTCTTATCGTTGCCACGGGCTTTGAGGGTGCCCCTACACTTCCAGTAGATTACCCCTTATCACATTGCCAGTCTGGCTAATGCTCTGCCCTGGAAGGATAACTAGATTATGAGGACATGCAGTCCTCTTTAATTGTCATTTAGTAATGCATGCATTAAGAAATGATACAATATTTCCTCCGGTGTGATATCACAAAAACACAGGACAGACCAAGACTAAAAAAACTGACAAAACCACATAATTATAACATATAGTTACAACAGTGCACAATACTTGATGAAGAAGTCCATGAGCCCAGTAAAGTTCAAAGTTTCTCAAATGTCCCACATCTCACGCAGACGGGAGAAGGAAGAACTCTCCCTGCCATGCCGACCACAATCCGACTCTGAGTCATCCAAAAACTTCGAGCTCTGATCAGCTCTCCGACACTGAGTACTGAGCGCCATCTCTGTCCGAGCGATTCGACCTCAATCTCGGTCGCCAAAAGCAGGCAAGGCCAGGGATTTTGAGGCCTACCCTCCGAAAGATTCCCGACCGCGCAGTAACAACAGCAGCGAACGAGCGTTTCAGAAATTTCTCCAGATGTTCCTCTGTGCTTTTACGTCCATTCTCCATCAAATCAGAATTGCCCACGGCCCCTATTTAACAGATACGACATCATTTTTCACCGGAGAGCTGCGCACCCGTGGTGTGCCGCCATCTTCTCCTCCCGCTGACGCATTAAGATTCTCTATAACACTTGATTCTGCATTGCGCTATTATACTACCTTATACTGCCTCAGCGCACTGTTGTTAAGGAAATTATTTGTGCGGATGGAATGCAAAATGAAGTTTTTCCAGAATATATGTGACCATAATAAACCAATTTAGCAACTGAAAATCAAAGACATGTGCTCCTCCCAATGCTACTCAAATCATTCATTCTCAATGGCCCATCAGTGGGATAGTGCAGACTATTTCCATGAGGTACGTGGAAAACACAAGTCAACTGCAGTCTGGCTAATTGCCATCCTATTAGTCTACTTTCAACCAAGTGATGGGAGCTGTCATCAACAGTGCTATCAAGCAGCACATCCGATAACCTACTTACTGATGCCCATGGTGGGTTTTGCCAGGACCATTCACCTCCAGGATTTAATCACAACTTTGGCCCAAACAAGGCCCAAGGAGCTGAATTTCCTGGGAGAAGAACTGCAACGTCCTGGGGTTGACAGTGAAAAATCAAAGCCCAAAGATTGTTTGGAAGTCTGGAGGTTGAGGCCTGATGGACAAAGCCCTGGATATATGTGCCTGAAATTCACTGGGGAATTCAGAGGCACATTGTCCACAAGTCTGCTGGAGGCCTGGAGTCCTGATCTGTGGTTGCAGGACTGTCTATGTAGGTGGGAGGGAGAAAAGGGGTTGGTTTTGCTGCTTGTTGTATTCTGGTTGTTCTGCGGAGCAATTGTGGGTTTGCTATTTTGGCACCAGAATTTGTCGTGACACTTGTGGGCTATCCCAGCACATTCTTGGGTTGCGTTGACTGTTAATGAAAACATCACATTTCACCAGCTGTCTTGACGTACCTGTGATAAGTAAATTACTCTAAATTTGAATGTGAAAGGGTGAGCGTGCTATCAAGGTGTTCTGAAAATTAACGACAATGGGCAAATCTGAAGCAAAGGTAAATGACCATGGACATTAGAGGTCAACCACCCTCCTCATCAGTTAAACCAAGGACCTTCCTTCCATCACAAGGTTAGATGTGGGGACACCCACTGACAACTCATCCTCATCTCCTCAGCAAAGCAAGCCAACTCTGCCCACGTGCAGAACATTTTACACATCATGCAAACAATGAAGTTCCAGTAAATGACCAATCGTTATCAAGCACCCCCCACCTCCCCTCCCCTGCCCAATCAATATCCTGGTGAATCACCAGTGACTAAAGGTGAAACAGGACCAGCCGCGTAAACATTGTGGCTACTAGGACAGGTCAGAGACTAACATTCTGTGGAAAAAGACACACCGCCCTAACATCCAAAAGCCTTTCTCCCATTCCTAAACCAGAAGTCAGGATTGCAATGGAATACCTTCCAATAGCTTGGAATGGAGTGGCTCCAACAACTATCGAGAGGCCCAAAAGTGTCCAAGACAAGTAGCTTTTATGACTGATGCCTCATCAACCAACCAACCTAGGCCTTGCACTTTACTTGTCTACTTGCTCTGCCCTTTCTTTGTAACTGAAACAGCATATTCCACATTATGCTTTTTTTTACTACCCTAATTTAATCATGTATGGCATGACTTGACTGAATGCAATGCAACATTAAAGCTTTTCACTGCATCTTGGTAACACGGTAATAATAAACCAATAATAATCATTCCCCCCATCACCAGTGCAGTGACTGCAGAGTACAGTATACAAGGTGCACTTTAGTTACTCACTCAGGCTACTCTAACATGGAACAGAACAAATCAACCTGTTTATCAAGACCCGTTGGAGGAGGCATCTTGTGTTTCCACTTGGCGCCTTAGGAGGCCATTTGCTGAAGTAACAGACTGGATATCAGAATATCAGTTTTTTTCCATACCACATGAGATAAAGGGATTTGGCACCACATCACTGAATCCTGGCAACGGAATGCTCGCATGGGCACAGGGTCATGCAAGTTATTTACTTCAGAAAGTGTTCTTTTTTTGCAACGGCAGAAGAGTTAATTTTGATGCATAAAGTTAGATGTCTAGCGTGAACAGGAAGGATACATTTATCTTAGAACAGAGCTCCATAACTCTGGTGTCACAGATTTAAGGCAATTCACACATATAAACAGAAAAAAAAGAGAAGCAAAAGATCAAAGGGTTGTGATGGCTGGCTGGCTCAAAATTTTGTCCATTTTTTTTCTGCATGATCCTCATGTCCTGTAATACTTTCTGTGTCTTGTTCTGTAAATCTTAGTCTTAATCACAACTCAGTGATATGAAATGCATCCTTATCTGGTCATCCTTATCTTGGTTATCCCCTTATCTTGAGAACAATGCTAACTCTAGACTCTCCACCTAATGGAAATACTTTCAGTTGCACTTATCTTGTTAATTTATCCCCACCTTCTCAATGGAATTACTGTTTGTTTTTTTTAGGTAAGAATAGGCCAAACTTCTCCAATTTCTCTTCCTAGAACAACTCCTTCATCACAGGAATGAACCTATTTAATCTATATCCCAATGGCTCCAAAGCAAGTATAATATCCATTAGATACATGGATTAAAACTGCATTATTCTCCAAACACCCAGTTTGCTCCCTTCTTCTTTCTACCATTCGTGACGCCCAATGTGAAGGTGATGGCAAGTGTCAAATTCTCTCAACGGTGCGTGATGCATTAAAACTGGTTCCTCCAAGCTCCTCAATTACCCAGGCAGCTGAATCTGTCTGAGCCTGCTATTTCACCATAAGACCATAAGATATAGAAGCAAAATTAGGCTATTCAGCCCACTGAGTTGTGCTCTGCCATTCAATCATAGCTGATTTTTCCCAAACAAGAGAAAATCTGCAGATGCTAGAAATCCAAGCAACACACACAAAATGCTGGAGGAACTCAGCAGGCCAGGCAGCATCCATAGAAAAGAGTACGTTTGACGTTTCGGGCCGAGACCCTTCATCAGGACTGGAGAAAAAAAGACAGAGAGTCAGAGTAAGAAGATGGGGGCCCATTTTCCTGCCTTCTCCCCGAACTTATAACCCCTTTACCAGTCAAGGAGCTATCAATCTCTGCCTTAAATACACACAATGACTTGGCTTCCACAGCACTCTGTGGCACTGTATTCCACAGGCTCACCACATTCTGGCTGAAGAAATTCCTCCTTACTTCAGTTTTAAAGAGACATCCCCTTTAAACCTGAGATGAAGTGGGATCCTAGACTCCCATACCAATGGAAACATCTTATCTATGTCCAATCTATCCAGGCCTTTCAGTATTTAGTGGATTTCAGTGAGATCCCTCCTCATCCTTTGGAAATTCATCAAGTACAGGCCCAGAGCCATCAAACACTCCTCATAAATTTATGTCTGTATGGCAGAGAAATATATATCACCCGTCAGACTCCAGATTAGCAGTGACGTGCAAGATGCATTAAACAGTCATATCAGCTGGAATGTGAGGAAGATGAATCACTTCCAGTTGCAGTATGCTGTATCTTTGATAATTGGAATCTGCAGATAAACATGCATGTAATGAAAGGCACCCCTCATCTTGTTTCATTCTGCCTGCTGCCCTCTGACAAAACAGACTGAAATTACTTTACTGCATTGGAGCAGTTAGTCACTTCACAATGGAAGACAATCGCCAATGCAGCAAAGATCTCCAGCTCCATCCTGAGATAAAACCTCATACATAAAATTATTTGATCACACTGGCCTTGACAGCCACAAACAAGGCAGTCCTCACATTACTCTGTCACAAACTTGCAGCATATTTTGGCATGACATCCTTATTAAGCATGAATAGCTTTGATGAGCCTTATTTGGGAAAATTGCACTGTGAAGAGGCTGTATGAACATGGTCCACTACTAAGAGCCCTTCTTACCCCCACCTCCTCCTCCTCCTTGTAGGAGCTTAAACTGGCCGTTTGTCTACTGCTTTGCTCTTTATCATACTGCTCTTCAGGGAGAAAACCAAATAATCACCCTCACTGGGAGTAATCGCTACTACAGAGACTTTGAAGTCAAGACAATTTTTTTTCAGCATCTGGCATAACACTCCCCATAGACTTAAGCAACCTCAGAGATGTCTGGAAAACACTAAACTGTCAATCTGCCAAAGCAGCAACTGGCAAAATACTACATGCAAGGAGCTCCCATTATAAGAAGACACTAGCTGTGAGAAGTGATGACATCAAATAAAGCATTCCACACTGATTACCTTCCAATTTTGGATAATTATATAGGAATTAGCCCTTGAGTGGCTGATGTCCATCCCAATATGACAGACTACACGATTCATATTGCAAACCTGTTCTTACATACCACTCATCAGATATTAACTAATTGAGCAACATACAATCTGGCCTACTTGCACTGCATTTTCTCTATAACTCGAACGCTATATTTTGCATTTTGTTTTGTTTTCATTTTGTACTACTTCGATGTACTTATTAATGGAATGATCTGCTTGGGTGGTTTGCAAACAAAGGTTTTATCGCTGTATCATGGTGCATGGGACAGTACGTACCCCATTAAAAGGAACTGGTGTTTCTAAAGAGCTTTCAACTACAAGTAGACACAACACCTTCCATCAAACTCTTTGAGTTGCTCAAGGTGTGTCACAAACAAAATGAAAACTATTGCAAAGTGGATTAAGTGGTTGATGATGCAGGCACTTTCACATTTACCAGTCAAGTGCCACCATCTAGAAGGGTTTAGAGGAGCACAAACACTTGATTGCAATCATTGGAGAAGCCTTTTCTCTAGATCTCGGTTTGGATCCCTGATAATAAAGAATGACTGAACATTCCGGAAGTAATTGCCTAGACTCTCACAAACTTAAACATTGCAAATAGAAACTGATAATTTATAATTGCTTTTTTGCAAACATGAAAATTAAAGGAAATAAAATCATTTGTTACCAATATATTAATGATTAAGTCATTTTAGGAGCAAATTACCAATGTGCCACAAACATGGTTTTAAAGTCCGTGTCAAATCAATGTTATTTCATCTGCAATTTGTAGTACATTCATTCTATTAATGTCTATAGCTACAATATTTAAGGTCCATGCAGCTAACTGAACTTTCTTTTTCCATTTAGAAGTCATTGCAATTCACTGTGCCTCCCTGTACGCAAACTAATAGACTGAACCAGTTATGCAGTCTATCTCCCTCAATCATATCATCCAACTATCCTAACTTGTATCCACTTACTCCAATTAAACAAACCTTGTCCCATTCATTCAATTCTACACAAGCTTATTAACCTATTTCCTAGACACAAAATCCCACATTCGGGTATAAAATATTCACCAATTCTTAAATTTAAAAACAGGTAAAAAAAAACAAATTTTCAAGAAAGCACAGGATGCAAATAGTATGATGTTGGCAGAATAGCAAAGGAGACATTTAGACTGTAAGACCCAAGAACAGATTTAGGCCATTTGGCCCATCAAATCTGCTCTGCCATTTGATCATGGCTGATTTATTTTCTCACTCAAACCCATTCTCCTGCCTTCTCCCCATAACCTTTGACACCCATACTAATCAAGATCCTCTGTTTTAAATAAATATGCCCAATGACTTGGCCTCCACAGCTGTCCATAGCGATGAATTCCACAGATTCACCACCCTCTGGCTCAATGTATGCCTCCTCACCTCTGTTCTAAATGGACATCCTTGTATTCTGAGGCTGTGCCTTCTAGTCCTACACTCTCCTACTGTTGGAAACATCCTCTCCACATCCACTCTATCAAGGCCTTTTAATATTTGGGTAGCTTCAATGAGATCTTCCCTCCTTCTACTGAACACCGGGGAGTATAGGCTCAGAGCTATCAATTGTGCCTCATATGTTAACTAGTTCCATTCCTGGGATCATCCTCGTGACCCTCTCCAATGTCAGCAAATCCTTCCTTTGATATGGGGTCCAAAATTGCTCACAATATTCCAAATGTAATCTGACCAGTACCTTATTTAAGGGATCAAATATAGACAAAGGAATCTTACAAGACTCTTCCATGATGATTTTTTTTTAAAAAGAAAAAAAAGGTAGTGGGTTAGATTTTTTTAAATATAATTATATTTATATAATAAAATTATTATTTTTCAACATTACGAACTAATTGACTTGTACGAATATAGGGTAAGGAGTCTTTATGCGCGATTTAGTTTAATGTATTGACATATATTTTGTACTCTGTATTCTTATATATTAATAAAAAGATTGGAAAGAAAAGAAATTATTTAATAAAATCTGGTCCATAGGGAGGAGTCAGTAGAACATACTTGTTCTCTTTTGTGGGGTGGGGTGTAAGGAAAGATAAATAGACAGTAGATCCATTGTCTATTCACTGTATATGCCTCTACATCAGGAGGACCTCTTAGGTTTTCAATACTTGAAGGCTTTTACATATTAAATGTCCTTCCATTATCTGCAGTGCAATTTACAAAAACAATAGTGGAGAAGAGAGAAAGGGCTCTGAATTGTTAACAAAGCCTTGGAGTATCTTACAAAATTACTTTTTAAATAACAAAAATATCACTACACAGCGAACAAAGAAGTACTTGGAAGTTCTATAGCTACCTACACTGCAAACTATACAGCATGAAACCAGCAAACTTTTCCACTGTTCTCCCACATCCGTATGACAATAGTAAAAAAGTATGTGGATGAGATCCAATTTTAAAATTAATTTCAGGGATTTCATTCTCAGAATTCCATAAAGAATTCTCAAGGTGAAATCTTACAGACTGCACAGTCGGTCTTCATTTACTTCAGACCCACCTGTTGGCTTTCTTGGTACGTTGGAGGGGGCACACTTTGGGTTGCCATCATGGTTAGCGATGATGCAGGGGATGCATGTTGCATCATGGGATTGCTTCACATCTAGAACCTATGGAAACAAATAAAAACGGTTTGTACAGCTGCTCATTACATAGACATGACTATTCAGAAGAAAAACATATGCTTACCCAATTAATGGCATTGAAGCTCCAATTCTAAGAGAAAATTGAACAAGTAGTAGGATTTACCTTAGTTTACCATTACGAGGGCATTCAGAATTGGTAATAACAACTAGATCACATATGTAGCTTACAAAGCCATGTTAATGTGCCTTTCAGAAGACTGAAGGAACTGACAGGCCGTTTCTGATTTACTAGAATTTTAGACCGGTATTAAGTGGAAGTGGGGGAAGGGGAATCAGAACAGCAGAACCTCAGGTGAGTACAATGTGCTCTTGGTTCTGATCCAAACAGGCCATAGTGAGGTGGAGGGGAGACGACACTAGAGTGAGGTAGAGGGAAAGGCAAGTGGGAGTGGGGCAAGGCAAAGGAGAGAGGGAATGAGAAAGAGAGAGAAGGGAATGAGAAAGAGAGCAAAGGGAATGAGAAAGAAAGGTGGGGGAAGGGGAGGAAGGGATCAACACCAGTCTCCTACCCCTACCCCTACCCCCACCCTTCACCAGCAGCACCTTAAAAACATAATTGGCCAATGGTCACCAAAATAATTTGTCAGGAAGGAGAAGTCAATGAAGACTAATAAGTACATAAATAATGTCAAAAAAACTGCAGTAAATCACAGGCATACTTCCTGCAAGGTGCCGAAAGTTCAATGCTGGTCACAAACCATTTTCCCCCCGCCAATTTTCTCCATTTATCTAATATCAAGTGTAGATCGGATTTGCATAATTGAAATACAGCTTCTTGTTGGACTGTTTATGTGCTCCTGCAGCTTCTCCTCATTGACAGATCTGGCCATGACAGCAGGAGAAGACTAATGTAAACCAAATCCTGGCCAGGCAACAGTCCTCAACTATCACACTTCTGGGGAAAAGAAGTCTGGAGTCTGTCGACCTCACAGACTTCACAGGGCCAGCATTTATAATCTGGCCGTAATCGTTCCAAGAAATGAACAGCTAGCCATCTCATTAAAACACAGCCTAGTTGATGGGACTGGAGTCACATATAGGATATTATTGTACCAAATGGACTTCTTGACAATTCATGCTCCATCTTCTATCAAATTCCATTACCTTCAACCGTATGTCACTTCCACTGATCACCATCCAACTCCTGACACCATTCTAGCTTCCTATTCCCCACCCTTCCCCATTGGGGTTCCACCCTCTTCATTTGGATCTACCTATCACCTGCTAGCTCTTGTTCCCCCACTTCCGTCCACCTTTTCAATACTGGCTATCTCCTCACTTTACTTCAGTTGAAGTGAAGGGTTTCAACCAAAAACAGCTGTGCATTTCCCTCCACACTTGCTGCCCGAGTTCCTCCAGGTTCCAGCATCTGTTGTCTCATGTCTCCTTTATGGTCAACCAATGGTTTCACTAATATTGACGTTTTATTCCAAATTTACCTGAACTTAATTATTCCAGCTGGATTCATACTCATGTATCTTAATCAATACAGCAACTTTTGAGTTGCTGCTCCAGTAACTAACCACTATGCGACAGTATTCCTTAAATTAAGCCTCTGGGCAAGGTCACTAATAATCACACACTACTTGCCTCCTTCAATTTTTATTCATGTTGTCCCACACTGCTGGTCTTGTTTGCAAAAATTATTTCAGAAGTAGCTCAAACAACAGGAATTCTGCAGATGCTGGAAATTCAAGCAACATACATCAAAGTTGCTGGTGAACGCAGCAGGCCAAGCAGCATCTACAGGAAGAGGCGCAGTGGACGTTTCAGGCCGAGACCCTTCGTCAGGACTAACTGAAGGAACTCGGCCTGAAACGTCGACTGCGCCTCTTCCTATAGATGCTGCTTGGCCTGCTGCGTTCACCAGCAACTTTGATGTATGTTGTTCAGAAGTAGCTTTTTTTTTGGCAATGGATCCATATAATCTATTCTGTTATGAGTACCATGGGGCTAAAATTGAAGGATTATCCACACTCAGTGGCCACTTTATTAGGTACACCTGTACCTAACTGCTTGTTAATGCAAATATCTTATTAGCCAATCATGTGGCAGCAACTCAATTCAGAAAAGCATGCAGACATGATCGAGAGGTTCAGTTGTCATTCAGACCAAACATCAGAAAGGGGAAAGAAATGTGATCTAAGTGACTTTGATCGTGGAATGATTGTTGGTGCCAGATGGGGTGGTTTGAGTATCTCAGAAACTGTCGAGCTCCTGGTGCTTTCACGCACAACAGTCTCCGGAGTTTACAGAGAATGGTGCGAAAAATAATAAACATCCAGTGAGCAGCAGTTACTTGGGCAAAAATACCTTAATGAGAGAGGTCAGAGGAGAACGGCCAGACTGGTTCAAGCTGACAGGACGGTAACAGTAACTCAAGTAATGACATGTTACAATAGCGATGTGCAGAAGAGCATTTCTGAATGCACAACACAGATCTTGAAGTGAATGATGACATAAGCAGAAGACCACAAGTATACACTCAGTGGCACTTTATTAGGTACAGGAGGTATCTAATAAAATGGCCACTGACTGTATATGCCTATAAAACAATTTAACTTTGAGGAGAACTTCAATTTAACAATTCAGAAATAGGAATTGTTGATCATTAACTTGCATTCTGAAAGCACATAATGAAAGGAGGAAGGCTGATAAACACTGAATAAGAGATTAAAAAATGGTATAAGAGAAGTTTCTTGAGCTAAATCTTCAATTCTGTTAGATCAAGGTTAATATGCATTTTAATACTATTTACCACACTACGCTTGCTTGTAAAACCTTTGCCCCTTGTAATCTATCAATATCAGTCATGGAAATCTTCGATGCTGAGGGTCAAGAGAAGGATTATGGGAGAAGCAGCATTTTGGAACTGGAGTGAAAAAATCTCAAGGGTTTAAAACCAGGACCATGATGGCAATGTTCAATGGCAGCAACATGGAGGACTGTTATTAAATAAAGGAATCAAGACATTTGTGTTTGTTAGTGACTTGCACAAAGGCTTATGTTAAGGAATATATTTGAACAGTGGTTAGTTACTTCAGCAGTAATCCAAGGCAGGATTATTGACCCTAATACATGAGAATGAATCCTACCACAGCAGCTGGGGGTAATTAAATTCAAGGGAAGTTAATACTTTTGAAATACAAAGTCAAACTACGAGATTGTTATTAAAGCCCACTCGGTTCAATAATATTCTCCAGGTAAGGAAAACTAATATCCTTTCCTGGTCCAGTCCAGATTCAACTCCAGACCCACCAATAAGGTTCAGCCTTGCTGAGTTAGCCAACCACTCATTTCAAGGAGTAGTGAGGGATGGATGATAAGCGCAGGCCTTATCAGTAATCTGGTCCAAATATAGAGTCTCACTTGACAGGATGATAGATCAGACACTCAGGGCAGTTCACCTCTTTCAATATTCATTTCACTAAAATTAATAATTTGGAGAGATTCTAAATTAGGCTTGAAACCCTCTGTGCCCAATTGCCAGCCTGTCAAGTGAGATTCCCACTGGCAAAGCTCACTCACTGCTCACAACTGAGAACATTTAAGAAGTCCCAAGTTGCACAAGTCCAATGAGAATCATTTCCAGGAAAATGAAGTAACAAAAATAAAATTGATTTTCATGGCTCCATGGTAGAGGGCAAAGAACTTCGCAACTTCTGATTAACAGAAAATGAGAACCAAAAAATTCCAGATGCAGGAAATATGAAATAACAGCAGAAAATGATGGCAATACTGATGGTTCAAGCAGCATCTGAGGAAACAGAAACTGTCAACATTTCATATTAAGGACCCTTCAATTCTGACCTGCTGAATGTTTCCAGGATTTTCTATTTACATTACGTTGAAGAACACTCAATGACACTGTTAAAGTTACTATCCTATAGATTTGCTGTGTTTGCCCGCAGGAAAATGAATCTCAGGGTTGTCTGTGGTGACATATATGTACTCTGATAATAAAATTTACTTTGAACTTTGAATTTTGAAAATGTAAATACTGCACTCACGCTGCACTCTGCTTTCACAATTTTCCTCTAATTTGTGAATGATGTAGTCCCTCTTCTCCCCCCTCCCATCAGGTAGAAGATACAAAGCCTAAAAATATGCACCACCAGGTTCAAGGACAGCCTCTGTCCTACTGTTATCAGACTCTTGAACAGACATCTTGTATAATAAGGTGGACTCTTGACCTCCGATCTACCTCGTTATGATTTTGTACTTTATCATTTACCTGCACTGCACTTTCTCTATAGCTCTTGCGCTTTATTCTCCTTTGTTATTGTTTTATGTTATTCTACCTCAATGCACTGTGTAATGATTTAACCTCTATGAGCAGCATTGAGGACAAATTTTTAACTGTGTAAGATCATACAGCCACAAGACTTAGGAGCAGAATTAGGCCATTTGACCCATCGAGTCTCTTCTGTCATTTGTTCACAGCTGATTTTCCCTCTTAGCCCCATTTTCCTACCTCCTCCCTGTAACCTTCGATGCCCTTATTAATCAAGAATCTATTCACTTCTGCTTGAAATATAGCCAATGACTTGGCCTCCACAGTCAACTGTGGCAGCTATGAATCCCACAGATCCACCACCCTCTTGCTAAAGAAATTCCTCCTCATCAAAGGGATGTCTTTGTAATCTATCTTGACGATAACAACTCAATACAATGATAAACCTGTACAACGTCGGAGCCTCAAGGCTTCCACTTGTGCCAGCCAACCTTAGGTCGGATGGCTATACTTTGCACAAGAAAAGAGCCCAGTTCATCAACACTACCAAGTCCATCATTGTGGAGAACATCAGTAACAATTCCAATTGTTTGGCCTTCTCTAATTTTCTTCCTTCTGTAGTGTCCTTCTACTTTCTGGTTCTTTGTACTCCCTTCTCCACACAGTCCCTTGAACCAGTCCAGTAATGTAAGGAAAAGGCGTTAACAAAAAAGCAAGGGTTAAAGGACCCCTTGAGCGGGCAG